>NW_008824356.1:13585211-13601128 GCF_000699105.1 Pygoscelis adeliae | reverse complement strand
AGCTCCATGCCCTCCAGCTGGTCATTGACATACAGGGCGACACCCCCTCCTCGTCTCCCCTGCCTGTCCTTCCTAAAGAGCCTGTATCCCTCCAGCCCAACACTCCAGTCATAGGAGCCATCCCACCACGTCTCCGAGATGCCAATAAGGTCGTAGCCCTGCAGGCGTGCGCACGTCTCTAACTCCTCTTGTTTATTCCCCATGCTACGTGCGTTTGCATCTAAGGCATCTAGTAAGAGGCATCTTGTAAGAGGCATCTAAGTTGGGCCCCCAATGAAGCTGTCTCACTGGCTGGAGTTCCTTTGTGCTGCTCTTCAGGCGCTCTCCTGCTGACCTGTGTTCCTTCTCCAGGCTCTGGGCACCTATTGCTGGCCCTGGCCTCAAACTGGTAGGAGTGGGATGGATTGAGGTTCCCCTCCCCCAGCATCTCTAGTTTAAAGCCCTCTTCACCAAATTCATGGGAATTTGTAAGCGGTGTGGAACCAAAGCAAGTAACGAATGCATAGCCGAGGAGCACACCTGCCCCACAGTGCAGCTGGAGCCTGTGATATGTTTACTACAGACAGCCTGTATTCCCCTTCATCCCTCTCACCACCAGAATTGTCCACAAACCCAGTTTTCCCCAATCCCAGCACTCAGGTGGCTACTATTGCCTTGTGTATCAGCTGTCTAGGTCTGATTTCAAGCCACACTCATGCTGAATAGACTAAAAAAAGAACAGTTAGCTGTTTTGCTCATACTTGAGCCTTTTCCTTCAGTGATGGCACTAATTTGGGGTTCTCCTCATTACCAGAACACACAGGAATTTAGTGACTGATAATACTAAACTTTTGTTAAACTTAGCTGAATTTGAATCAATAGATTAAAAAAAACCAAACAAAACTGATAGAAAGCTTTATGGTCACACTGTCTTGTCTTTAGCCCTTTCTTAAAAACAGCATTAATTTTAGTTTGATTTCCTAAGGGGTTTTTTATTAGTATATTCCATGCAGGCATGTGTGATCTCCGCCCACCCTAAGCCCTCAAGTTAAAAGTCCTAAGGCCAATTTGATTATGTACAAAGTAACTCACTTTATAAAAGTTCATTAGTATCAGCAACAATACTAATACAATAGTATTCACCAACAAGCATCCAGTATCATATAGATTTACATAGCATTGCTACAAAACAGCTACAAAAAACAGAGCATTTCTATGAAGTTCTGGCTGTCAATATAATGGAAAGTTTTTCTACACTTAAAAAAACCGCATGGAGCCATTCAGTCATTCCTAGCCAAGATTTTCTTTGTGTAACATGCATTCTCACTCAGCATTAAATTTGCAAGTTTTTTACATTTTTAGTATATAGTTCTAGCAGGTTTGTTTTCTTTTTTAACATGGTCTTTAGTTTTAAGTTACTATTTTAAACAGAATAAATAGTCTGTAGATCAGATAGAAAACTATTTGTCAAGAATGAATGCAAAGTAAATTATCTTTCCATTGATAGCCCACAGGGCTGTTTTTTGCCACTGTTTCAAAAGGTTTTATTTGAACATACACACAAAGAGCGCATATTACATTGCTGTTGCATGTAAAAACAAGCAAGCAACCTTCCACTGCTAAAGCTGGTGGTTCACACGTGGACAGGAGAAAAAAGGATTAGATAAACTCTCAAGAGGCCATTTGTTTGCATAAGTTAATTTCTGAGAAATTAAGGCGCCCAAAACTGTACTCATCTTCACCGAAAAAGTAAGGTCAATTCTGAGCATCAGCAGCTACAGTAAGTCCCACTGTCAACTAGAATGAAAAATAGCACAAAACATGCAACTGGAATGAAACATGGCACAAAAGCATTAAATACATCACATGAACTCAGATTTCAAGATAAAGGATCTTCCTGAACTTGGCTCATGGCACTCTGAACAAACAGCAGTGCATGGATAAAGGCTTTAGACTTTGAAAGTATTAAAGTCAGAACTCAGAAAAGATTTTGTAGTTGGCATAATTTTGCAAGAGCTACAAGTTACAAATTCTGTAAGTTTGTACAGAAGTTACTCTGAAGCACACAATTATTGGATTTTAAACTGCCTGGCAATATTATCCAGTCGTTAGCGTACCTTTCCAAAGTAATTTTTTGATCCTGCAGATTAATACTTTATATAGAATATAAAATGCTGTTCTGGAACAAATCAGTAACATGGAGCAGATACAACATTAAGATGCAGCCAGATTAACACTGGGGGAAAGTTTGGGTAGTCTAGCTTTAAGTGGGCTATTAAAAATGTACTTTAACGAACCTCCATTAAAAAAAAACCCAACCAAAAAACCACAAAACTCAAGACTGTCCCCTAAATCGAAGTTATTAAAAAAAAAAAAAAAATCAACCAAAGACAACCACACAAAAACCAAAAAGAACAAAACCAAAGAAACCCACAGTTCCCTATCTAATTTTATTTTAGAACAGAAGAATGACTTCTATATGTTTTGTACTCTTTGGCAGGGAATCTATGAAACCAAAACATCTCCTGACAAATTGAACCTTTCCTGAGAAGGGTTCAGTCATAAACTCATTTATAATGTGTTATGTGGGAGACGGCAAGTCATGACAGTTTGAAAGTTAGCAACATGGAATGTACCAACAGATTTATGAAGAACGACAGTAGCAGTTATTTACATGTTCAGGGTAGTTAATTGTTCTTTATGAATTAAGTTTCCCCTGTATAAATTAGAAAACTACAAAAAGTCATAATTGGGAGAAATCCCCATTGTCTTTAAAAGTTCAAGTAAAAATATCTTTGCAGCGCTTTCCTTAGACAATAGCGTATTGCTCGTACAAAAGGTCTCTTATCCTGTAGAAGTCCTGACAGAGACAGCCCTCTAATCCAATGCGCCCCGTTTCAGTCTGAAACAAAAGACATGTTTCAATTTATTATCTTTACACTAATGAGAAACTTAATTTTCATTTAGAATATTATTTACCAAAGAGATGAAGATGCAAAACACCTACCCTGCGAACAGCCACCAGGTTGTTGCACACAAGCACTCCTCCTACAAATTCAGCTTGTATACCTTCTCGCAAGAGAACTTGCTTGAAGTCAGACAGTCTCGGTTCATTCATAAACACAGACTGATGTCCAAGAACCTTTAAACAACACACACAATTTTAATGCTTCTGCTACTTAATACCTTCCATTTTTCCAAAGATCTCCTCATCATTGTGTTGGCAGCAGTGTGGCCTACACTACAGGACCATAAATGATAAGATTGGTTCTATTTCTGTTCACCTGCAGCAAGACATTTCCAGGATAGGAAGGCTTAGAAGTTATCCGTCAAGTAAAGGAAAGGTTTCCTTCTTTGCTCACACATTGAAGACAAATGGAAAGCTGTCACTGAAGATCCCTCTTCCAAGCCATGTTGTGCCAGGGACAGAGCTGCAGTAAGCTGTACTGCTGATCAGTACATACTTCTATGACAGTTGTCATGAATCTGAACAGACTTTAGAGTTGTCTCCACATTTATCTAGCTCCTAGAACAGACTACATTTAGGACTGTGCAACAGTATCTTAAAAAGCAATTCTAGGATTTGAATGATTACAATGCCTTCTATGAAAAGATAAAATAGTATCTACTCACATGCAAAGCATTTAAGAGTAAAGATAAGTTTATAGAAAAGATTAATTTGATGAACTCTCAAATCACTACTATAGAAGCAGACATACGAATTTCAAAGATCTGTATCTAAAGTATATGAAATATTTTCCATAGCATCAACAAAACACAGTAAAATCCAAGAGTGACTAAACACTAACTAATTTCTAAATCTGCAAGTACTAACTACAAATATGAAACATGCTAATTAAAATCTTATCTTCACAAATAGGTGGTACTGTATGCTAGGCACTGTTAGTGGACGCAACAGATCATCCTTGCTGAAAAGCATAAAATCTGAACAAAGAACAGCACCAGGTTTAACAGAGAGAAAACCAAACATGAAAATCCAGTTTCAGTTAGGCTTTCATTTGAATAAGATCACAGTATCAACATCTAAGCACTAGAAAAAGACAAACGAATACAGAGCTCTTCAAAAAAGAAGCCCAGATCAACATAATTTCTGTACCTCATGAGGTGGCAAAGGTTCCAAAGTAGGAATGATCTCGCTCTCCTCACACATCTCCTTGTCATCGTCACCGAAGAGGCTTTTCATGGCCTTCTGTTGTGCAATGACACTAGAGTCTGAAGAAGGCATATCCACTTGCATCTCTAAGTCTTCATCTTCCCTCAGCTCTCCCTCTTCCAAAATAACTCCAGTATCCACTTTCGAAACCCGCATGTCCAGAACACCATCTATCCAGGCCAACTCGGCATCCTTGGCTTTGCAGAACTGTAGGGAGCTGACAAGAGAATCTTTTAACCTGACCTGGGTTGCAGAAAAATAAAAGTACTATTAGTTTGATGGAAAACAGAGAGAGTTCTTACTTCAAGCTTTACAAATTAGCAGTTTTCCTTTCACTGTCTCTCCACATAGATTTGATTCATACTCTTTTGGGGAGGGAAAGGAGGGAATTGGTATCACCAAGGCAAGATGCTCTATACTTTCAAAACATAATTTGTATAACCCTCATGTCACTACTCAACTTGAAAAGCAGTGGACGTCAATACCTTTTTGTCTTTGTTAAAATAAAAAAAAGAACCCATGCAACTGCAAACGTGAGTTAAACTTACAGCAAGAGCAATCAATTCCTTCTAAAACATCAGAAACCTTTTTTGCAGCCAGGGAGTTCCTCAGTTGGCCTTAGTAAACGTAAGGAAAGTTTCTATAGGTACATTTAGGTTACTGAACAGCAGTTCCAAATTTCAATCCTCCAAAAAAATTATAATTAGTATTTTATTGTAAGGGCTGCTGTAAATATCAGATTTTAAAGTGACAAAAACATTACCTTACCCTGATTCCCCTGGTGCATTTCAGGACTTTAACCCATTAAATAAAGCCCTACTCTGGAAGACTGTTATCCACATGATTGTGCATGATCCCCACAGCGGAATCAAGGCTGCAATTGCATGAAGGATACTGCAACTAACTATCCATCTGCAGCACAGTTGACTCAAAGACACTGGGATTCTGATACCCCACTCACATCTATTATTTCCTAATTTAACGTCTCCAGCGTACTTCATCTGTTCAGAAAGCTTCAAACAGAAAAACAAACCAAAGCTATGCAGAAGGCTGCATTTCCCCTTTATATAAAAAAAAGAAATTTAATACGAAGCAATTACAATTTTATTCAGATAAGTATTTTGTGAAAAATCACAATCGTGTCATTTCTTACACGCTATAAATCCTCATAGCTTTATAAAAAAAAAACAAAACACACAACACCACACACAACCACCAGTAAACCAAACACAGAAAACACCGCTGTTTTAAGACTGTCAGAATTGGGTAATTTTGAATAACTGGAACTTTCAACTTCCTACAGGGTAACAGATTTTTCTCTGGAAAGAAGCAGAAGTACCTCTTTCAACAATTCTACTCATGTTTTTCTATTAACTTTAAAAGGACAGAAGGCATAAAGGACTAATGCCTAAAGTGCATGGGAGAGACTTTCCTCTAAACAAGTTCAAAAGTTGAATCGGGACCATACACCATTTCCACATACTCCACACAAATTATCCAAGTTTTCTTATTTCGAGCTTAACGTGAAAATTACATGCAATATATTAACAAGGTGCAACACATCATCATAACCTCACTTTCCACGAACCATCACATTAGGTTTTTTTGGGGGTAGGGGTATTTATTTATTTGTTTTTAACATTAACTTGCTCCTAACTTTATGTATTCATTGTTAGATTCTATTTAGGCACGAAGGATTTTTTTCCCTCTTTGCTCTCTAAGGCTCCCCTTCAGATTCCAAAAAGAATCCTGAATTGCAAGTAGTGTACAGTAATATTCTAACTATAGGCATTATAAATCTATTAAGACTCGAGTAAAGCAAACTGATGTTCCCATAGACACGAACCTTGCCTTTTGCTCTACAGGTAAAAACACACTGATCTCATGTTTAAGCTTTTAAATATGTGTTATGAATAATAAGCATAAGAAGAATGCTTACCTAGAAGACAGAAAAACGCTACTATGTCTTGATCACTCAAAACCAAGCGTACACATAGGTAGTATCGCCTGTCCTCTCCCAAAGAACGGAGGGCCAAATTAGAGTCTGCCAACACAGCTCTACTACAGTTCACAGTAGTTACACAACTAACAAATTCCAGTACCTTACCTGGTAAATGTGAGTTTCGCTGGTTGCATCTACAGTTTCATGCAGTTTTGGCATGTAAACTTTAATATCTTTTCCACCAAAAGCTCTGCAACATTCTGCAAGGTCCTGACTGGCCTCAGGTGGTCCATGGACAATGATCAGTTGTCGTGGTTTCATTTGGTTAATAATTTTTTTAATTGAGTCCCCATCTGAGCGTCCTTCATAGTCAATATATGTAACTCTGGCTCTAGTTTGAATTAAAAACCCAAGAATAACATTTTTTAGTTTAAAAGATTAAACCTTCGAGTGCCTCAAAATATTTCATTTAAAAATAGAAGATATTCTGAAATTATTCTACATCAGCAAAAGCTGTCAGCACAAGGTATCATATGGATCAGTAAAATAGAGAATTGTCAAATATCAGCATGTATGTGTATTTAACACTATAAATTCCCAAAATTCACTTACATAGTTATCCAAAACATGAGATAGGCATATTTGAATAAGTTGTTCTTTTAACAAAATATATATACATTTGAGTATCTACGCTAACATACTATCGTATTGCTTGTTCTTTCTCTTTCATTTGTCTCCATCAGACAGGGAACAAACTGTGAATTTCTTATGAGTGGGGAACCATAAGACTCTGTACTGTGCTCCCAGAAAGACTAGCAAAAAACTAACTTTGATAGATTGGGGAAAAAAAAACAAAAAGCAAGCCCTTTCCCCACTTCCTTAATTCCAAGCTAGCCTTTTACCCGATTTGCACCGTACCCATGCCACCATTCTAGCAGAACTGACAAGAACAACAAAGCCACTCACTTAATTTCCATGGATTCTGTTGCAGAAATACATTTGGTAGGAACATCTGATAAGTCCTGGTCCATAGGCTCTTCTCCATTTGTCAAACCAGATTCTAATTTGCTTTTTTCTTCTTCTGTTGCTTGAAGTTCTGGAACTAGAAAATCCTCAGGTCTAAAGAATGAAAGGCGTTTTGCTTTTAATAGTCTTACAGTAAAATCAAAGCACTACATAATATAAAAACAAACAATGCTGCCTATTACTACCGAGATGTTTTAGAATTGTTATTGCCAACAATTTTATTATACTTGCCTTCAATATTTCCATATTTGGACAGAGCTCATTTGGAAAATATCACCTTCCTATCTTAAAAAAGAACTTTGACATCTTGGGAAATACTAGCAAATTGAGGTTTTCTAGCAAGTATTTCTTATGCAAATAGGGCAAGTATTGCTAGATTTTTCTAGGATGAACAATGTCCTTTCCCCTCATTATAAGTTTATCAAAATTATGTGTAATTTAAAGCAGAAAAAAAGTCAGGTTAAAAAAAATTAAGTCTTCTATCTTATAAGTAAAAAAAAAAAAAAGCGCCTGGAATAGAAACACATCCTAAGAGGTGTGAACACAGGCCAAGGATCAGCACTCTGCAGCTTCAATCCTATCATAAGTTATCATAAGCTTCCTGTGAGACTTAGCACAAAGTGTCCTAACTGTTCAAAAGTTACTGCCGTTTGAAGAGTATGTAACAGTGCTGCAAAAGAGACAAAATGATGATTTTTATTACTTCTATTTTTTAATTATTTCATAGCTACTACATGTTAGTATGCATTACTACCACATACTTGATAATCTCGCCATATTCATCCCATTTAATTCTTTCTTCAGGGGCTGGAAACATTGGATAAGATTTCTTTGCCTGTTTGAAGAAACTTCCTTTCCGGCTACCTTCACCTTTCATCATCAAATCGTGTTTGGTCTTATGTACAGTTGGCTGATCAATATCCTCTTCAGCATCACTCTCATCACTGGAATCAATATCTGCCCTGAAATGACATTCCAAAAACACTAGCACTTTCTTTTTTTTTCCTTCAGGTTTAATATTACATAAACACACTGACTGGAAAATAACAGTTGACATAACAAACTGCCCTTGTCCTTGGCTAGTGTATCTGAGAAAGAGCTCACAGTCAAATGGCGGACGAAACAGGTCTATCTTAACAACAGATTAAAGACAACCATTCCCGATTCCTCGGTGCCCCTCAGACAAGCCTATCAAAACTATGATTTTCTTTTACCCCTGTAAGTGACTGAAGCAGCAGAATGATCACATAGAAATCTCAACTCTGACCATAACAGCAGAATGCAAGAACAGCCAATATACTTACTCTTTAGACTGTTCTAACTTCTTAGCTGCTTCTTTCTTCAGTCTTTCCTTTTCTAGGTATTCTTCAAGTTCTTTTCCTTCCAACTTGACACGTTTTCTCAACTGCAGATAGAATTAAAATTAGTATTATTGTGAGTAGCTGACATGATTCTAATACTTTTCCTACATGCAGCTGACAAGAATATTTGTACTTAAGTACCAAGGGAAAGTACAACTTGTATGTCATATATAAGACAAGATTATGCAAGCATGTGGCACCTTGGCGTGTCGCATCATGACAACGTTATCAATTAGTAGAGTCTACTTCAACAGAAAAGCATTTCTAAAAGTATTAAAATCAGTTAGCTTTACAAAAATTTCTTAAAACGTCTTCAGGAAATATCTCTCCAATAAGTGAAAGCAAATACTCTGAGATAAGCAGTGTTTTTTTAATTTTTGTGTCACTAATATCAAACCAGAAGAACCTGGCAAAGTCATACTAGCAGGCAAAACAACAGTAAGTTTTGTTTCTTGTTTTCTGAAAATCAAATTAGAATACAGGTCACTTTGAATAACACTGAGTTCTAGTAATAGTCTAATACTGTAACTCAATGCTTCCAATCCAATCTTAAACTAAAATAAAGCTGCATCATCAGGATTGAAGTTACCATTGCGATCACAGGGGATTCCCATAAATTAACAATTTTTACCAGAGAGAAGTAGACACAGGTACATAAATTATTGAAAATAATTTGAAAGCATAAGTAGTAATTAATAGTGTTCTAATTCCTAGCTTTTGCTTATCTTTCTAATTCTGGTGGGATGTTGGAGCGGTTCCAGAAGAGGGCCATGAAAATGATCAGGGGGATGAAACACCTCTCCTATGAAGAAAGGCTGAGAGAGTTGGGGTTGTTCAGCCTGGAGAAGAGAAGGCTTTGGGGAGACCTTCTTGCAGCCTATCAGTACTTAAAGGGGGCTTATAAAAAAGATGGCGGCAAACTTTTTAGCAGGGTCTGTTGTGACAGGACAAGGGGGAATGGCTTTAAACTAAAGGGGGTAGATTTAGACTAGATATAAGGAAGAAATTTTTTATGCTGAGGGTGGTGAAACACTGTAACAGGTTGCCCAGAGAGGTGGTGGATGCCCCATCCCTGAAAACATTGATGGCCACGTTGGACAGGGCTCTGAGCAACCTGATCTAGTTAAAGATGTCCCTGCCCACGGCAGGGGGGTTGGACTAAATGACCTTTAGAGGTCCTTTCCAACCCAAACTATTCTATGATTCTATGAATTTGACTTGATTCTCCCCTCATCCAAAACCAGAGTATTTTCCAGCAAGAATAATCCATTATATATTGTGATCTGTACATCAACTGCAAGCAGAATTTTTCTCTTATAACAAAAACACAAAAGAAAGTGTTGTCTAAAGATAAATATTTAAGAGTAACTTCATGCGCATCTCTATGGAGTATTAATTTTGCCACACCACCAAAAAGAATTTTGCAGTTCCTAATGAGACCTATTTTTATGTAAGTTTATCCACAATTGGTTAAACATGCAAAACACTGACCTCAGATTTTCCTCCGCCACTAGAAGCATTTCCAGTAGATCAAAAAGGAAACTAAGTTCAGTTTTGCTCATATTCCCCCAAATGGCCCACAATAAAAAACTTTGACACATATATATATAGAGAGAGAACTCTTACCTCAATATCTATAACTTTTTCAGAAGGATTATCAATCAGGAATCGTGCTAATGTTCCAGGTGTAGTGCGGTACGTTAAAATTATAGAGTTTTTGGAATCCTGGCACCATTGAATGAAAAGATCTCTGGAAAACCCACACTCTAAGTCAGGTTGACTGGCAAGAACAACTTTTGGACTAGGCACTCGAGCCAGATCAGACAGACTGTGACATAAGGAGAGATGGCGGAACTGAAAAGGATTGTTTCTCTTGTCTTCAAAGCACCTCATCAACTTGTCACTCATCCATTCAACCTAAAATAGTATTAAGGAAAAGTTATCTATAAGAATACAAGTTCTACAATAATGTACAAACCTGATATGAAGTACAGGATGCAATACGCACATAATTCTGTCAATGTTTCTCAGCAATAATGCTGAGCATAAACAACACAGAAACAAGTACTTTAAGTCCTCTTTTTTAACAGCTATAAACTATGCTAACAGGTCTGTGATAAAACCAGAAATGAGTATCAAGAAACATGCCCATAGCCATGACTGGACTCTGTGTTACTTGATCAAAAGATCTGAGACACAAACACGCACTATAGATTAAGGCCAAATACCCAGTATTTAGCCATTTTTCTACTGTTAAAAACAAAATGCTTTTGCATACATGTCCCATTATCCTCTTCAAAATTGTGTTTTAAAATCAAAACAAACCTGTGATTTAGAGAACTCCACTACATTGTAGCTGACGTTATTCAAGAGTGCTAAAGAGTAGACTCCTAATCCTGCATCTTTCGTTCTCCAGATCTGATCAAGAAGTTGAGCAAGTTCCAGAACTCTGCCTGCTGTATCCACGGCTATTAATACGTTTCCATCACCTCGTAATGTCTCCAAAACATTAGCTAAGAATTAAAAACAAAACAAAAAACTACTTATACTTTGAACCAAAATCAGAATGTTTGTGGCTTGGGTTTTTTTTGTTTGTTATCTCACACTAGCAATCGTAATCGAAAGCAAATTGAACACAGAAATAAATTAAACTTCAAAAGAGATCTACAACCACATTTCCACCAAAATTAAAGGGAGCTGGAGTTTTCTTGGTAGCTCTGAAGGTCTCACTGCCTTGATACTACTTTTTCTTTCTTTTTCTTCTTTTATTAAAGAAAAACCCAACAGTAAAATGGAGCTTAAGAAGAGATTAATTGATACTGGGTAAAGTACACTGTTTTCAAATACAGTTCATTGTTTTCAGGAAACTGTTTAACCCACAGGATCAGTACCATAAGAAAAGAGTAATTCAAAGTTTGTTAATTTTTAATAAAGTTTCTTAGTTTATATGCTGATGAATTTCTCATAGAGAAACAATTTACAGTGGCTAATAAATCACATTACTGCTATTTTCGAGCCCAAACAGAATACATACTCAGTAGCTGTTCATCCCTTTGCTTCCTCCTGGGTTGTACATAAGTAGCGTTAAATGAATCTGTAATAAGCAATGAAGGCCTGCTCAACATTTCCAAGGAACATCCATTCAGATGGCTGTGGAAAAAAGGCAAAATCTCACTTTTTGCATTTCTATTTTATGAGAAAAAACAAGCCAGCTAGCTTCCAGATGTTAGCGTTTACAGAAATCAAACTCCTCAGTAGCTGAATGTTTCCTGCTTCAAACTTACAAATAAATAAAACGGAGAGGAATGAAGAAACCCAGCGCTAATGCTTGTTTCAAATTGATTAATCTGAATGTAAGTAAAATTAGTGGTCTTATTAGTGCTGGAAAGGCACTGCTACTTCCATACCTGTTTATCACACGCTAAATGATGCACACCTAACACAACATCTAAGAAACATATATTGCTATGTTGAACTTACATCTCCCTCTTGTGGTTGAAATCAACTGCGTAAACAATTTCTTCCTCTCCATCCTTGACAATCTTCCAAATTGTGCCTCCTATCATGTGGCCAGCTGGCAATGGTGTAATTGACAAACCATGTCCTTTGCCTACAAAAGTTTTAAATATTTTAGGTACATTACATGTAATAAAATCCATTACTCTGAATAAGAGATAGTAATTTTAAACAACTGAACGCCAGAATTATTACTATAATTATTATTATTATTATAAAAGTCAAATGAAGTATGAAAAATCAGTAACATATCTGTCCTTCCCGTCTAACCAGTAACTTCAAAATTTTTTGCAATTCATTTCTATTTTGCCTCCAGAAAAAGAAACTAAAGTGAAGATCACTTCTTCCCTCCACCTCCCACCGGTACTCAGAGGCACTGCAGAGCTGCTGTAACTATAGGCCTAAAAACCAGTAAATTATATAACAAACATATCACATGGAAGCAAGCACACTGGTGAAAGGCAGACCCCTCTCTGGGGCAACATAAAATGTCTCCTATATCATTCACTGTCTAGGTACTTACAAAAACACACATAAATTACACAAACTGGAAGTTTTCCAGAATGACAAACATGCAAGTCAAACAATACCAGGAAAGGTGTTCACGTGCTTGCAGTCAGGGATGACAGATTTTTGGTTTTTTAATGCACTGTTACTCCTCGTCACTGGTGCTAGCCTGTATCTTTGTCAGAGTAAAACTAGACCACCCATGACCATTACTCACTGACTTTGCTGCATTCCACCAACTTGGACAGAAGTGCACAGCCTTAATAATAATTAAAACATACATTATCTTCTTAGATGCATCCATTGAGTCTTTTCAAATCACTTCCATTAAATATGAAAAAGTAGGGTGTTTTAAAAAAGTTGCTCACTAAAATTACTTTTAAGATGTAAAAGTTGGCAGCACAGACATAGCCTTGCTACAAATATCTTGAAAAAGGGTCAGCGGCCTTTCAAGAAAGGCATCCCATTTCTATTTTCCAAATTAGAGGGCAAGTATGCATGCAGGAACTGGGAGATACTGCATCTCAGAGACAAGCCGCTGGTGGCCACTTTGTATGTCTTTGTCCAAGAACTGGGTTTCCATTTCATTCTGATCTTTAAACTCAACAAGAGTGAAAAGCTACTGATTCTCCAGATGCCACAGTTCCTAGCAATAAGCTACACTGAGTATCAGTCAGAGTCGGTGAAGACCTCCTCATTAAATCATCCACATGCTGTAACTTAATCTCTGCAAACTATTCATTCTGTAGAAAGTTTTCCTTTGTGTTTCTCGTTACTGAAGAGTTCTGAGGTATCTACCACTAGATATGAGTAAATGCTTTTGAGAGACATGAGCAAATTCCAAGAAAAGTTACAAAAAACACAAAAAAGAAACAATGTCTAAATATACTTTGGCATGACCTCCTCCTCATTAAGTGGAAATTCTACCCATTTCCACATAAAATTACTGAGGCAAACGTTCACCTGACACAGACTGACACAGGGCTACTGAATATCAGCCCTGCAAAATGCACATTTCAAAACTTACTCCCTTTAAAAAAAAAGTTACTTTAACTCTTAATGACACTGTTGCCTTTCACTAAAAGTCATTTATTGAAACTTTGGTGACAACTTTACCTTTCAAGTTCACAATCTGAGAAAACTTCAGCTGTTGTATCTTATCAAAGGCTGCATCTACATCATCCAATGTAAAGAGTGTGAAATCTTCAGTGTTATGGCGGGACTAAAACAAATAAGAAGTATAGAGCATTCAAGAACCTGAGCACTCTACCATATCAAAGATGTTGTGTATGAAAGTATCAACTTAAATATACCTGGTAGAGATCATACATAAACATCTGTCCCATTTTATATACAGGAATAGTTGCATAAATAGCACAATTCAACCCCATTTTTCCAACTGCATATGGAAGAGCACCAAGGTGTAGGGGGTCAGGATGAGAAAGAAGAACAGCATCAACCTGGTGCACATGTCTACAAAAAGAGGGACAACAGAAGCTGGTGAAAAGAGTTCTGTATGGTGTTATATACTCCCTATTATGGCTACTTTGAGAATACATACACAGTCCAAATGCCAAACAAGAGAACTTAAATCCTTCCAGATTTAGAACAAGGTTTTAAAAATCATAATTAAAAGTTACAGGCATTTCCAAATGTTCAAGTACTTAAAAATGCAAGTGACTTCTGAAAACATAATTTCAAGATCTGGAAGGCAGAAGTTTTACATCAAATTCTTGATTAGAAAGACCTTAATACATACTTGGACACCAGAAAGTACATTAACTAAGGGGCCAAAAATATTATCAGTGCAGACATGCTACAAATTGTTTATACATCTAAAAACCTAAAACAGACAACTTTTCTTCTGATGAGAAAGACCAAGTTACAGGACCAAAGACACAACAATCCTTAAATTGATAAGGATCAAATCAAAATATATTTCTCTAAGAACAGAAAAGGTCAAATATATCATTTAAGAAAAATGGCACATAAGTTTTTTGTGTTTTATTCATTTTAAAAACAGAAGGTTTTTTTCTTGCCAAGTGTTGCATAAAATAAGAACTCAGACTAAAAACTTACTACCTATCATAACTGAAAAACTTGACAGCATGAAACATACGCAACAGGTGAAAATACAAGTTGGGCTTAAAGTTGTTTGTTCCCTCACATAGTAACTGGGGCACACACATTCTTCTTGATGGCTGTTATCAAAAAGGGGATTTTTATCTAATTGCCTCTCAGATAAGACACTTGAAAAATTTTATATATTATCCTTAGTACATAATAATCCTCAGTGAAAAGAATTCAAATACTACAAGCGTGTCAATGCTAGAAAAATGAATCTATAAAAATAGCATCACAAAGCTTAGTTTCTTTCAGGAATTTCCATGTTTCAGTCCTAACCTTGTAATCAATGCTTGCTTGCATCAGCAAAGCTCCTTGCTGTAAACCTGCAGAAGTTCAGCATTAAAGTCTAGACAGGTTTATTTCTTTGCAGGGCTGGGATAACTAACAAAAGCTGTTTTCCTGACTGACAGTCTATTCAACTTGAAACAAGAGGCAAGAGTTGAACCACTTTGTATTCAGCCTACATACACTCAGGATTCTTTCATTTAAAACTTAGTTAACCATTCTAAATTAGTTTAGAGTCGAGGTCAGTCTCCCATAAACTCTGCTCTGTGTCATGTTTATGAAAAAAACCACAAAACATCCAAGCCAAAACAAACACAGAACAATTTGAGAATTACAGTTACTAAATGTAACTCATTAGACTCACAAGAAAAAAACCCAAGTTTTTACTGGAAACGTTTCAGCAGCATAATTCCCTTCATATAAAACATACTTAGAAAAAAAAAAAGGAACAATTTTGGATTTATCATCACCATACACATACCATTGCACAGCATTCTGAAAACTTTCAGAAAAGGACAAGACTTATTAAAAAAAAAAGTATGAACTGAACTACTTACTTTCTCAGAGAATCAATAATATCCATAGAAAAGTTTTCATCCCAGCCACAGTCCAAAAGAAAACGAAATTCATCTACTTGTAACAGATAGCAAAGGGCAGATTCCTCCTGCACCCCTGAAAGCGTGGTCAACTTGATGATCGATGTCATTTTCCTCTCCAAGTGTTTAATCCCCAAAAGAACTAATCTGAATGGGGGAAGAAAATGTTTCATTGACTAACCCAAAGGAAAGGTCTATTTATGTAGATTAACTTCATACATTTCTGAGAATACACAAGATAACAGTTGTGAATACTGTTCAGTACAACTACTGGATATCAATTAAGTCTCAGATATTAACTTTTGATGGTTTTAAGTCTTTTGTTATTAAAGGGGGGGGGGGGCTACGATAAAAAAAAGGATCACTAGGAGCAGTGCAGTTAACAGCAGCTCCCTCCGGGGGCT
>NW_008824356.1:13581240-13583409 GCF_000699105.1 Pygoscelis adeliae | reverse complement strand
TCTGCCCTCTGTAATTAGAATGTAGTTTTGAGCTCGCAGCTGTGTGACTTCTTGGTGTCTCTTACAACTTCCAGCACGACGCTAATCTGGAAGGCTTTGGTTAGGTTGGAAAAAGCTTGCTGGATTTTAGAAGCGTCTTTTCTTCCGTATCTGTCAATTCCCCACTGAATGTACAGCTTATCTTTCAGTCTTGTTACAGGTAATAAAGCGTCCATCTGCAGGAGTTTAGGTTATAAATGCATTTGTAATGTTTTACAGAACAGCAAACTTCTGTATCGTTAGAGTTACTTTAATGGGTAAACTACTCTAGAACATTTAAATGGAACTATTTCACCAGGGATATCTTAAAAGAGATGTTCTATTTCTCTCCCATTTTAGGATAAAATCCTATTTCCCAGGGCCGAGTTAGTTAGGTTTAGTTCTCAGAAACCTGTGTATGGATTTGAGAACAGCATGTCTCTCGCAGGAAATGTCTGATGGCCCTCAGGTTTATTATGCCATTGTAGGATCCTAGTAAGTGAGATTAAAGCTGCCAGGTATGCAGCAGTTTCCATGTACAGATTTATCAGTAACTCTTACCTGTTACGCTTTTCTTTCTAGCAGTCATGGTGAATTTCGCCCAAGCTGTGCGTGATCACTGGGTTCACATCCTTGTTCCCTTAGGATTTGTGATTGGATGCTATTTGGACAGAAGGAATGATGAAAAACTGTCTGCCTTTAGAAACAAGAGCTTGTTATATAAAAGGTCTGCTTTATGATGCCTCTTTTATATATATATAGTTATTTTGCAAAGTGCTTCTCTGTTCTTTTTGGGAATCTTAAGTATGAAAAAAAAAAATCGGTGATGCGGTCAAAATACTAAGGGAAGAAAGCCCTAAAAATTTCAGCAAGCATTCACGAAGGGATTTAGGTCACTAATGCCCTCTGAAAATTGGGGCTTTGGGAGCTATCTTAGTCGTGAAAGAAAGGATCATTAACTGCTGCCAAGTTCGTAGTCATGAAATGCGGAAGCCATTACTTTGTCCCTCTTAGTCTAAAACTTTGGTGGGAAACACAGTGCTTGAATTTTAATTTTCAACTTTTCAGTGGATTATAGCAAACTTCTGTCTTAAATTTAAAATTATCGCAGCACTTTTTAACTAAATACTTTTATAAATCTGTCATTTAAAAATAATAACCGAGTTTTTGAAAGTTAACATTTATGTTGGCAACTGCTGTATCTTCACTGAAGGATGTGATTATATACACTGATCAGTTTGGGCTTCCTGGCTGACTTCTCAGGGAGAATTTAGGTAACTTAACACACTGCTTCATCTGTGGCAGTTCTCCTAATTCTATATTAGACCATAGGGTTACCGAAACAACAGGGGAAAAAAAATCATGCTGCATAGCATGGACTGATAGTAGGAATCAGTTATCAGTTGTTATCAGTTTGCAGGTGGATTTTTTTTTCCCTCTGGTCTCGCCTAAATTAGTTCTGGGTAAGAAAGTAAGCTTATGACATAATCCACCCCACTGTTACATTAGCACTCTTCTTAGTGCCGTTGCTGGTGAAGTTGGGCTGGTACTTCAGCATATTGCAAAAATCCCCTCTGCTTTCACACCTAGTTCTCTTCCCACTGAAGTAATGAATTTTTGTATTTGAAAGAAGCAGAATTTTTCCTTTTGGATCCCCTTATGTAAAAAGTCTGTTAACGCCTTAGAGGTTGGCTGTTTTGTGTTGCCATTTAAATGAATGGGGGTTCAGAGGTCTCAATCCCTTGAATCTTTGGAAAGAAAAGAGGAAGCTTATTGGTATTGAAAGATTTTTAACTGACGATGATTGCAAGGAAAGTTAAATTTATACCTAACTCTCAAAATTAAGGTATTGTAGAACAATTAATTACATTTATTAGTAATTGTTCTACAACAAATATCCTAATTTTAGTCTCTTCCCTCTATTTTTTTCTTTCCACACAGAGAGTTGAAGCCTGGTGAAGAAGCTACATGGAAATAAAGGCTGCTGATGAAATGGAAAATATTTTCGTTTGATTCATCACCTTGTCTCGCACGTTGAAAGAATAGGATTACGGTTTTTATCTTGAGAGAGCATGTAGAGCTACAGAGAAGGACACCTGCAGCTCATCAGCGCCAGCTCAATTTCCAGTCTTACCTTTTGGAAGATGATAT
>NW_008824356.1:13580726-13581220 GCF_000699105.1 Pygoscelis adeliae | reverse complement strand
GCCATTAGTCTATAAGCGTTGAGAAACTTTTGTTCCCAGAAGTCATGCTCTGGAGGGGGGAGGAAGAATTACGTAATAAAGAGAAACTATGCAAAAGTCGTTCCCGTTGTTGCTGACCGTGGGGTGTGGAATTCGTGTATTTACAGCTCGTTTGTGAGCTGGCCTTCAAGGGAAATCTTAACAGAGACCCAGAAGGTGGTCGACGGTCGTTTGGGTTTTTTAGTCGAATCTGAACGCGTGTCTTTCCGGATTTCCTCTGCAGGCTTGTCTGTCTGGAACGGCGGGGAGCGGGGCAGTGCCGCTGCCCGCCCGGACGCGGCACGGGGAGCTGGGAGGGACGGGCGGCTGGCGAGGACGAGGAGGGAGCCGGCGCTGCGGGGCCTTTGCTAAGCTCGGTCACGTAGGGAAATGCGGCCTTCCCGAGGGAGCGGGAGGTGCAGGGTGTTCCAGGATTCACGCTAGTACCGTGAGGAGAACAGGCGGTACGCCTTCCT
>NW_008824356.1:13560832-13580111 GCF_000699105.1 Pygoscelis adeliae | reverse complement strand
TCGGGGGAGAGCTGGGGCCCCCTCGCGCGGCGATGCTGGTGCCCGTGGCCCGGCCCGGCTCAGCTCGGCTCTGCGAAGCCTGCCGGCTCTGCGGGGAGAGGAAACGTTGCTGGAGATCAAAGAGGGTCGGGGCTGAGCCTCAGCGTTTCCTCTCGCACGGTGGCTGCTCTTCTTGGGCCTTCAGAAGTAGATCTCAAGTACGGGAAGGTGCAGGCTGCAGCTGCTTCCGCTTCTTGAGAGAGAACTCGCGTGGCTGAGAAACGAGCGTGAAGATGAGCAGCGGCAGGCAGGGCTGTTTCTGTGCTCTCAGACACATCTCTTCGCCTAGCCTGGTTTGATTGGGTTTCTGTAAAGAGAGAGCTCTTAAAGAAAACCGAGTTCATGTACTGTGCTACTGTGTGCTCAACAGTGTTTCCTGTTTTGGAGGACAACTGCCTCTATCAACTGCTGGGATTTAGCTAGGTTCCCAAATATGACCTATTTATGCTTTAATGCTGTTGAAATATGATTGTTTTTTTTCCATGTACTTTGCCAATGTCTCTGCACCTTTATTGTGCGAAGATTAATACTTGTTTTTATATACTGTTCTCATGCACAGTGGTTGGTTTACTTAGCAAATAAAGCAAGATAGGTGTATAACTTTCTTAAAAAAAAAAAAACCACAAAAATTACTGTTCTGAAATCCATAGAACCTGAGGAGTGTTCTTTCAAGCTAGGTTTAGGTAGCAAAACTTGGCAAGCATTGTGGTGTTAAACAGCTGCTCTTTGGAGGGTGAGTGTTGGATTTCAGCCATTATAGCCTCTGCTACAGTGACTTTGAGTTCCAGTGTAGGTTTGAAAATGAGTTCAAAACAAGTGTACCTTTCTCTTATGTGGCCTAGCATATCGCATAATGAAACGATAACTTTTTCATGACTAAGTTGCTTTGTAGTTTAATAACAAAACTCTGCTGAAATTGAAGTGACAGCATAATACATTCAAAGTTATAAGCTGATGGTAACTTGTAGTTGCTACAGGTTTTGGGGGGTGGGTAGTGGTCTTGGGTGTTTCACATGTGAAACATAACTGTTCCCTGGTTAAGTCAGTTAAGCAGTTACAAAGTTACACCTGAATGCCTATTTCAAATTGGAGTACCAAATGTTTTTATCTTGTTATTATTATAGGGAAAATTTAACTGACCCTCTGTCTTTTTTCTTTTTTTCTTTTGAGGGGTATTTTTTTACCCCCATC
Organism: Pygoscelis adeliae; assembly: GCF_000699105.1. NCBI lineage: Eukaryota > Metazoa > Chordata > Aves > Sphenisciformes > Spheniscidae > Pygoscelis > Pygoscelis adeliae. The sequence continues at coordinate 13,578,881 of NW_008824356.1, read as the reverse complement.
AAGTGCACTATCTCAGTTCCTGTCAAAATATTTAGAGTGCTGCATGTACACGCACACCCCCCACTTGAATCTGCACACCTCAGATATTCCAATAAAAAGGCACAAAAACCATGGCATTTATAAAGTAATTTAACAAAACAAAGACCTAAGGAATGTAGCATTTTTAACAGGGGAATGACAATTGCAGAAAGTAGGACTTAGGGGCTCCTTAAGCCCTATCCTTATCTTTAGAAGTTGACCCTTTCTTTGATAAGATACAAGTGGTTGAAAACACTGAAAGCGGGGCAGCGGTTTATATCAGGATAGGTTTCAACGAGGGGATTTTGTATTATGGAAAGATGCCGTATGCTCTGCACCAAAAAAAATTGAAGTTAATGTCCATTAAAAACAAAGATCAGTTTTCTCTTCTGCATTTTGAACTTAATATACACAATTTGTACATACAAAAAGTAATGTTTATTACTTTAAGATAAAACTATACAAATACAGAAAGGTCCTTTTAGTGAAATTAAGATTTAAGCCTGTAATACAACTCATTTTCAAAGGTATTTTAATATTTCTTTGTTTCCAAATCAGTTTCATATAATTCTGGTGGAGAAACCTGTGATTCTTGAGCAGGTTCTTCTGTTATAGTTTTATCATATGACCAGCAGCAGGGATGTGGTCCCAAAGGGACAGGAGCTGTTGTTTAGTCTTGAGTTTCTTGTTGTGGGAAGGACATGAGCTGGAGGAGGTTTCTGGATTGCATTGAACCCCAGCTGTACAGCTAGTCTAGCTTTAATAACTCATTGCTCAATTGAGTGAGGAAGCCCTAGGAAGACTCTGTAATCTGGGTTAAAGGGAATTTTTGAGGTTGCTGCTGTAAGGGAGATAATGGGAGATTTGTGCATATGATTTGTATGAGGCTTTCGTAGAAGTTTAAAGAATTTTCCTCCAAGGCATGCTCTGGTATTCTTAGTTTCTGTGGGTTTGGCAGGAGGGAGGGGTGTTCTTGATTTTTGTTGAGGGGTTTTAGTTTTGTTTTTAATAGAGTGCATGCACATTAGAGTTCTTAACGTAAATAAAAATGAGGACTGATTAAAACAAAAGAGAAAAGCAGGATTATCTAACTGATGTTAATCTTGTCTTGTACTTGTAGTTTAGTTACTTGTAAAGAAAGATTGCTTTTCATGGGAAACTGTAATTTGGTTGGTTTGTTTTTTTAACAAGGCAGTATTTGATCTACACTTATGAAAATGGAGTGTGACATGCATTCATTCAGATCATATTTTTTAATTTGTGCTACAAAATCATGACTGATGTTTCTAATTTACTCGTTTTTAATTTGGGTTGACAGTCTAAAAATGTTATATTACATTTTATTATCTCCAGTGTGGTGGATATGTAACAGTTATCTGAAGTGTTTTCCATTTAAATGGTTTATCAACAAAACTTATTTTCATTGTTTAATATGCTGAATTTAATTTTTTTTTCTTGTCACCTCATCATCGTCGAGATTTTAGAACCAGTAGTATTAGCTGCTTTTACTTAGTTCCTATACATAAATTTCATGTGGAAAAGGAGCTTTACTGCTCCTCCAGCTCCTAATCACTTTCTCAGCAATAAACAAATTGGTTATAACCTGAACTGGGTGAGGAACCTGAAATGAAGGAAATATTCTGTAGGTGTATACTTCTAAATCTCTCCAAAGTCCTAATGGTCTGCTTTTCTTTAGCCACATGTGGAGAGCAGATTGCCAATAGCCACACCTGGCAGGGAGGAAAAATTAAAAAGAACAAGAGCATCTGTTGCAGAAAACACTTGTTACTTGGAAGTAGACATCTAAACCATTTCGTTTTCATGTGGTGGTGATTTGGAAGAGGACAGAATCCATTGTCCTAATGGTTGCAGAGTCCTTGTGTGATTTGGTCAGGCCGATAGCAATTTTTACATGAAATTTATTTCCTTTGAGGAAATAAAGTAGAATGCGTGTTGGTTTTCCCCCATCAAATTGATGGAAGGGTTGTATTCCATATCTTGCAGTGTAATACATCCAAAGGATATATGGCATTCTGGGTGAGTGGGGAGGGCAGGAAGCTTGCCAGAATGAAATGGTTGAGTCATTTTACAGAGTAAAACATTAATGTGATTCTTTTGTTGTCTTTGGTATTTTTTTCTCTTCTAATGTTAGCAAGAAGGCTCATTGTGTGCTCAGCACTGTCTGAATAATTTGCTACAAGGGGAATATTTTAGTCCTGTTGAGTTATCCTCTATCGCACAGCAGTTGGATGAGGAAGAAAGAATGAGAATGGCAGAGGGAGGAGTGTCTAGTGAAGAATATAGAACGTTTTTACAGGTAAAATCTTCTTAATTTGAGGTTGCTTGATATTTGCCTGAAATCTAATATTGTGTAGCACAGACCTACTATTCTTGCATAGCTAGAGAAGGTTAATTTCCTAGTGCTAAAACTTCTTAAATTTATAGGCCTTTTCATTCACACTTCTTAAATTTGGCATTTTCAAATGTTACTAGTACAGCTTTGCAGTAATTCTACAAAAAGCTATGTCATCTTACAGGTAGGAAGGTCAGGCATGGCAAGAAGGAGGATCAGTGATTTGCCTTTTGTTTTTTGTCAGCCAGTGGCAGAGATAGCAACAGAAGTTCCCATGCCTGTCTGAGCATTTCTAATTTAAAGATTTGAGTTTTTAATAAGCTTATTTGGGCATTGCAATCAGCCTTACAGACTGGGACACATTTAGTTGTTGCTTTAAGTATGTGCAGTTATATTTATTTTCAAAATTGCATTATTTCTGACCTTTTATGCTTACACCATTTTTCCCTTTTTTCCCTCCCAACCTCACACTGAGCAGCAGCCTTCTGTAAATATGGATGATAGTGGATTCTTCTCAATTCAAGTAAGCATGGGTCTATAATGACAGAATTTTTTATTTATGCAATATATATTCTCTCAAATAATTTAAATGACAGAAAGCTTTTTCATCTAGTTTCCAGTTTATAGGCTTAATGGGATTAAGTGCTGGACTTCTAAATCTTCAGAGTGTTTTCCATTAAGAGCAGTGACTTGCAGTTCTTCAGTTCATGGGCCTTTAAACACATAGTAGAAGCATGGACCTCCTGAACTGTGAAATGACACCTGCTGGCAATAAGCTTGATTTCTAAGTTGCTTCTTATGGGCACTTCAGGTGTAGACCTTGGCTCCCATAGACTACAGGTGAAAAAGCAGACTTGAGATTGTTTTCTCAAATTATAGACTGTAGAGCCCTTGGCAATGGTTACAGGGTTATCACAGTGATCTGCAGAATGGAAAAAGCTGCAGTATCTGCATTCCAGTTTTTATAATACACTCCAGACACTTTAGAGCTGGGTTTTTCTTTTTTTTTTTTAAGGACCATAATGGAAAAGTAATTAATAAGAAATACTTAAACCAGAACAACAACAAAAAAAGGTATTGCACACTGAATTGGGGCTTGTGTCTAGACTAGAGCTGTAGGCAATGCTTTGCACCTTTGGCTGTCTCCCAAGCTTTCAGAGGTGCTTGTCAATGTTCCAGAATCCCTCAAGACCCTCTCTTCCTTATGGCAGGACAGGGCTGTTTTTCTATTCCATGAAAGACCATTAACAGTTTGGCATTTCTTGTTTCTTGATTGTGCTGCTTCAATATTGAAACTGAAAAAAAAATGCTTCCTCATATTCTACTTTTTGTTGTCCTGGCATTGCTTTGCTCACTTGCTGCATAGTTGGCTTGCTGAAAGGAAGATGAATTGTTAATTTAAAATTTCTTACAGCATTATTTCAGATAGCTTTAAAGAATTGTTGTAAAAGAGTTTGCGCTAATGTACCTGACTGATCTGTGACAATCCAGCGGTGCAAAATTTCCAATAGTTACTTCAGGCAGGCAGAGCAGTACAATGAGAGCAGAGAGATGACAACTTATGAAGTATCTGTGGGAGGTGAAGGTACAGCTTTGTCTGGGGGAGTAAGCTTATTCACATGTTTCAGTTAAATCCTAGTTTTGTTACTTCCCCTTAGATATAGTATGTGTGTTATGTTTGCATGTAGATTGATGACAGTTGTGTTTTGAATAATGTGATTCCTAGGTCTCCTAGCAATGTTTTGAAATCTAAGTTTTATGAAAACAGTATAATTGTTTATAGCAGCTAAGGTGATTGTATTGTTTAAATTTAGATTTAACTGGTTTGACTCATGAAAAGTGCTATTTTTTGACAGGTTATAAGCAATGCCTTGAAAGTTTGGGGTTTAGAACTAATCCTCTTCAACAGTCCAGAGTATCAGAGGCTTGGGATCGACCCTATGTAAGATGTTTTTTCCTTAGCACCTGCTTTCATTTTACAGAAAAATAATACTCTTCATCTATGATTTAAATCTTTCTTTAAAATTACTATTTCAAGCTCTGTTGCATTCTGATGTTTTTCTTATCCCCTCTGTCTTTAATTTTTTCCTTTTGGGGGTGTATACGAGCATCTGTTCTCTGTGCCTTCATGATATCTCAGTATCTGTGGCATCACAGGTATATGGAGATTTCAGTAATGTTGACAACTTCCTAATGTTACAAAAGCAGTATGAGTACTCTGTAACATCAACAGTTGTATTACTGAAATTTTATTATATAAGTTTAAATTAGTCGCAGCAAAGAACTTAAACTTTAATATGCGCTCCAGTATTAGAGTATTTAATTTTATCTGTACCTTTTGTTTTTCTTTTTACAGAAATGAAAAATCATTTATTTGTAATTATAAGGAGCACTGGTTTACAGTTCGAAAGTTAGGAAAACAGGTGACATTGTCTTTTTTTATTTAAAAATTTACTTCAGAATGGGGGTGGAAAAGTGGTTGCGAGTAGACCATGTGTTGGCCTTTTGCAAGCTTTTGCTGCAGTTTGCTTTAATAGTAGCCCATATTAAAAAAAAAAAAAGTAAATGTTTGTTATATCACAAAAATGTAACGCAGCTTTTTATGAATGTTAGCCTGGGGAAAGACCCTAGGATCAATTCCCCAGTGAATCTGTCCTCTAGGGAGCTGCAGCTCTGGTAGAGTCTGTGTGATGTCTTAAGCTCTTTTCTTTCTTTTCTTCATGAAAAATAGCAGAAAAATTGTACGGGGGGAGGGGGGAATCCTAGGCAAGGATTAGGATTCCTATAGAATGCAAACTTATTTTAACGGACTGAATTATTGACACTGTAAAAATAATTTTGCTCATTTAAATGGACAGTAGGTATAAGAAAAGGTTCAAATTTCAAATGTGTTAATATTTATGATTGCTAGTATTTAAAAGTATCCATCAGGATAAGGTCGGGAAAAGTAGAATCACAACTTTGCACTTAGAAAACTTTCTGAAACAGTTATAATATAGGCAGGAAATAGTTATTAAAGGTAAGGGATAGCCATAGAAGTATATGGTACATAAATAATAACTCAAGTCACATCCATGTCCCTTGTCATGCCAATGCAGTGTTTTATTTCAGTAGCCAATCATTGTTCTGAATCATACTGCATAAGCTTTTATACAACATAAGCTGGTTTGGTGTTTGGTTTTTTGTCATAGAAAACGTTCATGAGATAAGCTTTTAGATTCTACAGTAGTGAACAGGAGTCTCTTTACCCATTTGGTTCATTTTGCAAGTGGTGGCTACATATGTTGTCATCCAGATTAAAAAAAAAATAATAAATTAAAAAAAAATCATCTGTGAGTAAACAAACTAAACTGTTGTTCTGCTTTAGTTGAAAAGTATGGCTAACGTTTACAGGCAATTTTTGGCATTTGATATCAAAAAGGCTGAATGTTCTCTTAAAAGTAAGGGAATGTTCCTTATATATACAACCATGTTGGGTGGAATTTTGTGAGAGAGAATTCTAGCCCAAAATGTTTTAAGTTGGAGGGGGGATGTCTTTTGCTTGTACATGTGGCTTGTAACCACATGAAGACAATACTAGGTGTCTGTTATCTAGAGAGTAATGAGAAAAGATAGACAAAATAGGTTGACTTAGATTTGACCTGCTTCTCTTCTGTTACAGTTAAAGCAAAATTAGTTTACCAAACCTTCCTACTTCATATTCCCCTTTAAAAGTTTGTCAGTAATCTGTCCATTGTATTTGTTTACATAACTCTTTATTCCCCACTCCTACACTGTTGGTGGTCTTACCCTTTCCTAGTGGCAAAGGGTGTTTTTGACAAGTAAAGTGACTGAATGACAGAATGGTAGATAGTCACTTACCCATATTCCAGGTGAATTATAGTATGGGCCTGACTGCAAGTGTATGACTGCGTATATGGAAGTTTGGGTAAATAAATGCATTTTTGTGAGAAGGGAGATAGAATTCTCCTTCTACTATCTGAAATGGTGCTTCCTGGTTAAAACTGGATAATATTGAACGATTATGGTGTCAAAAAGGTTCTTCAGATTGATTGCAATATATATGGGGTTTTAAAGGTAGAATATTTTGTTGTCCATGTTGAATATATTTTCTCTCTAGAAGAAGTATTATAAATGACTAGTTGTCTTCTTCAGGGAACTAGAAATGATCTGTGTATATTTATCTCGTGTCCCCTATTGTAATGTTATGTTGCACTATCAGCATATTAAATTTGAGTTAATTTTTCTTAATTTTAAAATTTAAAAATTATCTCAGAGAAGTAAACAATAGTTTTCAGCTATTAAAGGCAGAACGTTTAATGAAAGTATTTCACGGAAAGAATTCAACTTCTGTTTCCTGTATCTATTAATTTCTTAAGATACAGCATTAACTTGTGAAGGGTTTCTTCCTTCATTAGCCTCTGAACAGATTTAAAACTAGGATTAAGCAGAATTTTAGAATGATGTCTGAAATAATTCTTCTACCATTATATTTTGATTTATCTGTTTGCTTGGTACCAGCGTTCAGTAATGGGAGAGAACATGCAGTAATTTCCCCACTTCAGATCTCCTGTTAGCTGAAGAGTATTTGAAGGGTAACCTTTAGCAGTATAGGTATTGTGCTTCAAAAGACTTTTAATTTGATAATTTATTTTACTAGATTTATTCGGATATTCCATCATAGAAAATGACCACAATGTACAGAAATGGATTACCAAGTAATCTTTATGCTAATTTGTTCTCTCAAACCTTTTTTTTCTTAATTACAGTGGTTTAACTTGAACTCTCTCTTGATGGGTCCAGAACTAATATCAGATACATATCTTGCACTTTTCTTGGCTCAATTACAACAGGAAGGTAATAGTAACTTGCAGATGTTAAATCTCATTAATTAAAAGTAGGTAATAATCATTATTTATTAGAACTTATGTATTCAGTTAACTACCCTTAGTTTTATGATTGAAATAGTGAAATAACCCAAGTCCTTATAATGAAAGGTAGAGCCTTATGTTGTAATAAATTGCACATCATTGTGTTCAATATAGTGTGCATTCTAGAGTGTTTATGCGTGCACCTTAATGCTGTAGACTTACGATTTATTTTTCTCAGGTTATTCCATATTTGTAGTAAAAGGTGACCTGCCAGACTGTGAGGCTGATCAGCTATTGCAGATGATTCGGGTACAGCAGATGCAGCGACCAAAACTAATTGGAGAAGAGACAGCACAGTCAAGAGATCAGAGGTAAGGTAAATAGAGATTTCATTTTAATAATGTTCAGTGTGATTGGTTTCTATGATTAATGCCTATGTGGAGACAACCCCCTTAAGAAGTAATTAGAAGTACCTTTAGTGCAATACGCTTACTACTGTTGCACACAGTAAAAGCAAGTTGGTAGAATACAAATGGTGTCTTTTTAAGTGGGCAAAATGTCTCTTAAGGAATCAATCTTTCCATGTCCATGTGTTGCGTAGCGCAGATCTTCAACTTCATGATTACGGTATTTTTCCAATTATAGTAAAATGGGTTAGCAAATCTTACCGAACTATGGTTAATAGTAATCGATCTCTAATTAAGACTGACTTGTGCATTCTGTCATAAGTAGAAAAGAACGAGAAACCCATATCTGAATTCCACATCATACAAATCATACAGCATTCCCTTTTGGAATAATTTTACTGTAAATGTGGTGCTGCTCTGTTGTGATGCATACTGCTAATATAAAACATCCTTGAAAGCATGTAAAGTACTACTTCTGTGATAATTTTATCACATTTTCATAGTGAATAAATTGCATACTGATAAAAAGGCTTAAGGCCTTTCAGAGGAATTAATTCATTATTATTTCTTCCACTTTGTAAAGGTAAACTGGTATTGTAAATTGATGGAATAAAAACAAACTACTTGGCAGTAACATGGAAAGTGTGTATAGTTTACAGAGGATCTGTTGCTCTAGTGTGGTCATCAAAGCTTCCTAAGAAGGAGACCACATGCACTATTTTCTGCTGGTGTAACTGTTTAAATAGCAATAGGTTCGAATAACATGTATTGTTACTATTTGTGGGCTTATTGTTTTTGAAGTTTTTCCTATCAAACAGATTCTTATCAACATGTGCATGGGTTTAGAGTTGCAGTATCTTCATTTTTACAGCTGCAAGCTCTGCTTTGCAGCCCTTTTGTGCTTTTTCATGCAGAAATGAAAATATTAGTTTATATCACAGATTTTCACAATAGAAATGTTTTTTTTTCCAAAGTTAAAGAAAGGTAGAGTTAAATCAGCAGAAAATATTTACTTTAAATATCACAGTAAAAGTTAATATAACTTCTGTCTGAATTCTGCCATGAATGTATCGATTTCACAGGCTACCCAGAAGTGATACGGACCAAGCAATAGAAGTTAACCATCCTTTTGATGGAACAGGCATGTTAGATGAAGATGAAGAGAATTTTCAGAGAGCCCTGGCTCTAAGCAGGCAGGAAATTGATATGGAAGATGAAGAAGCTGATCTCCGCAGAGCCATTCAACTCAGCATGCAAGGTGCAGTGCTCATCTAAATTTCTATCACAGTGTTCATGTTGCTTATGCTTTAGGCAGCTACTCAAATCAGTTTCAGTCAGCTTTTTCCAGCATGCGTCAAGCTCTCTGAAAAGGCTGGCTTTGAGGCATGGAAGGGCAATCCAGAATTTACTGTAGCTATCTCCTTTCTGCTTTTTGAAAAGTTGTAACTTTCATGTCAGCATTGATCATTAGGAAGCAAGAACAAATTGGGAAAGGGTGGCAGAAGGGAAGGGAAACAGTCCTATGGTGAGGAGGAGAGATAATATCAAGTGAAGTTAGCCTAGGTGCTTATTTCTCCAACAAGTCTCTCTCTTCCTCTCAAGTTTGAAGACATTTTCTTAAGCTATATTTCATTTACTAACTTCATTTTACTGTAATTAGTAGGATATGGCATGTTCTGGTTTTAGGTAGTCGTCGAAGTGAGTTCCCGGACTCATTACCACAGAATGTTCCTCAGTCACCTCACACCAGTCAGACAGACTCCCTTTCTTCAGAAGAACTGCGAAAGAGAAGACAAGCGTATTTTGAAAAGTAAAGTAGTTGATTAAAAAAACTGCATGTGGAAGTATATGTCGTATTTTTCAGTGCTTTGGGGCGTGGATGGGTTTCTTACTGAGGTCCAGCTTAACTTTTCTCTCTTAACATGTTTTCCTAACAGTACCTGAATTTTGCTATTCCCAGGTGGTTCCTATGAAGAAAAGAAACCTGTAAATAAGAGGGGAACTGTTAGTAATGCAACGTCAGGCTTGTGAAGAAAGAAAGCATACATGTTATAGAAGTATTTTAAATGAAATCCTGTAAATTTCTGTAATTATCTTCCTGAAGAAAAGTATTCTTTCTCTAAGACTTTGCTTCTGGTAATGATGCCTCTAATGTGCATCACATGAAAGCGTTCTAGATAATATTTTATGTTGCTGTTCTGGAGTACCTTCTTAATACATAGTTGGGGTATTGTTGTAGCTTTTCCTTATCTCTGTCTCCTAGTGATGGAGGAAATAAAGACCAGGGAGAAATGCTATGGATGGGAGGAGTTAGACTTTGCATGAGAGGATAAGAATGCAGAACATCTGAATTCTGGGAAAATAGTAAAGTGGCTTGGAATGTAATGTCACGAAGATAAGTGTCTGAAGGTTAGCAGGGTGCAACAACTGAAGAGATTTTAGGTGCTGGGGTGTTACTGTATCAAACAGCTTCTACTTCCCACTCTTGGCCTTCCTTACAATGAAATAGACGATACAGGTCTTGTACTGATGTTAATCTTATTCTCTTACAAGTTTGTAACACTTTCAGGCAGCAACAACAGCCAGATCGGACCCCAAACCTGCATGATAAGCCAACTCTAAGCTCAAGCACTCCAGAAGCTGACCCAGGTATTGTTTTTCAAACTTATTTCCAGCACTGAAATATTTATGTCTCTTTCACCTTTGTTCCTAACTTTCCTTGTCTGCCTACTTCCTCACTCCAGCAGCCATTCAGACTATGTATCACAGCCATTACTCTTTTTGGCAGTGAAGGAAAGGATCAATTTCTTGAAAAGCCTGTTCTGCTTTGAATGTCAATATCCTGTTTCAAAGTGAAGAGTGTTACTATTAGACCATTTGTGTTCTGGCTTTGCATTTTGTTTTGTTTGGCTTGAGCATTACAAATTGTAATCTTTGGGATTTGTGCCAACAATCTGTTTTCCAAGTGACTTTTGAAGTTGTATGACAATGTAATAAACTTGGAATAACATCTGACAAAATTACTGTAGCCAGTTTTCAGTAGAACATAAGTACGTAGGCCTTACCAGTATTAGGTACTGGTGATCCCCCATTAATGTGTATTACTTGTTACAAACTGACTGTTGTGGATGGAAAGCTAAGCGCAAAATGTTCAATGATTTTAAAAAAACAAAACCAATTTTGGGGGTGGGGTGGAAACAGGTGGGTGTGGACAAAAGGAACAACAAAAGCATTTAACTACAGTTGAGAACTAGCTCTGCATTTATTACAACTTACATGCATTTATTTTCTTTAGGAGGTGATATGAGTGAAGAAGACATGCTTCAAGCAGCCATGAATATGTCTCTGGAATCTGTTAGAAACCACTTGAACACGGAAGAGGAGAAATGACATAACTTTTTTTCCCTCTTATTGTCAAAACACTAAGTCTCCATTATAATTTTACTGTGTGGGTGTTGCACAAGCAGGGTTCATTTTTTGCAGGAATGAAAGGGGGGCTGGAGGTCAGAGTTTAGAGGGAATCTGCAAATACAAAAAAGATTGCACTAATTTAGAAAACTGTAGCACTCCTACTACAGAACATCTGTTCACAAGAGTAGCTGTATTAAAATTACTTAAACTATTCACATGAACAAAGTTAGATGTGTAGCAGCTGTAACTTGCATTTGAAAAGCAAGTTTAAATTGTTTTGAAGAATTCTATAGAAAATACAAAAGGTGCTGAAAACCAGCATCAACGGATTTCCTTCAGTACTAATGGGAAAATAGATACAAGTAATAAGTTGTGCTCATAAATGACTAAGTTCTTTCTAAGAAATCACTTTTCTGTTTATCTTAGATAATTTATTTTGTGACTGTTTATTCTGAATGACTTAATGTCAACTTTTCGATCCTGCTGTCCACTTTTGAAATGACCCATTCTGCAGGAGAAGCATGAATCCATAAATTTCATACTTTGCAATTCAAGAGAAAATCTTCAGTGTATTGTTTATTATGATGTTACTCCTGAATCTTTCAGTGACTTCTGACCTTATAACACTCTCTGGTTTTACTTCCAGTTCCAACTGTAAAATCTTCAGATCCATGTTTAAAGTAGGATTTTTGCATTGCCCTATTGTCTTTTGGCAGATAACTTGGTTTTTTGTTTTTGTTTTCTTATGCTCTTTCTAATTATGCCACTGTCTTTACTATAAAAGTAGCATATAATCAGTTGGGTTAAACAGGTTTTCTTTTCTACCTCTACTGGAGTCTCTTTTCCTCTTCAAGCTCAACCCTTCATTCTGGCCTTTCAGTATGAAAGAGCTGTAACTGAGTCTAGGAGAAAGGAGGAGGGGATTTAGGTGCCATAAATCAGTGCCACACACATAAGGTGCATTTGAAATGACCCCTGTGCAAGTAACTCTTTTAAGAATGAATATTTATGTCTGTGTGGATGTTCTTTCTGAAATGCTTTTTATGAGTGTCTGTCAGAATGTTGCCGCTTTTTCAGGAATGGCCTTTATTCACGCACCTTACAATTTTTTATCATGCTGTTTCTGATCCTGAGAAAAATTGGGGAACAAAGTATGTGAGATGTCTTACAACCAATAGCATAAGCTATTTGCTTTGATATTCAGGATGAATGTGTAACAGGGTGACCAAACCTGACTTTCAACTTCAGTACAACAATTGAGATATGTTTCATTTTCCTAAATGGTGCTTGGAAATACAAATTCTGTTTACATATAAATTATATGGAAATATGTTGTAGATAGAGTATGTAAGCTGTAGTCCACTTAATGCATTAACAGTTGGCACAGGCATTCTAAGAATCTTTTGAAGATAACCCCAAATTTCTTTATCAAAATATTCTAAAGTTATATCATTGCACAATAGTAATATCTAATTAAAATTAGTATGAAATGAATGGTAGCTAGATGGAAATATACATTCAGCATCAAGTAGTACTGTACCTGAAAGGGCTCTTACCTCTCGGTAAAGATTTGTTTACAGCAATGGTTTCTTGATAGCTTAGGATATTATTATATTATACATAATTGGGCTAAATTCTGTTTTCCTTACCTGTGTGCTGAACTTCCACCAATGTCACCAGAACCACTGGTATGTGTAAGACAATATGGATTTTGACATGAGACAGCACTACTTTTAAGAAGCGGATTTTAAATTTTGTCTTTTTTAAATAATCCTGTCATGCACATTATAATTAATATCTGCAATGTCTCAATACAGCTAAACAATGGCTTTAAAAGTCCATGTGTGCGCATGCCATTTTGAAATGCTACATTTTTCAGGATGTAAATTTCTGCTTTCAGTTTAAAATTTATATGAAACTGAAAACAGGGATCTCTAAAGCACTGAATTATTTCTTTGCTTGTCTGTAAATTATCCACAGCTCTAATTTCCCTTCTTTTGTTGTGCCATAAACTGATTCTGAAATAAGACTCTCATTTTTATAAATAGGTATAGGCTGGCAATTTGATACCAGTACTTGGAACTTGGACCTTTTATCCTCTATTATAAGAATATAATAAAAATGTATTCTTTCTATAGCTATATAGTGTAGTAGCCCTATAGTAAACAAAAAAAAAGCCCCTTGAATTGACTTAACTGTAACCTGTGACAATTACATCTTTTTGTCATCACTAAAGCTTGGAGGTTTGCATTTGAACTTTCATGTCACTTCCTAAGTTACTTCATCACACAAGTGTTTTAATATGTAAAGAATATAAAGTAACAGTGCCTGAAAAGCACAACTGTGTCAGTCATTACAGGGCTAATCATATTCCTTTCTGTGTAGCAACATTGTCACTCTAGAAATACCAGTCTGATTTTCAGAGGAGCGTCAAGTTTAATGAAGCAGGTGTATCTGCCTAGTCAAGCAGTTAAGAGGTAGCAATTTAAGCTATGTATGCTAATTGCACCAAAGGGAAAGACTAATGCTAATTGCTGACAGTACATATTTTATAACCCAGACCTAAAGTTCAAAATGTGTGGACCTGCCAAGAAGCTGTCAATAAAAAACCGATCACATTTTTCGGTGTGCATTCTTTCAGTGATAAACAGTTCTCAACGTGGCTGAACTATGCTCATAAGGTGTTTACGAATTTAGAGCCTATTCTTAGTGTTATCTATTCTGTCAACCTGAAGGGTTTTTTTTCCCCATGTTGTAGCTTTAGGCTAAAGTCCATTGTAAAGGAGCAGAAACTGATTTTTTTTTTTTTATTACAGTATGAGGTTTGAGGAAATTTCAGGCTTCATTCATCCAACAGATTTTTACTGTCTTCCTCACAGTGAACGGTCCATGTGACGTCATTTGTGGTTTTCTGCCTATAAAAGTAAAAGGGGTAGGGGGAATGAGTGATACTTACATTAAATATCTTCCAAAATTAGTTCTGTAAGTATAATTCTGTAAACTGCTTTCATGGTCTTGTAAGGAGGGCAGAAGGAAAAAGTGTTGTAATGCAGTCATGCTTGAATGCAATTCTTGTTAGGCACAGCAGGTATAAATATGAGCTATTTAAATGCTCACATTTTTCTGGGCTTGAAACTAATCTGATACAATACTGGCTTATTCTCCAACATTTGGGCTCCTTGTGCTTGTCAAACGACTTCAGCGAGTTTAAATGTAATTTTCAGCTAAGGTACTCTTACTATTTTTCATACTTAATTACTTTGCAGACTAATTAAAAATAACCAATACAAAGTTAAATTTCCAATGTGTTTTAATGTTGGACTATTGCTTCTATTATAAATCTATAAAATGGTGGGGAGTTTAAAATGGCTTCTGCACATGTCTAGTAAACAATTCTATTTCTGTATCTCAGACAAATATTGTCATTTGCAAGCTGCTTTGTTTTATTACAAAACTGACAGGCTTTTAAAAATGAACGTGTTACAGTTCTAAAATGTCTGAAGTTTTCTAGAATTATTGTTTCAAATAATTATGAAAATGTACAAATGGTGGCCTTTTTACTGAGAAATATTATGGGGAATGGGATTGGAGAACTCTAGAACTCAGACTTACAAAGAAGTATTATTGTAAAATTCATGTTACCAGTACATACTTTTAAAGGAATCAAAAAGAATCCAAGGAAAAGAAAAATTGAAATGGAAACTTTTTTAAGGGCTTAGATATATATATGTTGCTCACTTGGTAAGCCATTACTGTCTTGCATAAAACAAGCAAATGCTGGGAAATCTTCATAGTTACTCACAAAACATTAAAAAAAAAGTCTAACAGGTAATACATATATACCCATTCCCCACATACATGTAATCAGTTGTTCAAGTAAGAACAATACTTAATGCATTCGAACCGGCCCAGTCCAAACATTCAATTCTTTAGTTTCAAATTAGTAGCTTCTTTGTGTTGTATCCAGGTTTGGATCTTAAAAGCATGAGCTGTCTTGCAATAAACTTTTTTTTTAACCTGCATACACGCATTTTGCCTTATTTGCATTTCAGACATGGAGGGAATGCTTTAGTATTTAACCTGCCATAGTTACCTCCTTCCCCAATTCAGAATGTTAAAGTACATGTGACTTTTCAACTGCTTTTACCAAATCAAAATGTTTTTACTGTATTTTCTTTGTTAAGAAAAGCAAATAATTGTTACTACACTTAAATTTTTTTTAACCCCCCCCAGTATAGCCACTGTGTGAATTCAGGAGGGGAAACTTACAAAAGGGTTTGAACAGAAAGGGATGTAATATTTAAATGCCACTGTGCAAAAAAAAAAAAGAAAAAAGAAAAACCTTGATATTGTCTTTAAAGCATGCAAGCATTGATAAAACTTTATTTTTTGCTACATGAAACCCCATGTGTACGGAACAGTGTAGAGTTAGGATTTTGTAAGGGAATAATTTTTTCATCTCTTGCCTAATAGTTGTGTATCTTAGAAATAATTTTCAGTAATAGATTTTTCATCTTGAGACTCTGCTTTCAGTATCATGTCTGGCTCTGGATTACTATACAATTTTTGTCTATTTTGTGTATATAAAGCATCTAATACTGAAAAGATTAAAAAAAGGAAAGCCGAAATGCTTTGTCATTGTTTTGACTGGAAAATGGCAGTGCTGTTTGATATTTTGAAAATGTTCTCTAAATAGGCACGGATATATATGGTTGTATTTGATATCAATTTTTTAAATAAATATGATTATAGCTTCTAATGTTTCTCTCTTGACCTGAGTATTTGCATATGTGCTTTACTTTATATGTGGATTGGGCACAGAATCATCAAACATTAAAATCTCACCTTTGATATCAATGGGCTTTCCACCAGATGTTGTGTATATACATGAGCAGTGGGGTAATTTTCTGTTGCTCATAACTGACATTATGTCATCTCTGATGAGTGTCTTTTCATCTGTCAATACTCCAAAATTTATGTAAAGACACTCCTGTTAGGAAGAAAGTTGGTGCTGATTATAGTTATGCTACATCTTTAAAAATTGTATGGTTTCTAATTTTAAAATAAGCTAATGCTTCCTGTTTTGCTACCAGAACACACATTCTTTTTGTGGCACAATGCACTGTTTTTGTAGCTTAGTCAATTCACAGAGCATACTGGATGATTTCTGTGTACCTTTATCGAAGGTAGATGAAGCCAGTCAGCTAAAAAATTAGTTGCAATGCTAAATAGTCAGTTTCTAGTTTTTCACAAGTAGCAATTAAAAAAAGTGGGGAAAAAAAGCCCTCTGTGCTACTTCATTGACTTCTTGCCTTACTTGGCAGCATAAAATGAACCACAATAGGAAATGTTTTTATCGTCTCTAAATATTTTTAAAAGTCTGGAGGACATCCCTGATCTTATTTGAAAAATGCTAAGACAGTTTTCCATAAAAATTAATTAACCAAACACTATTGGAAAAGATGACACATCTTTTATCTCCTGTGGACCCATAAGGTTTTGGTTAAACCATGGTATAGGGTGTTTTGAGCATTGTAAACTTCTCATCTCCATTAAATCCAATGTTTCAAATTAAAATTTGTAAAAAAAACAGATTAAGATGCATGTTAGTTTCACGGTATATCACAGCACTAATACTTCCTACTTTGGTGTGTGGGGTTTTTGAGCTAGAAATGGATTTGAAGTAGTGCACAATTGTTTTTATTATGGATAATTGTAAGTGTGGTAAATATACTATTAAATTTAAAACTTGGTAATATATAAACCTGAGGGAAGAGGGAAAGCAATCTTTATTAGAAAACTGTTGAACCTGACCCCTATTTCTGTTACTTTTAACTTCTAAACTCCTGGACCACAAACTATGCCCAACCTCAGAGTTGCCTCTGAGTGACAGTAGACAGTGAAGCTAAAAAGGCAATCCAGTATTGCAGGCCAGCTATGAACACTTCACCAAGGCTCTGGAACATACCGTTTGGGAAGCAACGAGCCGGTTTTTCCATAGCCTTCTGGTAATGTTTGTCAGCTTGTAACTCCAAAGCATGTGTTTTGTGCCTGCTGCATTCTCAGCTCCTCTCCAAAAATGTTGAGACTTCACCTGTGAAATGCTCTTTCTTCTCGGCTTCATTTTACCATTTATGTGGT
This sequence comes from Pygoscelis adeliae, assembly GCF_000699105.1. Classification (NCBI taxonomy): domain Eukaryota; kingdom Metazoa; phylum Chordata; class Aves; order Sphenisciformes; family Spheniscidae; genus Pygoscelis; species Pygoscelis adeliae. The sequence goes on along the minus strand of NW_008824356.1, from coordinate 13,561,680 downwards.
GCTTTAGTTATTAATCTTTTTATGTAGCTATTAATTTCAAACTAGCAATGAGCTAGCTGCCCTGTAGGAGAAGACCAGGTTTGAGATCACAAGATCTCCTATAGGAAAAGATCAGGGGTGAGACCATCTAAGGAACCTGAAGGTGCATGAGTCCATGGGACCTGATGAGATTCATCCGCGGGTCCTGAAGGAACTGGTGGATGAAGTTGCTAAGCCACTATCCATCATATCTGAGAAGTCATGGCAGTCTGGTGAAGTTCCCACTGCCTGGAAAAGGGGAAACATAACCCCCATTCTTAAAAGGGGGAAAAAAGGAAGACCCGGGGAACTACAGGCCAGTCAGTCTCATCTCTGTGCCCAGCAAGATCATGGAACAGATCCTCCTGGAAGCTATGCTAAGGCACATGGAAAATAAGGAGGTGATTGGTGACAGCCAACGTGGCTTCACTAAGGGCAAATCATGCTGTACAACTTTGGTGGCCTTCTATGACAGGGTTACAGCATTGGTGGATAAGGGAAGAGCAACTGCCATCATCTACCTGGACTTGTGCAAAGCATTGGACGCTATCCCGCACGACATCCTTGTCTCTAAATTGGAGAGACATGGATTTGACAGATGGACCACTCAGAGTTGTGGTTAACAGCTCAATGTCCAAGTGGAGACCAGTGATGAGTGGCATTCCTCAGGGGTTGGTATTGGGACTGGTGCTGTTTAACATCTTTGTCGGCGACACGAACAGTGGGATCAAGTGCACCCTGAGCAAGTTTGCCGATGACACCAAGCTGTGTGGTGCGGTCGACACACCAGAGGGACGGGATGCCATCCAGAGGGACCTGGACAGGCTTGA
>NW_008824356.1:13559280-13560475 GCF_000699105.1 Pygoscelis adeliae | reverse complement strand
TTGTATCCTGGGCTGCATCAAAAGAAGCGTGGCCAGCAGGTCGAGGGAGGGGATTCTGCCCCTCTAACTCTGCTCTGGTGAGACTCCACCTGGAGTACTGCATTCAGCTCTGGGGCCCCCAATATAAGAAGAACATGGACCTATTGGAGTGAGTCCAGAAGAGCGCCACTAAGATGATCAGAAGGCTGAAGCACCTCTCCTATGAAGAAAGGCTGAGAGAGTTGGAGTATTTCAACCTGGAGAAGAGAAGGCTCCGGGGAGACCTTATAGCAGCCTTCCAGTACCTGAAGGGGGCCTACAGCAGGAGGGACTTTTTACAAAGGCATGTAGTGACAGGACAAGGGGGTAACGGCTTTAAACTGAAAGAAGGTAGATTTAGATTAGCTGTAAGGAAGCAATTCTTCACTATGAGGGTGGTGAGGCACTGGAACAAGTTGCCCAGAGAAGTTGTGGATGCCCCATCCCTGGAAGTGTTCAAGGCCCATTGCAACCCAAACCATTCTGTGATTCCATGATTCTATTTTATTTCCAATATATATCAGTATTGTTCTTACTGTTTTAATACTGCGTTTTCTGTAGCAGTGCAGTAATCCTTGTCGTCCCTAATAATTTTAAATACCTCATTTGATCAAAACTAAAAAGAACTTTGAATCAGACCAGTGTCGGGGTTGTGGCTGGAAATACAACCAAGCATCCATTGCATCTACATCCAAAGCAGAAGGGGCCTAGTGTTTCAGGAACTTGCATATTTTGTAAAAACACATATTCATAGAATCACAGAATCATAGAATAGTTTGGGTTGGAAGGGACCTTTAAAGGTCATCTAGTCCAACCCCCCTGCCATGGGCAGGGACAGCTTCAACTAGATCAGGTTGCTCAGAGCCCCGTCCAACCTGACCTTGAATGTTTCCAGGGATGGGGCATCTACCACCTCCCTGGGCAACCTGTTGCAGAGAGCTTCACCACCCTCAGCGTAAAAAATGTCTTCCTTATATCTAGTCTCAATCTACTCTCCTTTAGTTTAAAGCCATTCCCCCTTGTCCTGTCGCAACAGGCCCTGCTAAAAAGTTTGCCCCCTTTAAGTACTGATAGGCTGCAAGAAGGTCTCCCCAAAGCCTTCTCTTCTCCAGGCTGAACAACCCCAACTCTCCCAGCCTTTCTTCATAGGAGAGGTGTTCCATCCCCCTGATCATTT
>NW_008824356.1:13552306-13555865 GCF_000699105.1 Pygoscelis adeliae | reverse complement strand
GCCTGCACCTGCCGGCCGGCCGCGAGGAGCTGAACGGTCCTGCCGAACCGCGGCTTGGTGCCTTTCGGGAGAGCTGCTGGCTCTGCTGGCTTTGTTTTCGTTTTTATTCCGCCCCTGTGACCTCAGGATCTGGAGAATAAACACGCGTATTCCCAGGCCATAATAGCAGAGATAAACTTGTTCTAGGTTTATTATTCGGAAGTTTGAATTGCGTCAAGCGTTGTGTTGATCAGTAATGAAAGCACACAAACAACGCTCTTCTTCCATTCTGTTTGCTTAGTTTATCTAAAACCCCGTTTAATTAGCTGCTTTTAGGGTGGTTTCATAAAACTGCAGAGGAGGAGGAGGAGGAGGAGTGCAGAGGGTTTTTTGCCACTGGTGTGATCTAAGTCTGACGTGTCACAGGCAAAGGTCCAGTGTTTCTGATGTTTTTGTTATTTATATTTTGGTTGGGCCCAGAGAAACCTGTCGAGTTCTACCATTCTCCTACAGCCAAGTAGGAGAACGTGGCCCTTGTTTTATGGGGATTAGAAGCTAGGATGATTTATATTTAAAACAGAAAGTTGAAACAAAAAAGCTGAGACATCAGGGTAAGATATTCAATAAAGGAATAGTAAATTTATTCTAGACTATGTTCTTTATGTTTTTAATAATGCCTTTTTGTTACAAGTTTTTGAATAAAACTTTTGATTTTTCTAGTAAAGCAATTGTATAACATGGTAATAAATATCAATAGATTAATACCACTAGTATTGTTTACCATCTTGAAACTGTAACTTCTTGAAAAAAAGGAGCATTCTCAAAACAGTGTTAGAATAGCAACCACAAAGAACAGCTAAGACTTCTGAATACTCACCTAAAATGTGAAGTTAAACAATTCTACTTTGTTTGCAACTTCACAACTATGAAGCACTGTGCAAGTATTGTATAAATCTTGTTGGCAAGCTGATGCTACTGGTCTCATATGGATGGGGTTTTTTTGTATACAGGTAAAATGCTCGGATGAGAGACATTTATTCTGATAACTGCGAAGTTATCTTTTTTTCATTTTTCTGAAAGACTTGGTTAGAATCGTTTTAAATTCCAAAATCCATATTAGTTTAGTTTGGAAACTTATTTTATGCTGCTAAACTGTCTAGTCACCTAGTGCGTTTGTTTTGCCTTTTTAAAAGATAAATTGAGATTCCGATTCACACATTCGTGCTTTAGTTTGTGCAAGAGAGATGTGCTGATGTTCAGTAGTTACTTCCAGGTGTACTTGACTGCTAGATACTGCTGTGAACAACTTCTGTTTCCTAAAAATTTCAGAGTAGTACATTTTTATGGGTTACTAGCCTTGAGGGTGTAAAAATCTAGTGGCATCTAAGTAGTCTTCCGTAAAGACCTTTAAATACTGTGTGGCCTAAAGCACACTTTTCAAGCAATTCCTTACATTCCTTTCTTTAATTTCCTAATTTTCTAATGTTTCGTAATTTTTAATATTATCCCTTACATTCACTGCTTTGACTGCCATCTGAACTGAAGATGGCGTTTGTGGATTATAGACTTTAACATCTGCAGTTTAACAGTTTTCATGGGTAGATTGTTGCCTCTGCAGCACTTGAGCTGCATCAGTTTTAAACAGCACATAGGAAATGGTGAAATACAGTATTTACTTGAAAATTATATTTATTTCAAATTTTGAAAAATTGTCAAGGTTGCTTTACAGTCAATTCAGGATGATTTCTCATTAAAAAAGGGAAATGTGGTGTTTCTATCCATTAAAAGTGGGACATGGGAGAGGTAAACGTAGCCTGTTTGAGGAAGGTTGATCATTAAAGGAAGAGTATCCAGGGACAGAATTATGTGCCTTTTGTATTAGAGAAATTGGTATGGTAGGTTGTGTCACCTTTGTAAATGAAAGCGAGTCTTAATGGGGATTTTGTGCCTTTATGTGGGGGGCAGGGTTGGTGTTTTGTTATGTGGGTTATTTTGTGGGTTTTGTTGGGCTTGGGGTTGGCTTTTTTTTTCCTGAAAATTTAGTCATTGTTGTGTGTATTTTATGGAACTAATTCTTGTTTTGAAACTTCACATGAGATTACTGAGAAACACACAACTGTCAAGCTGGGGGCAAAGTCCTAAATGAAAAACAGAATCAGTGACATGAAATAGTCAAGTAAAAATTTTCATTTCCCTTATTTCTCAAGGTTAAATCTCTACTTTTCTGTTAGTTTTGTGGTCTGACTTGAAGCCTAGATAAGAGAGAACTAAATGAGGTTCAGAAAGACTCTCTGGTCTGAAAAGTAATTCTGACAGTGTTCTGATAAAAGCAGCTTTTGATATTTACCTAGGAATGAACACTGAATCAGTCTAAAATAAGGTACTTATTAATAACTGTGATCTTAACTGATATCTACTTAACAGATTAAAAGTAGTTTAATAAAAATTAAAGTTTTCACTTTCTTTCAGATGCAGCAACAGAACTCCATGTGTCCAATTCTAGACTCAGAGAAATAGAAAGTATTAATGCAGCACAAAAACTTGAAGTAAGAAATTTTGGAACACTACTGTAATTAAAAGCAATTAATAACATTTGTTTCTTGTAAAGGTGAAATATTGTACTGAAGTTGCTTCTCCCTGGATAAATCTAGAAACAAGGGCGACAGTGGTGTTAAAATGTGGCTCCCTTTTTTGGTGACAAACCGCCATCACAGGGTGGCACACTTTTTTATTGGAGTATGCACGTGGTGCAGATTTTCATCTTTTGCTAACTGCTGCATCCTGCGACTATTCCTACCTATGATGTGGACTTGGACTGCAGCCAAGTGCATTGACTTGGCTCTGAAAAATCTTTTAAAGTTTTCATAAATTTCAGCTGGTAAAGAGTTAAAATTGGTTTATAGCGTTTCATATATGGCCACAAATAAAAGCAGATCTAGAATGCCTGATTATGCTGAACAGCATGTCTTTTGCAGCAAGCTTCAAAGTATAGAGTGTGTGTGTTCCCTGATGCAATTCTCTGTCTGTGTTGCCCTACTGTATGGTCATTTTGACATAGCTATGGAAGCTTGTGCTCTTCCAAAACTGCTTACAAATCCCTTGTGGAAAGTGACTTTCTGTACTTTTACAAAGGACTTGTTGGTCTTGTGACTTTATTTATGGCTGTAACCAACAACTTCCATGTATGTCTTCAGCCCTCAAGAGCATTGAGAAGTTAAGCCAGTATTTTGGGGAAGCAGCTGTTCCTGCTTCTCCTTTTTCTAGACTCTTGCCATCTGCTGTTTGCCAATGTCAGAGACAGAATACTGGACTGTATGGATATTAGCTCCGATTTGTGCTCTGTGGCTGTTCTTAAATTCCACCTGTGAATCGTGCTAAGATGTAATTCGGCCCTGAATTTTTCTTCCTGGCATTTACCTCTGGTCACCACAAACCTTTTTCTGAAAGTGAGCTGAAGTCCATGCCATATAAAACTGGAAAACTTGGACATGAATGTGATTTTGGGCCCACACTTGGAAGTTACTGTTATTGTGTGTTTTGAGTGAAATAACATGAGAAATCTGTACAATTTAGTTGATTT
>NW_008824356.1:13541387-13552287 GCF_000699105.1 Pygoscelis adeliae | reverse complement strand
TAACGCTTTTCTAATTCTGTAAGAATTGTTCCGAATTCACCAACATCCATTTCTCATTTTTGCTAGAACGAGAGACTGAAAAAAGTTTGTAGCGATTTAGAAGAAAAGCATGAAGCAGCAGAGCTTCAAATAAAGCAGTTATCTATAGAGTACCGAAATCAGCTTCAACAGAAAGAGGTAGGATACAGAGTCAAATATTTGAGTGTGTCCAATAAACCTATGTATTATGCTGTTTAATCTCTTTATTATAGTATCTGTGCTCTTTCAGTGGAAGTTTTGGTCACAGTTATGGTTTCTTGGTTTGTTAATGTAGACACTGAAAGACTAAGACATATATCTCATTGAATCATGTAATAGGAGCAGAGCTGCCAGGAGATAGTTGAGACAAGAGAAGATTCCCTGGGAATGTCATGCATATATCAGAATTTGTTGTTTCTGGAATCACTGTGAGAAAGGACACTTAAAGATAATTAAATCAGAAATACAAAGCAGTTTAAGAAAAGCAACAGGAGCAAATTCTCATTTGAAGTGGTTATATTGTCTGTAGATATCATAATTATCTTAACGTATACAACTAAAGGGAACAGAACTAGCTTTCATAATTTGAGAAGTGTCCCTTTGTGATGGAAACATCAGCTTTATAACCTATTGTGTAACATGAGAGTTCATAGCCTTTTAAATGAAGAAAGTTGCCAGTATGCCTAGAATTACACAAAAGGAGTTTTATTTCTGTTTTGTTTGTAAATGCCTGTGGGAACTAGAGGAAGCAGGATTTTGAAATGTATAGAATTCTGCTTATTAAATACAATAACAGAGTTATGAGAAAATTGCATGCAGCTAATTTCAGTTTATTGTAAATAAGTAAATTTTCAATACATTGAGTTGTTAAGCGTAGAAGAAATCAAATGTAATCTAAATAACTGGGGGAGCATCATATATTGTTTAATTTTCATATCTGAATACCCTCTTTAAAGATTTAATTTTTTTGTACAACCTGTTAGCTTGAATCTTGCTATGGTAATTAGGTATCTTGGCTGCTGAAAAAATCAGCAAACACTTTTAGTGAAGTTTTACTTAACTGAACACTATTGAAACTTTTAATATGTGTCCTTGCGTGAGATACTTTGTAAAACATCAGTTAATACTACTTTTCTCCTTCAGGAGAGCGTTTGGGGTTTTTTCCCTTTTAGTGACCGCGGTCAGTAATTTGTGCTGTGGGGGAGTTGTTTGGTTGGTTCACATTTCACAAGGTGACGGGGGGAAAGTAGAGTGTATTTTGATAGCCTTCTTATTGAAACAATGCATTGTATTCTGTATATTCAGGTGGAAATCAGCCATCTAAAAGCTAGACAGAATGCACTACAGGAACAACTGCAGAAAGTACAGACAGCTTCTCGGTCAGCACAGTTAGGAGTTGGTGTTTTGCCACCAGCGGCTACATCAGCTTCCTATGTTCCAGTGGTCAGACATTCCTCAGGTTTTGAAGGAGATGACATGGATTTTGGAGATATAATCTGGTCACAACAAGAAATAAACAGATTGTCCAACGAAGTTTCTAGGCTTGAATCTGAGGTTGACCACTGGAAGCAGATTGCACTGGTGAGTGGTTCCCCTCTATCTTACCCTCCCTTCTCCCCTCCAGATTAGTGTTTTCATTGCATTTGGTGTTCCTGGAGTGGGTCTTTTGAAAGTTCATGCTGTACAATTTCTAGAAGTGACATGATTTGATGGAAAAGCTGAAACCTAATGATCTTGTAGTCATTTTCTTGCTGTCACATGACAGGGACACATTCAGTGACTAACTTCCAAACGTGATGCTTTTATGCATGATTTGTCAAGTTAGGCGAATGTTTATGAAACCCTTTTCCTAGAATACTGCTTCAGGGTTTCATTTTTGTGCAGCCTTTCAAAAAATACTTTTCTTCTTCCTGGCTGTGATACTCATTATTTATTGACAGCACAATACTGTTCAAAGTGATAGTTGGATACTTGCATACTGTTTTTACTTACTCTTCTCTCAGTCCTTGATATGTCAGTTGTGATTCATGGTCTGCTGAGACAAGAAAGAATATAATCTTTCAAGCTATTGTTGATGTGAGTCATCATTTTTCACGCTGTAGCCTGATTTCAGAGGTATACTTTTCCCATGTGAAATATTCAAGTAAAATTAAGCAACCCTGTTGTCCTAATAGGTGCAATAACACCCCCCCACCCCAAGCTTTTACACATTTGCATATAATAATAAAAAAATCCATGGAAAATTAAAATGTTTCCATTAAAATGTCTTTTTTTGATCAAAATTACTGTAGATTTGAATTTTGCTTCATGTTAGCTTTTTTGTTTTCTACTTTTGATTATCAACAGAGGAAGCACTTACATGAAAAATACACATATTTATCACAGTTCACATGTGTATGTGATTTTTCTTTTCTCAGACTTCCAAAGTGCAAGGGACAAATGATGCTGAACAAGGTGAAATATGCAAACTGCAAAATATTGTTAAGGTAAGATAACAACTTTGACAAACTAGTCTTCTCTTATGTTTTATTCTTAATGGTTTTGCATATGGTCACATGACTTGTGAATGTAGTTAAAATATTTACAACACTAGCACTTAGATTTTCTCTATTAAAAATGCATGTGGGCATGTAATTGTACTGCTGACTGAAATGTTGCTGTGCTGTATTTAAAAAGTCAGTTATTCTGAGAAAGGGTCTTTATATGACTCGAATATAGTACGTAAGCTTAAAAGAATGACATTAGTATTTATGAAGGCAAATCACTTTCAGAAGCTGTTGATAACTTACGAGACTGAATTTTTGATGCACAAAATAATTTCTTCTCCCTTCTCAGAAACATCTTGCCTTTTTTCATTGAAGATGCAAAATACGGATTTGCATGTCATCCTTAAAAGTTACTAGAAATATGTCCTAGTGTATCCACTTCGTATGAAAGAGTTGCAGTCTCTCTACACTGGTTTAATATTTGCTGTTGTGTAGAGCGTACTGTTTGTGTAAACATATTTGTAAAAGGAATGTCTTTTAACATGCTCAAAAAAACCCAAACCAACAAAAGCCAAGAAACTTGACCTCTCCTGTGAGAAATCCTTTAATAAATCCTTTAATTTTACTAGGGAAAACTTTTTTTCTTTCTTTTGGATTTTTTCTTTCTTAAGCTTCTGTACTGTATTGTACCATTCTGTTTCTCTAATGATATTTTTAGGAGCTCAAACAGAATTTAAGTCAAGAAATAGACGAACATCAACATGAACTTTCAGTATTGCAGGATGCACACAGACAAAAGCTAGTAGAGATAAGTCGTCGACACCGAGAAGAGCTGAGCGAATATGAAGAGCGAATTGAAGAACTTGAGAATCGGTTACAGCAAGGTCTTTATTACCACATACTTTCTTTTTTATTTAATGTACAGTGAATTTTGGTTAAAGCATCAAATATGTATGTAACAGTGTAATAGCTATCAAATATGTGATGTTTAGGAATTTGAATTTCAACTTTAGTTCAGCTTCATGTTTAAGACGTGTGTCCTAGTATCTTACATTCACTGTGGTTGGCTTGAACGCTGGAATGATAGCATTTCATCTTCTGACGTGTATCAGTCTAGAGGGTCATTTTCTATACATATCAAATGTTGTGCTCTAAATTCTACGCTTCCTGTTTTTTTAACTTACACTGAATATAGGTGTGGATGAGACATACAAAATTGAAGATAAGAAAATCTCAGCACAAAAATAACTTTGGTGAGAAGTACTATGTGCCAATTGGGTTACTTGACAGAAGCTCAAAGATTGCCATAAGGACCATGTCTTAGTCTGTGGCGTGATTAGATTGTAGGAGAAGCTCAGTAGTTCTCACAAGGAGCTTTTTGTTGTCTTGTAGGTATTTCATATTCCATAAAAATAGACATGACAGGTTTCTTTTAGGGGCTTCTTTGCACAAAGATATAAGATTTGCCTGTAAACCTACATTTTATTATCTGTTAAAACTTGGACTTCTAAAGAGTGTATATTCTCCGTTTGGAAAGAGAGATCCATTTTCTTCTCGGAAAGAAGGGAAGTATTTTCACAGCCTCTTAATTTCGAAGGTAGTACCGGTAGGGAATTGGCTACTTAAAATCAGATGCCTGTTAAGATGTAATCTGTCTTTTACTGCACGTTGCACGTACGTACACCAGCAGGACTAATTTAATGAAGTCAAAGGCAGGAATCCCATATCTTTTGCATTACAAGTTATCTGTAAAATAAATACTGCTCACAGCTTTTAAAGAATTAGAGTATTTTATATTTTTATTTTGTTGGTTCTGTTTGACAGCATAATACAGACTGGGGCGGGGGGAAGTGTTTGAACTTACACTGAAATGAATTCACAAGCAGTGTGCTTTCATTTAACTTTTTTTCTGTACATTTTTGATTACACCTTTTTATACTCTGTAACTTACCTGGAAATTACATTGTGAGGATTGTACAGAACTATGAATGTCATGATAGTATGGTGGATCTGTAAAAACATAATTCTGCAAAATAAGACCTTTAGGTGAAAAACTTTGTGCATCATGTAGCAAATGATGTACTAATTTGTAGCAAATTGTTCTCTATAACAACCATTCAGCAAACCTTTGAAATTTAATTAATTAAATTATAAACAGGGATTTTGCATCAGGCTAAATTAGATGGAGTTTGATAAATTATTCTTAGAAAATTGAGGGATTCCAAATCCTGATAAATTAGGTTCTGTCATCTCCCCACCGAGAGAGATGGGGGTCAAGTATATTTTAATGAAATTGTGAACAATGTATGTCTTGCAACTCTTACCTTTTAAAATTATTTTGAGCCAGGGATGTGTAAGTATTTGAAAAGCTGCTTATCAAACCAGTAATATGTATAGCACTGCTTCCAATGTTAATTCTATTCAAGTAAGCTTTCTGTTGATGATGATCATGTCTCTGGTTTAGACTATCTCCCTCTGTCAAGAGAAGGGGTGGAAGAAGAGACTTTTAACCAAAGCGAGCACTGTAGATCTTTTGCTTAATATTGCAAACAATCTTTTTTGTTCTTTAGATGGTGTGAGCGCTGATGCCATGGATGACTCTAAAATTAGTGAACAGGAAAAAAATGCTCAGAGTCTAGAAGGAGGAAGAGTAGAACAGTTGCAGGTTGTAAAGGACCTAGAAGACGAAATAAGAAAATTAAATCACAAATTGTCTTCTGCCAAAGAAGAAAACAAAATTCTTCTGAAAGAGCAAGAAATGGCAAAGGTAGAAAAAATCCAAATAACACAAGAATATGAAAATCTTAAATCTGACTTTAGTATGCTGCAAAGTTCTGTTGCAGAGCAAGATGCTCTCTTGAAAGAACAGGAGAAGAAGCTCCAATCAAAGACATCACTACCAGAAGATGTTGTCAGACTACAGCAAGCACTGTTAGGTACAAAGATGATGATTTTTTAAAAATTTTTAAATTTTGAGTATATCTTCACAGGTTTTAGCTTTTAATGCTCAGAATTTATTTTAAGAATTTGGAACTGAATATGAGAATATGTACCTTTTAAAAGTTGCTGCTTTAGAAAAGGGTTGTTCATTGAGGTAAGGCTAAGCAGAACAGGAGACAATTAGGACTAGTGTGATTATCATAGGGGTTTCTGATTAGGTAAGTAATCATGTCTGCCAATTGTTTGATAGGTTTTTCTTTCTTTAAATGTAAGTAAGCCTCAATAGAAGTTGTTTGTTTAAATCCTAGAAGTACACTTTTTGTGTGTAAAGGCGGTCTGTTGCTCATATCTTCACTGAAAACACTGAAACATATCTGTTTAAGAAGTATATCTGTATGTAGAAAATCTTTTAATATTGCATAACTGACACACTGTAGTACCAAAGTCCTCCTAATGTGGACTCAGTTGTAAAAGTAATGCTCTACTTTGTGGTGGTGATTGATGGTGCATTTGAATCTTATACAGCACTGATGCTTATCATCGTAAAATACTGTGAAACTATTCTCTTGTGAGCAGCAGAGTTCTGTTGGGGCAAGGTGGGAGAATGATCTGTTTTTATTGGTTTTTTGGAAAGTAGTAAAACTATGAGGTTTTTTTGTTTTCCTTTATAGAAGCAGAAAATGAAATAGCAAGACTTTCAAGTTTAAATCAGGTAAAGTAATTTTGAAATTAAGCCAACAAAGTAGTTCCTAACAATAGTAACTGATGGGAAAGACATGTTCTGGCAGTATACGTTTTTTGAGGCATTTGCACTTCTACATAAATAACCTTGTAATCAAGGAGATAACTGTAGATTAATTCTGTAATTACATGTGGATTGGTAGAAAGGATACCTTTCGACTTGTGAAACTCCACAGCATACTCTGTTAAAAAAAACTAGTGGAGTTCCACCTATCACATTGCTACTTAGGCTGCTGTAACATACATTTGTAAAGTATAAAATTTGTCATTTTTCACCTCTTCTACTTCGGCACGTTTCAGTTTTGACGCTGTTATCAGTTGTAAAACATCTCTCTTCTTCCATGTAGTACTCTAACAATACTACATTCCATCTTATTGATGAAGTTAAGTAGTGGAACATACAGTTTCTCTGGAACACACCTTTAGTTTTTGACAAGGTTGACTTAGTCCTCTATAAACTCATGCTTGAGAGATTTGGCTTAGTTTACTTTGTGTCCAGTAGTATTTTTCAACTGGGGTCTTCTGTGTTTTGCATGCATTCAAGAGTTCCCATGGCATTTTTCATGATGATGTTATTCAGGTGTCCTTGATTAAAAATTCCTGTCTTGCCATGCAGCATACTACATGTTTAGGGTATCTCTTGGAGATATAATAGTTTATCACAGCTGTGGATCCGTATGTCAGAGGTGGATATAACTTTGCTTGTCAGACCATGGCTTTTTGTGCAGAAGTTTGTAAACTGCACTCCTAAACTTAGTGATGAGAAAATAAATGTGTATGTATGAATGGTAGTGACAAATACTTCACAATGAAGAATTTTTAAGTGGGATAATATTCATGCAGGCTTAGAGATTCTAACATAAAAATGCATGTTTTGCTTTTAATTGTTGAGGGGAAAAAAAAAACTATTTCAAATCTAAACAGTTTACAAATTTCAGCAAGATAAAGTCTAATATTTAGAATTATTTTCTTTAACTTAAGGAGGGACTTGAGAAGGAACTGACAAGTGCACAACATAAAAATGAGAATATTCTTTCTGCGTATACTGAGGATCAGAATTCAGAATTAAATCGGCTAAGACAAGATTTGGAAAGGAAAGAACACGAATTAAATGAAAGTATTGCTGAAAGAGAAACATTAATAGCGGAGTTGGAAGAACTAGATAAGCAGAATCAAGAAGCTACTCAGGTAATAAATATTGCAACTAATTATTGAACTGCTAAAATAAATGTTTAGATTTGTGTGTGTGTGTTTATCTTAAGTTGATCTTTGAACATAGATAGCAGGGAAATATAAATTATCCTCTGAGGATTAAAAAGAATATTGGGACCAGTGTTTCTCCATATCTGCTGTCTCTGCGAAATTCTGAAGTGCAAGAAACCCACTTGTTAAGGACAAAGAAATGATATGGCAAACTGAAAATAGAATATACAGATATGCATTCACTTCTGTAATTTGTTATTTTAAATTTAGTGCCTCCCTTTTTTTAAGTGATGGGTGTTTGCTGCGTACCTTTTCCAACTGCCCTGACAAATTCTGACAGTTATGTTTCTTAGGTAGTTCTCTTTTTGTTCCTTGATATAGGTAGTTAGGGTTCTTTTGGGGGAGATGGTGTTCCTGTCTTTAGTGAAGTGTAATCTATCCCTCTTTGATATTTGGTTTTAATTAATTTAGCATTGACTGGTTGATACTAGTTGGCAACTAGGAAATACTTTTCTCCTCTCAATTTTTTTTTTTTTGTTGATCAGAGGATAAAAATGAATGAAATGCATAATTTGGCTGGGTCTCCCCTCCTAATGAATTCTTGTTTGTGTTCATTTCAGCATGTGATTACACTGAAAGAGCAGCTGTCAAAACAACACACAGAAACTGATAGTATCATCAAACAGCTGAAATTTGACATAGATTTTGAAAGAAAGAAAGTATCAGAATTAGAAATGGAGAAGGTGGAAACTATTAAGGAGTTAGATAGTCGGAAAGAAAAACTAAGCCAATGTTCATATGCACTTAATGATTTGCATGTAAGTAAGCAGCATCTTCAAGACAATATTAAAGATCTTCAGGAACAACTAAGGAAAGCCCAGGACTGTAATTTGCATCATAAAAAAGAAATCGGAGAATTGCAGCAGAAGCTAAAAGAAAGAGAGGAGGAACTTTCTGTATCCTTGAGCAAGTTAACAGAAAAAAGTAATTGGGAGTCTAAGTACACTTGTCAAGATCTGATTCTGAAAGAGAGAGAAGTAGAAATTGCAAAACTACAGAATGACATTTCAGAAAACAAACAACTAAGTGAAGACTTGGAGAAATCTCTGTCTGATCTCAGGACAGAAAATGGAAAGCTGATAGCAGCCACTGAAGAACTAAAACAGGAGTTAAGTGATGCCATTTCTGAGAAAAATAAAGCTTACTTGGAAAAAGACACTGTTGTGGAGGCTGTGAAAATGGAAAAAAGACAATTGGAGAGCGAATTAAACCAGACGGAAAAGAGGCTTTTGGAACAAGCGCATAAGTATAAGCAAACTATTGAGGAATTATCAAATGCACGTAGTATGGATACCACTGCATTGCAGCTTGAACATGAGCGCCTAGTTAAACTCAATCAAGAGAAAGACTTTAAGATCGATGAACTTAAAAGGAGCATTGAGCAGATGGAAATTGACCATCAAGAAACAAAAGAGATGTTGACTACTAGCTTAGGAGGACAAAAGCAGTTGACAGAACTCATAAAAGAAAAAGAGGTATTTATTGAAAAACTTAAAAATCAAGCCTTACAGGTGAAGCAGGAACTTGAGGAATATATGAAAGTTTCAAAAAAGCAGGATGTCTTAAAACAGAACTTGGAGGAAAAAGACAGAAGTCTTGCAGTCATGAAGGAAGAAAATAATCATTTGAAAGAAGAAATTGAACGCCTTAAGGATCAGCAAAGTAGATCTACGCCTGTGGTTGAGCCTAAAACTCTAGATATTATTATTGAACTCGAAAGTGAGGTAACGCAGTTAAAAGTGATAAAGAATAATCTTGAAGAAGAAATAGAAGTTCACAAAAAAACAATAGAAGATCAGAATCAAACAACAGTGCAACTTCAGCAGTCTTTGCAGGAGCAAAGAAAGGAAATAGATGAGTCTAAATTTCAGTGTGAGCAAATGAATGTCACACATGAAAGACTTTCTTTAGAGAAAGATGAGGAAATTAAAAATTTGCAGAAAACAATTGAACAAATTAAAACTCAGTTGCACAAACAGAGACAGATTATTCAGACTGACTCCTCTGATCTTTTTCAGGAAACCAAAGTTCAGACTCTTAATGGAGAAAATGGAAATGAAAAACATGACTTATCTAAAGCTGAAATTGAAAGACTGGTAAAAGGTATCAAAGAAAGGGAGATGGAGATTAAGCTTCTAAATGAAAAGAATGTTTCTCTAAGTCAGCAAATTGATCAGTTGTCTAAGGATGAAGTTGGCAAACTTACTCGGATCATTCAAGAGAAGGATTTAGAAATACAAGCTCTCAATGCTAGAATTTCCTCAGCTTCCTATAGGCAGGATGTTCTTTGTCTTCAGCAGCAGCTGCAAGCTTATGTTATGGAAAGGGAACAGGTACTAGCAGTTCTAAGTGAAAAGACAAGAGAAAACAGTCAGTTAAAAACAGAGTATCGTAATATCATGGATATGGTCGCTGCTAAAGAAGCAGCTTTGGTAAGGTTGCAAGAGGAGAATCAAAAGTTATCTAATAGATCTGAAAACAGCAGTCAAGACATGTCTAGAGAAACTATTCAGAATTTATCCCGTATCATTCGAGAAAAAGATATTGAAATAGATGCTCTAAGTCAAAAATGCCAAACCTTATTGACTGTCTTGCAGACATCCAGTACAGGTACTGATAACGGGTCAGGAGGTGTTAACAGTAACCAGTTTGAGGAACTTCTGCAAGAACGTGATAAACTAAAACAGCAAGTAAAGAAGATGGAAGAGTGGAAGCAACAAGTAATAACCACGGTTCAGAACATGCAGCATGAATCAGCACACCTCCAAGAAGAGTTAAACAAGCTTCAAGCACAATTTTCAGTTGAAAGCGATAGTAATTCAAAGTTGCAGGTAGATTATAATGGCTTGATTCAGAGTTATGAACAGAATGAGAAGAAGCTGAAAAGTTTTAGCCAGGAATTAGCACAAGTTCAACACAGCATAGGACAGCTTCATAACACCAAGGATCTTCTCCTGAGTAAACTTGATTTGGTAACACCACCTGTGGCAACAGCTTCCACCATTTCACAACTTTCAGGCACTCAATACAGTGCTCCTGAAGTACTCAGTGATGAGTCTAAACTCCTTCAAAAGGAATTGGAACAACTGAAAAAAAAGTTGCAAGAAAAAGATTCAACTATTAAGACTCTTCAGGAAAACAATCAACGGTTATCCGATTCTGTGGCTACAGCATCAGAGATTGAAAGAAAGAGTCAAGAAGGGACTGAGTCAGAGATGAGGCAGATCAAAGAAAAACATGATGTCTTACAGAAATCACTTAGGGAAAAAGACATACTAATTAAATCGAAAAGCGATCAGTTACTTTCTGTGAGTGAAAATCTTAGTAACAAAGAAAATGAAAATGAGCTTTTGAAGCAAGCTGTAACTAATCTTAAAGAAAGAAATTTAATTTTAGAAATGGATATTAGAAAACTGAAAGAAGAAAATGAAAAAATAGATGCAAGGTGTAGG
>NW_008824356.1:13533786-13541369 GCF_000699105.1 Pygoscelis adeliae | reverse complement strand
CGAGCACTTCAGGAGACTAATATGCAATTTTCGATGATGCTGAAAGAGAAAGAGTTTGAGTCACACTCAATGAAGGAAAAAGCTCTTGCTTTTGAGAAGCTGTTGAAAGAAAAAGAACAGGTATGTGCATTCATATTTATGAATATCTTTTAGAATTAGTCACATGGTAATGCATTTTTGTGTATATGTAGCCATCAAATGTTTGCCTGAAATCCATTTGTGACTCCTTACTGCATTACGCTACAACAAAAATCTTCCCCCTCAAAGTTAAGAAATTAAAAGTCAGCAGGTGAGTGGTTTACAATGTTGTCTGTTAATTATGCAGCCATAAACTATACTTTTCATTTATTTGGAAATTGCTCTTTACTGAACAGCTGCTTAATACTTTGCTTTGGCCCTATTCTTCATTGTGCCCTGTATTATTTTTACTGTATGGTGCTCAAACTTCTGCAGAGTTGGCCAGCAGGACTAATTTTCCAATGTGCTTTCCTCTAGTGTTTGTCATTCCAATGTGACTGCTTCACAACATCCCTGTGAGACAAATGGGTTTATGGGTCTTGCTTTTATGGCTGGAGAAGGTCCACTGCAAAAAAAAAAAGAAAGATAAAAGATTGGACAAGCTAAATTAATGGTTTCTTCTCTACAATTTGACACATGGAAAAATTGATACTTTTTCAAAGCGTATGTTCAGAGAAAAGTTGCAGTGGCTTATTAATTATTGCATATTTAATTTGAGGAAGAATCTTTTAAAAAAGAGCAAAGAATTATTGGCATCACTGACACACCAGTCAACAGCATGTTGTATGAACTGCTGCTGCTGGAGTTAAGGAAGTAACGTGTGAATTGCCATTTCTCTTTGAGAAATAGGCGTTAAGTACAGTGCAGAAGTCTTTCTGTAGTTTTGACAAACACTTGACGGTGGAACTCCAGGATGTAGATATCTTTGGTTTGCTTTGTAAGCTCTGAAGGTGAATATGTCCTAGTGGGCAGTCTTTTCTGGTAATTAATTCCAAACAGATAATTTTTTCTTTCCTCTGTACTGTCCAGGCTCCCATTCTCTTCGTCTTGGTGGTTCTGGTCAGCATTCTTCAATCTTCTCTTACAGTTGTCCCCTCCATGCATACTGTTCTTATTCCTCCTGTTGCCTTTAGCATCCCTTTTCATTTTCCAAAGTTACAAGCATTGCCCATTATCAGAGAGTGGTATTTATGCAAACCATTGCTAAGTAACTTGGCGTTAATTTTTTTTTCCCCTGCTGTAAGTATAATTAAAAATTTCATAGAATCATAGAATGGTTTCGGTTGGAAGAGACTTTAAAAATCATCTAGTTTCAACCTTCTGCCATGGGCAGGCATACCTTCCACTAGATCAGGTTGCTCAAAGCCTCATCCAGCTTGGCCTTGAACACTTCCAAGGATGGGGCATCCACAACTTCTCTGGGCAACCTGTTTTAGTGCCTCACCACCCTCACATCTCTTTGAAGCATTTTCAAACTACCAACTAAATCTGCAAGGTAATGTATTTGGAAAAGCAAAATATGAATTGCATTTAACAATGTGTGTCTTCTTAAATGTATTACTTGGAAGTCTCAACTTTGACATAGTATATGTGAAAAACTACGATTTGGGTTTTTTTGAGAAGTTTGACTTAGGACAGATGTTTAGCTCTGTTTGGTCATAGTAGAGGTTTCCCTATGCTGTTCTAAAGAAATACTATAGAATTACAATGAGAAGTTTTACTGTCTCAAAGTACAGTTACATTGTGAAAAATAGCTTTGAATTACCATTGGGACTTTTCATGTTCATCAGTCTTGCCCATATAAAATATACTAATACTTTACAAATTCACACTGTTGCTATTTTGTGTTTTGTTTTTTATTTTTATTCTAACTCGTGGAAACCTGCATTGCCTGGCTAGGTTCTCTGTTGCATGTCTTTGGCCTGCAGATTTTCACTCACTGGTGGCTTAGGCTTTCAGTTTCACAAGCATGGAACATTTATCTGGACATTTTTCTTGCACAAATCAGAGAAGTCCCTGTTACATGCTTTGTGTTCGCCATGGAGAACTAGAAGTAGTATTCGAACAGTTTTGTATTTTGTGTGTGTCAGACAATAACATGACATAAAAAGAGAAGGTTTGCCTGCAGGTTTATGGTTCTACTGCAAAAATAGTTTTACTATAATCAGTTTGATTAATAAAAACAAATAGTTGAAGCTCATAAGTATTAGTGATAAAACCAAAGATTGGTTTACTTTTATCCAACATATTCAATAGAAGTAACTGCTTTCAAAACAACACGTGAGACAAAAGGTAAAGAGCACGCTGAGAATTTTCAAATAACTGAAAATGCATTCATGTGTACATGTGAATTCTGTGTAACTGACATGCTCACACTTCTCCTTTATATGCTAATGTAAAGTTGTAGTAAATTGCATGTAAGTGGGAACATTATTCATTGAAATTTGACATCTGAAAATGTGATGGACATTGCTGTGATTCATTGAAGGCTAATCTTTGGGAGTGAGGTCACCTTATGGTTTGTTTTTAAAGATTTCTTCATGTGTTTAGTCTTCTTAAGTTCAGACAAGTTGACCTACCTAGGCTGATGCTTTACATATGCATGGCCTAATAAACGGGTATCACAGAGAACAGATTCTAAACACTGGGGGAAAAGTGAAATTTTCAAGTATACAAGTGTCTGAGACACTATGTACATAATACATGTCTATCATCTAAAGATAGGTAGGTATCTGTTTGTTCACAGGAGTCAGTTAAGACGATGCATCTGTATAGTGTCTTTTAGCAATAACTTTTACTTTGTCTTGTAACGTGAGTGAAAGAACTTCAAAATAATATTTTCTCTGAATGTTTTTCTATGCTGTAGGGCCATGGGTGTCCTGCCCTTTTCCTTGTAAGATCAGTATGATCTTTACGCTCTTCTGGGCAAAGGCTGTGTCTCCTTTGATAAAACTATTTGCCACGTTTGAAATGCTTGTTTGTGTCTTTAACAGGGGAAGACAGGAGAATTGAATCAACTGTTAAATGAAGTTAAATCAATGCAGGAAAAGGCTGTTACTTTTCAGCAAGAGAGAGACCAAGTCATGGTAGCACTCAAACAGAAGCAAATGGAGAGCAGTGCCCTGCAGAGTGAGGTAAACTTAATAATTTACAGTTGCAAGAAATAAAAGAAAAAAGAATAAGAAATTGCATCTGTAATATTTTCTGGATTATTTTTGCTAGCAATCACTTGTAGAAAGCATTTAAAACGGATACACATGCAATGTTCTTCATTTGATTTATGTTTGCTTAAATTATTTTTATGAAAGGTGATAGTACGAGCAACTTAAGGTATGTTCTACACAGATACAGCATTTGCGTGAGAAAGAGCAGCGCCTAAATCAGGAACTGGAGAGGTTACGTAATCACCTTTTAGAAATGGAGGACTCCTATACACGAGAAGCTTTAGCTGCTGAAGATAGAGAGGTCAAGCTAAGAAAGAAAGTTTTGATTTTGGAAGATAAACTCGTGTCCTCATCTACTGCAGTGGAGAATGCCAGGTAGTCTTTTAACTTATACAGCAGTGGCAACCGTAAATATCACAGTTATCTGGACTGGTACCGATGGCTTTATTTTACTGAATTACCATTCTATAATATGCTAAGCACTTGAAAAAACAAAAAGATACGGACTTCTGTTACTCTAAATCAGGAAGGTGATTTGAAATATACTTGGCTACTGTTGAGAACTTACAAAAGTATTTGTCCTTTTAGTAGCAACTATTGAAATACCACAACTTTGATAATGCTTAGAACTAGAAACAACAAAAATCCCCCAACCCATCCATTTAGTTGTCTGTCAAATCAAAAAAGATGGACTTAATTTTAAGTCAAGGCTTCATTCAGTTTGAATGAGTCTTATTTTGTACACTTCAATGCACAGATGTGACTGTCATGCTTTGTGAATTGCTTTCGAGACAAGTACACATGCTTACTTTATACCTGATACAGCAGTGTATACTTTCCATGGTGAGCTTTTTTCTTTTTAGCATATATATATATATATATATAAAGCAAGATGCATTGAAGTTCTCATGGGTAGCAGAATCTGGGAGGCTAGAGCCAACAGTGGTTTTTTATTTATTTGCCATAATCACATTTTTCAGCCAGAATAAGGAAAACCCAAGTATTAAAATTACTCAATGCCTATCTTGACTGTTTAAATATTGTTTTATTTAAAGGAATGTTGGTTACTTTGGGCAAGAGAATTCTTTTTTCATATTACTACAGTTGCCCAAATGAACAAGTATTTTAATCAAAAAATATGTATGTAGCTGCAGTCTTTCTCTTTTCTTTTAGTGCCAAAGATAGATTCTGCTCTTAATGTTCTCAGCAAAGAGAGTTCTAGGTTGAGCAGAATTTGTTGTGAAAAATTGTGGAGAAAGTGGAAGAGTTGGGAGAAGGTTGTGTAAAAACTGTTTGTCAGAATGTTTCTTAATTCTTCATCAAACTTGTCAAATACCTTTCAAGAAATACTACCTATTTCCCAGCTGATATGCACTTCTTAAAAAGACTGGCATAGGAGTAAATCAGGTTCATGATATTTTTGCATAATGGGAAGTTAAATGGGGCGTTCAGTGGTCAGTATGGAGCAAGATATACTGTGTTCTTGGAGACTGGCTTTAAAAGTAAAAATTGGTAGAAAGACCTATTGATTCATGTAGTAATTGAAGCAGACAATTAGCAAGGTATGGATTCTTTTTTTGGTAAAGATACTGTTACAATTACGAACAACAAAGATCAGTTTTTTTTCTTTTTCTAATGCACTTCAAACAAAAGTAGGTTGGGTTTTTTTTTGATTGCCAAAATTTTATTACCAGGCTTATTTAAAATCTGTTGTTAGGTTGGTTTTTTGTTGTTTTTTTTTAAAGAGGAATCAGGAAAAAAAAAAAGCCTTCATTTTTATAAATTGAGCTGAAAAATTAAAGGTAGGCTATTTTTGCTGGGATTTATTTTTCTCTGTGATGACTTCTGTTATTGTCTTCATAAATAATGTATTTTATTTTCACTAAGTCATCAAGCTAGTCTGCAAGTTGAATCTTTGCAAGAGCAATTAAACCTGGTTTCCAAGCAGAGAGATGAAACTGTGCTACAGCTCACCATGTCACAGGACCAAGTGAAGCAGTATGCATTGTCACTGGCCAACCTGCAGATGGTACTAGAGCAATTCCAACAGGGTAAGTTTTGTCAAGAAATAGCAAAGATTGCAACAAGCGTTTTTCAACTGCGATAGTTAACTATGTTTTGGTGCTTTTTAAATATTAGTTACCCGGTTTACTTTTTGATAGCTTGAATTTCAGAATCTGTTGTCTTTTAAAAGCCTTGTAAAAACAATTCTGGCCCTGTGAAAACTGGTGGTCAATATCCTGTTTATGAAATTTGAATTCCACCTCTACCTCATGAAGACCAGATATGATAATGCTGAGTTCTTGCAATTGCGTATCCCCAAAAGAGTTACATGTTGTGCATCAAGATTTTTTTTGTTTTGTTTTGTATTTTTAACGCTTTAGAAGAAAAAGCTATGTATTCGGCAGAGCTGGAGAAACACCAAAAACAGACTGCAGAATGGAGGAAAAAAGCGGAAAACTTAGAAGAAAAAGTTGTATCGCTGCAGGTGGGCTGAATAACAAAATTGAACCCTGTGAAACTGCTAATTCTTGACTGAATTTTTTGTTTTTAACTGCTGTGTTAATTGTTACTGTCTAAGAATACATCAAGTTATGTAATTATTCTCTCTTCCTTGGAAGAGAGTCAGCAAATTAACATTCCTCTACTGACCATCCATTTTCTGAGGATGTTTGCAATCCAGTTATTCTAAAGAACAGGTGATTGAAGTCTCTGCATCTGTTATGTTTGATCTGTGTTGTATTAGCATAATTGTGATAGTGAACTCCCTTGCTTCTCTTTGTCCCTTTCTTGCCCTCTATTCAGGAAAGTTTAGGAGAGGCAAATGCTGCGCTGGATGCAGCATCAAGGCTTACTGAGCAGCTTGACATCAAAGAGGAGCAGATTGAAGAGCTTAAGAAAGAAGGTAACTATGTTTTTTTTTATCTCTGCTTAAAATGTTCCAAGCAGCTGAGGAGACAATGTCGTGTTCCCAAAAACTTACCAAAATTTGTCTCCTATGAGGAAAAGCGTAATTCTGTGCCACCTTTTGAGGACTTCATTGTTTATAAAGCAAATTTGAAAAAGTATGTTTACCTTCTGTTAGGGATCTTTCTCAAAAGAAAGCCCTGTAGTAGCTGGTTTTGGGTTTGTTTCCCCCCCCCCCCCCCCCCCCCTACCAAAGCCCTTGGTTTAGCTCTGTAAGTGTCTTTTTTAAAAAGTTTGTGAAATGCCAACTGTTGTCAGATTTTTTTCAAAGCAACTAACTACCATATTTGACATGAACACAGGATTACAGTGAGGTAGAGAGAAAAGGTGTGCTGTTGGTAAGAGATGTAGAGGGACCAGCTCTTGCACAGATGTGAGACTGTCTGAAGAGATTATGTGGAAGGTCTTGGACACATCTTTAGATTGTATTTTTAGATCTCATTTCAAATAAGCTTCCTGATTGCTCATATTTAGAAAGATGCCTTTCATATTGTTCTCAGATTAAGTACTCTGATATTTGATGAATGTCATTACTTTGGATTTGGATACAAAACTTGGCCAGATGGTAGAGGAATTTGCCAGAAGAAACAGTATTGAAAAGGAAGAATATTTACGCTGAGGGTGGTCAAACGTTGGAACAGGTTGCCCAGAGATGTGGAGTGTCCATCCATGTAGATACTCAAAACCCAACTGGCCATGGTCCAGGACAGCCTGCTGTAGATGACCCTGCTTGAGCAGAGGGGTTGGACTAGCTGATCTAGAGGTCCCTTCCAACATAAATGTTTCTTCGGTTTTATGATTCTGTGAATGTTTTGGGGTGTGGTTTGGGGTTTTTTTCCTTTTTCTGACATCACTGAAACATGAATTCTGTAAGAGTTGCATAGCCTTCTCTTTGATAAACATGTTTAGCATTAAAACTGTAGGAAAGCCTAAAAAGCAGAATAACCTTTTACTAAAAACTGTTATTGTTTCAATGTGTTTCAGTTTTATGGCCTTATGCTATTTAGTCTAATCAAATGAAAAAAAAAGAAGGGTAATTTCTAGGCAATGTATTTGAATATCAAACATCAGTAAGATTTATAAGCTCAGAGACTCACTTGGAGGTGACAAAATAGCAATATGAGTAACATAACGTCACTTTTTTTTCCCCATTACTGCATTAATTTTAGTTTTCATGAGAAAGGAGTCGTAGCATTTGCTAAAGCAGGACTTAGGACTAATAATAATTTTGCTGGATTTCTGTACTTACATCTCAGCCCTGACTTGTAATTTTGTTTGCAATGTTTCATTGAACCAAGAGGGAAAGTTACTTTTTGTGTCTAGTTGCATGACAGTTCAGATACGTGTGAACTTGTTAACAGTACCGACTGCTGAGGGAGTATTAGGCTTTTTTCTTTTTTGTCTTCATCTGTCTTTTCTTCCTCCATTTTCCCA
>NW_008824356.1:13498263-13533764 GCF_000699105.1 Pygoscelis adeliae | reverse complement strand
CTTTATTTCTGTGAGTCACCATATTTTTGTATTACTGCAGCATCCTCTGTTATGGTCAGGCTTTCACTGAGCACATGGGATAAATCTAAAATCAGAGGAAAATTTGTGATTTAGCAGCTCTAAAAAGGGAGCTTGCAGAGCAGAGGTTTGCTCACTCTGTGGTTACTTAACAGCTCTTACTTTCTGGCTTTTTCCCCCATGTCTAAGGGAAATTTTGGGGTGAATGCCTTTAAGGCTTGCTAGGGGAAGACCTAGAACATCATCTCTGCTGGATGCAGCAGTAACTCTTGCTCTGAACATATACAACTAATTATTGCTATTCATTTTTAAATTATAATTTGTCTTACTCTTGAAATAAATAATATTTTCTTAAAGCATACTTGTTTATGATCATATAGTTGGTGTGAAAAGTAATTTGAAAGTCTTCACAATTTCAGCAAGAACTCTACAAAAAAAGTTACAACTTTTCCACTACATAATTGAATGTGTACTTACTTAAATTTAGTTGTGTCTAAGTGCAATTTGGCATCCAAGTGGGCATCACAGGAGTGCTTCCTGAGTTCACATATGAATTTTACAAGCTAAATTAGATTTCAAGCTGCTACATGAATGTGTAACTAAATACTGATTTGTTTTTGAATTGACTGATCTGTATATCTCTGTCTCACTACAGACATTCACAGCAAAAGTTTTCAAACACCGCGGATTGCAATTAGCTTCGGCATAGGCAAATATGGCACTCTCAAATGGGGAGCTCTTCATTACTGGTTAATTTTGATTGCAAACCTTTGCATATGAAAGTAGGAGGGGTTTGAACTTTGAGAGAAAACTGAATCTCAGTATTTTATCAAGCTATGTTATATTGGCAAGCGATTTACTTGTTAAAAAAATTGAAAAGGGATTGTTGCATAAAGGAAACAGCACTTTAATGTTGTTGTAGAATAAATCATAATTTTTATTGAGAAAAGAGAGACCACTCAGTTTTCTCTATTTACACAAGAAAACATATAATGTCTTATTGAAAATTGGCCAAATACATTCCCAGACACAGTTTTGTTGGCCAAATCTTTTGAAGGATTTCTTTATGGATTTTTTTGGCAGGACAAGTGATTTTAATGGAAAAGTATAAGATGTACCAGATGCAGTTTTCTGGATTGCCATAAATGGTTAACAAATCATTGGAGACTGTTGTAAATGTCTGGTTTACAGCAGTCCATGCTGAATTTTGGCTCAGGTCTTTTTTGTTATTCAGTCTTTTCATACACGAAGTACATGTTTAAGTCCTTTTCAACTGTAAGATTCTATTTTAGAAGGAAATATTCCATTTAAAAAATATGTTTAATGATAGAGTTGCATAGTCACTGTGGATGGAATATAGCTGTGTAGCTGTCCTTAAAAGTTGGTCCTCTTTGATATAAAATCTTTTTGCCAGGAAAAAATAGAAAAAAACCAGTAACATTTCATTTAAATTATTAATACATTTGTTTTAAAATTCATCATGTGAATAAAAATTGAAAAGGAAACTCAGGATTGTCTTGCTTTGTAGAGCAATAGCAACAGCATGAGATTTACTTGAAACTTGTTTTCAGATGCTGTTTATTTATCTTTCTGTGGCATTAGTAGTTTAACTTTTTAAATTCCCTTTTACTCTGTGGAGACCCAAATAACAACTCAGCTTCCATGTATGCTCCTACAGCTGTTATCGTTCCATAATTATATTGCTTTCCTTCAAGTATTGGGGTCCTATTTAACCGTGTTTACAAAGTAGCATGATTTTAAGTAACCTTGAAACCATGCATTAATTCTCCTGTGCCTCACCCTGGTGTTTTGAGAGAGGGGTGCTGAAGAGCAGTCGCATTATTGGAACGGATTTCAGTGCATATGGATGTAGTTGTTACAAGATATATTGTTGTATAATATATATAAGTCTGTTTGGTTTTTAGCTTGTTTTGAATAAGGAGCTTAATCCTTATGTTCCTTGAGTAAGAACTTTCCCAGCATGAAACTAGTTAGTTTGTTCTACTCTGTACTCTCTAAAATTTGTATTTGTGAAGCAAAATGTTTATATAAATATGTGGAGTATTTGAACAGGACATATTAGGCTGTATCCATTTCACAGCCTAGCTCTTTGATGTATATATATGAAAACTCTGTGCGGGTTCTCATGGAGTTAGTGGTGTTAACTGAGAACCATGTTGTGTCAACGTAGTTATGGCATACATTTATTAAAGATTGAAAGTCATATGGAAACTAGACTGAAATGTTTTTCATGCATACCAGATGACTTTAAGGGTATACGAATTTATAAAAGTCACTTTTCTTACAAAGATGTTGAGGCTTTTTAGAAGTTAACTACAAGATAGATACAAGAAAAGTGTATCTTTTGTGGGTTTTGTTTTGTTTTTTCAGTGAAGCACTTTTAATTAGCGTGAGCCCAAGAAGTGTTAGAATGATAGGGAAATTAAGCAGATCAGCAGTTTTTCCATAGGATTTGAAGATAAGCATTCAAACTTTATAGACGAAAGGAGAAAAAGCTTTTCATTTCTGCTTATATAACTGTAGGGTAGAGTTGGTCTTCACATGGACAGTCCATGTTATAATATATTTGTCAAGCTCTTGTGTGTGATTAAGACTTACTTGTACTTTTATTAGGAAAAAAAGTAACTTCAAAGGTAGTATCTTGCAGAACCCCAGTTTGGTGAAAAATTGTATTTTTGCTGTCTTGAGGTGAAGCCATTTGTAGTTTATCTTCTAAGAATTCCTTGTACCTTGTAACTATTTGTTTTCTTGTTTGAGAACATTTTACTAGCAGTGTTCTTAAATCCTGTGTTTGGGGATTTAAGTGAGATAAGGTTTTTCGAGCACTTTTTACTCTGGTTTTTGTACAAACTTGTGTAGACCTGAACATCAGATACTTTTATCCGGTTTCTAGTACGTCTGAGTTTTCGTAAGGAGAAAACTTTGTGCCTTGTTTCCTTACAATCAGAATGTTGTAAAATATTTGTGGCAAGTAAAACTTCTAGGAGATTTTTTTTTTCTTTATTATGAGCTTTATTTTTATGAGTTTTGTGGGAGGTCAGAGGAAGCCTGAGTTACTGACACAGAATGATTGGGGTAATTGGGTGTATTCTGTATTTGAGCTAACAAGTAATTTGCGTTAGTGGAATTTTAAACTGTAGAGAAGTTGATGCTGTGAAATTATTGGGCAAGAGTGAATATAACAATATCATGCCATGGCTCCTTTTAATGAAATGGGCTACTACATTTGTATCTCCCTCATTAAACACTGATGTCATGAAGCTCAAGTGTGTAGATAGTAGACAAATCATTGATTAAGGTCAGGAATTTCAGAAAGCTGAAAAGTTATAGCACTAGTGAATGCAGAATCTAAACTCCTTTCTTACTCTTCTAGTAGTTCCTGTTTTGGGTTTGTGGAGAGGAAAAATAGGGTCCTTTGTGTAGGCCAAGAATGTAATTATCGGTGGTGGTGTCGTCATCCTAGATGAACAGATTTCACTGCGGCCACTACGGAATGGTATCAGAACTTGGAGTTAGTGTGCAAAAAAAGGCAGAAGATCAGTGTAATGACTCCTAGACAACCTCATATTAATTAACTTACAATACTGGCCTATTCACTTAATTTGCAGGCCATGATGCCTGACTGAAAGTGTTTGCCAATTTCCTCTCAGTTTTGTCTTTGGTTCATGGTAGCTGTGGCATTTCATCTCTGCCATTTTTAACTGAATATTTGTATTCCCAAAAGTGTGGGGAATCTTGCATAAGTCTCTGCAGAGCCTTTCTTGCCAATATCCTGAATTGTGAAGCACAGCACCGGTTCTAGGATGCATTAGCGTGTGTCCCAGCGTGCTGTTCCAAGAGCTTGCATCGGTTAACAGAGCGGGAGAGGTCCTACTAGAAGAGACCCACAACAGGTTACTGATGTTGCTCTGCTAGCCAGTAATTCTCCTGGGAGACTGGAGAACTCCTTAGTACTTCAAGGCTTTAGCAACCTTATAGTAGAGTATGCAGAATAGCTGGTTTTAGGAAATATTTGAGGTTAAGTACTGAGATCAAAAGATGTGATGCCAACATGCAGTTTGGTCAGATTATGAAAAAAGATTGCCACCAGAGGACTATAGACCTTGATCGAGAGTTTCTTTCCAGTTCTGTATTATCTGGGTGGAACAGAGCAGTTCATCAGACCTTCTGCAATTGATTTGTTTTCTGTGTGTTCCTGTACTTTAGCATTGAGTATCGTTCCAGAAACTTTAGCTTATGATTTCAAATAATAATCACTTATTAGTTGACTTTTTAAATAAAAGATCAAGCTGATTTTGTTTTTTTAAAAAAAGCATCATAACAATATTAGCATATTTTTATTTTAAAACGTGTATTATTAATAAGTTTTGCAACAAAGTTTCAAAGTTTCAATTTTTGTTTATTTGCTGTGACATAACGTTTTATAGGTGAGATCAGAAGAGAAATGTTAGAAGATGTACAAAATAAACTAATGAATCTTATGAACAGCACAGAAGGAAAAGTGGACAAGTAAGTCTTTAATGAAAGTCTTCAGTGAAACCATACATTTTTGGTTTTTATTCCTCACAATATACAGGTATGTCACTAACAGTTGCAAGAGTAGTGCAGAACTGGGCTTCTGTATGTGATCTTGTAATTATACTTTGATTATTTTGACACTTTTAAATTGCTTGGTGGTTGTAAAGAGTAATTTTGATTAGTAAAACCAATGTGTATGTAAATTTGGATTACTGATGCGTTTCTGAACTAGAAGTGCACTTCAATAGCATGAGCTCTGCAAATGGAGATTAAAGTTCTTAATGAACGTCTGTTGTAATGTCTAAGGTGTGAACAGCAAGCCCTTTCATGTAGCTAGCATCACCTGGATGTTGTGTAAATCTGTCTTCCTTGGTCTTTTTTTTTTTTTTTTTTTTCTTCTTCTCCTTAGAGAACTTTCTCTTTTAGAACCGAAACGGGGATAGGCAAATGGGTTCCCCTGTCCCCTTCCTTACGTCTTGATTTCGGACTGCATATAAGTATTTTTTAAATGCTCTCCTGAGTCAAGATCTTAGAATAAACGTTTTCCCTGATTGTAGTACTTACATCAAAACTTGCTCATGTACAATTCAGTTTCACCTTACTGCATACAATATTTCTAATACCGTCCAAATTGACACTTACTGTATAAGAAATATTATAACTCGTAGGGGAAGGAAATCGGTGAGGTACCCTTTTAGCTCCTTGTATTAGATATGTTTATTTGGATTATTGTAAATTAGGCAAGAGTATGAGGAATAAATGCATCAATATTTCAGTATCAACTCTTATATAAAAAGAGCAGATTGTATAAAAAGCTTCCTTTGTTCTGCAGGCTCCTGATGAGAAATCTCTTTGTTGGACATTTTCATACTCCAAAAAATAAACGTCCTGAAGTGTTAAGGTTAATGGGAAGTATCTTGGGAATAAAAAAGGAAGAACTTGATCAGGTAATACTTTGCAGAAAACTAGACTTCCTTTTTTATTTGTGGTATCCTTACTTGAAAATAGAATGCCTTGCTGCTAAACTAAATGTGACTGTCCCTGCACTTCTTGTGGGGAAAGTGTGGTTTTTTTTTGTTCTCTCATCTGAATTAATTTTTTATGTGGGACATGCTGATCTTAATGGAATATTTTGATAACATTATTTTAATAGAATGGATCTCATTTTGCTGAGGAATGCTAATGCAGAAAGGAAGGGATTTAACTTTCTGCTGTTTTGTGAAATAGTTGTAATATGTCAGTTACAGAAAAGTAAGCCAGTTTTATATAGGACTATCATGGTTTAACCTCAACTGGCAACTAAGCACCACACAGCCGCTCGCTCACTCCCCCCAAGTGGGATGGGGGAGAGAATCAGAAGTGTAAAAGTGAGAAAACTCGTGGGTTGAGATAAAGACAGTTTAATAGGTAAAGCAAAAGCTGCGCACGCAAGCAAAGCAAAACAAGGAATTCATTCACTGCTTCCCATGGGCAGGCAGGTGTTCAGCCATCCCCAGGAAAGCAGGGCTCCCTCACGCGTAACGGTTACTTGGGAAGACAAACGCCACCACTCCAAATGCCCCCCCCTTCCTTCTTCTTCCCTCAGCTTTATATACTGAGCATGACGTCACATGGTATGGAATGTCCCTTTGGCCAGTTTGGGTCAGCTGTCCTGGCTGTGCCCCCTCCCGGCTCCCTGTGTCCCTCCAGCCTTCTCAGTCGGTAGAGCATGGGAAGCTGGAAAGTCCTTGGCTAGTGTAAGCACTACCCAGCAACACTAAAACATCAGTGTGTTATCAACATTGTTCTTGCCCTAAATCCAAAACACAGCACTGTACCAGCTACTAGGAAGGAAATTAA
Organism: Pygoscelis adeliae; assembly: GCF_000699105.1. Classification (NCBI taxonomy): domain Eukaryota; kingdom Metazoa; phylum Chordata; class Aves; order Sphenisciformes; family Spheniscidae; genus Pygoscelis; species Pygoscelis adeliae. The sequence goes on along the minus strand of NW_008824356.1, from coordinate 13,527,368 downwards.
CTCTATCCCAGCTGAAACCAGGACAGTACCACTAGGTATTGTGAAGAATGTGGGGCTTATGTTTTTAAGTAGAGAGACATGTTTTTAGACTGCCAGTCTTTGGGAGGCAGAGAATAAGGTTTTGACAGTAATTAAAGTTTTTATTTATCTGCAGGATTCCCATATAGTTATGGTGAATAAATATAATGAGCACAATGTTGCACTTTCTTTTATCTGTTGCTTTATTTTTGGTTTCCTAACTTTTTTTTTAATACTTTCTAGTTATTATCTGAAGACCAAAGAGGAGTTACAAGATGGGTGACTGGCTGGCTTGGTGGAGGAGCTGGGTCAAAGAGTGTCCCTAGCACACCTTTGAGGCCAACTCATCAGAACATTTTTAATAGTGTAAGAATTAATCATGCATTCTCTATGAGTGGAAAAAATAGGGCAGTTGCATATTAATGCTGATGTTTGGTTCATCAGTATATTGAGCTTCATTTACTGATGCTACTGTATCTTGTGTTATTTGTTTGTTTTGTGCAACTGCTTTGGCATAAGGTTTTTTCTGCACTAAATAAATATGTAGGCATTGATGAAAATTATACAATACTAAGTGTTGGGTTGATACAGAAATCCAATTACTGTTCCACTGGTTCCTGGGATCACTGACTTACAGTATGGACTTTATCTTGCAAATTGACAGTGCTGGAGGTTAAATACATGTGGGAGTCTGGAATTCTGCAGTATTCAACAGTATAGAAGACCATGACATCATATTTTGATGACTGTGTTCCCATATGTCCTTTAAATTTAATTTGAAAAGCTTTCTCAGCTGCTGTAGCTAGTGCCTTTTATGTACAGCATGTAAAGTTGATATTTTAAGCTTTCAAATACTGTAAAGCAACAGTTCTCATAGCATGGTCCATGGGAGCAGTTAATCTGTGGAACTTTCCATTTTGCAGACCAGTAAATCATGCACTCAAGAATGGAGCACTGAGAGATTGGGCTTTTTGGATTAACTTTGGTTTTTTGCTCATTGATCTAGAAAAGCATGTTGAGAAGCGATTCCTGTAAATTATCGTGAAGTGTAGGAATTGATTTTTGCCCACTAAAATAATGCAGACACTTAGGCCACCAGAGGATTGTGGTCTGATTAGCTACGGATGTAAAAGATGAAAATTAATGCTTTTGTATGTATAATACAGGCTTTGCTAAGCAAAATTTTATCTTGTGATGCTACTGACACCTTAATCATTCCATGCTTCCTTTATTCAAGACTTTTTGTCAAATGAAGAAAGCAATGGATTTTAAGAGAAATGTTTAAGCTTTACGTGTTTCTGGAGGAGTGATTTGCTTGAGCATGGACACAGGAAATGCTGCGATGTCAGTAGCAGCATGGGATTCTTGAAACGATTGGCTTAAATCAATAATGGAACCATGGTGGAATTATCTTTAGAGTTTACTAATTTCACATAAACACCACTTACTGAGACAACAACAAACTGTGTATTTTGAAAATAAATTCCATTGTCACTCACTAAGGACTACTTAGTACCAAATACTAAGTACTTAGTACTAAGTACCAGGACAAAATTCTTTGGAGGCTGTTGACAGGTTTTTGGTTTATGTGTGTATGTATTTTTAACTTACATACTTTTCAAAAGAGCATCAGTAAAATATAATAACTAGTAGCCTCTTGTAGTCTTTTTCAGAATTGTTTGTGAAATTCCTCGAAACAGAATCTTGCCCAAGCCTTCCTCCACCCAAGCTCTCTGTTAATGATATGAAACCTTTAGGAGCAGCGGGAACTGGTAAAACTAGCAGTACTCCATCCAACAGTCAAATGCAAGGTAACATTTGAAGGAAAATTTGAATCAGTACACAGAACATAAGTAACTAAAGGTAGAATTTTCAAGGGGATTTCAATGATTCTGTGCTTCCTCACTTGTGAACTGTGAATTTGATTTCTTCCCCCACCCCCAATTTCCTACTTTCTCTTCTCTTTTTTTTTTTTTCCCCTCTTCTTCCCCCACCCCTCCTTCCCACTGCTTCTATACCCCGCTTCCTAAAATCTCAACGCAGAAGATCAGAGGGACCAAATTCCCTTTGATATGGAAAGCCTTTAACAGCACCTGTTGGAGCCAAACAGATGCTGTGCAGACAACTCCATATGGTATATCAGTGAACCCAGTCCTGATTTTCAGCATCCCTGTTGATCAACTTGGGTCTCACTGAGTGAAGAATGCAAGTAATACCAACCTTGTAGTGCCTCTCTGGTATGTAGAACCTGGTTGCTCAGAGAGGACTGAAATAAAATCAGTTAAGTATATGGCCTGATTTGAAATCTCTGTAAGCTGTGCATGAGTGTTAACTTTGATTTTTTTTTTTCTAAGGCAGAGAACAATTTTGCTTATATTATGCATGTTGAAATTAATGCACTTCTGTTTAACTAATGTAAGAGTCAAATCTTCAGTCTGACTGATCCAGTTTGTACTTAATTTTTTTATGTGCACTTAAGACTTCACCTTAATACAGGCCTACTGATTTGCAGAAGCTTGTTTTGATTGAAACTTTTAAGTGTAAACTCAAAAAAAACCCCCACAAACCCACAACCCCAAAAACCTAGGCATTATATAGATCTACAGAGAGAGATATATACGCTAAAAAAATCTCTTTCAATTTTCCTAAAGTAGTTGGATGTTACAAAGTATAAATGTCTACTGTGAAATACCAATTTATCTCTGAAAGTGGTATTTATTTATTTTTTTAATAAACCTAAGTTAAGTTTAATCTTATTTTTATTCTTGTTCCTTGTAGTGTAACAGTAATATAATAGTTAAAGTACCTATTTTACATGGCAAAAAAAACAATTTCCTTGTCTGGAAGAACTAAATTCTTGGTTCCTTTATCCATTCAGGAGCTAAATTGCTGGCTTGTAAAACTAGACACCCAATATATATATCCCTTTAATTGTTTGGGTGCTTCAAGTTTTTTGTTCCTAGAAATAAACCATATGGTAGCAGTTCAAGTGCACAGAAGTGTCAGTATAATATCCACACAGAAATGCATTTATGAGAATTAGGATGTTTACATGATGAAAGACCTTTTTTTAAAACAAAAAAATCTGCATAAAATCATCTATCCAAACAATTATTATGATAAGGGAATGTCAGTTTAGTTTCTGTTCTACATCTGGTGTAGGAACCTTGAGAACAGGTTACATCTGGAGCTGAGTGAGGATTTGATGGGGGAAGGTGAGGAGGGGCAAGTCGATCGTTAGATTAAAAAAAAATAGTTTATTAATACTTTATAACAAAATTTTTGTTTTAATGTTCGCTCATTACTCAAATTATTAAGTTTTGTCTCAAGACTAAATTGTGACTTACTGTCCGTGACGTTTATTTACAGGGGTTTTCTTGGGGCTGAGCCTGGGGAAGGTGTGCCACTACACCATGGGGTGGGAAACCTACCTGTGTGCTGCATTGTAGTGCCTGCACAAGGGCCCTTATGCCTTTGTATAGTGCTGGAGGTCAACATGACAGATATTTCATGTCTGATATTGCATGCGTGAAGTGAACTTTGGCAGAAGGTGTTAATGGTGCCTGTCACAAAGATCTGTAGATTTTTTTGGGTAGCCTGAACTGTTACTGAATTTCAGCTGCCAATAAGCACAATATGGTTGGCAGGTCCTGGGAGTGCCCTGATTTTTTAGTCAGTCTTGTAACTGGTGGCCTGAAGTGTAGACATAGGAATTGTTCAGCAAAAGAAGCAGTGGCAGATGAGATCCAAGATGAGAGAAGATAGGGAGAATGAAAGTCTTTGAGAGCGTCTACAGTCCATGGCAAAAAGATAGGATTTTCATGTTGCAAAAGTAATAGGTAATTTTAGAACTTGTTTGTGAACAAATGCTGTAAAATTGGGTAGACTTATGAATGCTTTCTAACAAAGTGTTTCTGTTGTTGGTTTGGTTTTTTTTTTTTACATTGCAGATTCTGCAGTCTCACGAATGAGCAGAAGACCAGATGCAAATCCATTTTTAGCACCTCGATCTGCAGCAGTGCCTCTCATAACACCTGCTAGTAATTCTGGACATCTGCTTATGAAACCTATTTCTGACACGTTGCCTACTTTTACACCACTGCCAGTGTCCCCTGATGCCAGTGCTGGTGCTGTACTAAAAGACCTCCTAAAACAATAGATAATCTTGTATCAGTATGATGATAGTAGCACTTTAAGGAAAATGAGAACACTATGCTGTATATAATTTACCACAATGAGGCCTTCTGTAAAAAGTCATGTACTTGTTTGTAATTGTACCTTGCTTTTCTTTTAATTACGAACTAACCAGTGCTTTGGAAACTCTAATGGTGGCATGAATAACTGCCTTCTTTACAGCAGGCATTCATTTTGGGTGTGGGTTAAATCTGAAACTGAGGAAATCTATCTCATTGCTAGATTGTCACTAGACAAATAGAAGGACTTTTAAACCTTAGTTATACTCTGAGTCGTTTGTTATGCATAGACAGCATTAACTCTTTGGTGTTGAGATCTGTTTTTCCATTAAAATGGTCTGCCATTGGCAGTGGGCCTTCAAGAACCACAAAAAAACTCCAGCCAAACTTGATCTTACTTGAGGTGTTCAATTAATGACACAAGCTCCAAAGAAAAAGACGGTGAACATATGGGAGTGTGATTATTGAGCAGCTGCAGTCTTCCCACACACGATTTATGACATTTAGTTAATGTACACTAGAACATGTATCTCTTTATTTACAGGACTGGTCACATTTGGGGGCAATTTGAGGCATGTTAATCTCTTTTTGCATAATGATTTGACACACACACACACCCCCTCCCCGCCCCCCGACTAATAGCTGCTTTCAGCAGTCAAACCCATCAGCACCAAGGAGTTAACTGTGGAAGTGAGTGCTTCATTTTCTAGAGGTGTCCATGTGATGAAGAGGGGGTAATTTAGCAAAAGGTAGGTTCACATATATAAAGACACTGTATTCTAATGGTCTAAGATGTATATTTGAGAGACTTTTTATCTTGCAGGATTTTGTAGATCCAAATATAGGCTTAAAGCTTGAACACATGTATAGAACTTAAAGGGAAAAAGATGCTTACTTATCTCAAATGTGTAAATAGGTCTTTGTAATACCAAGGCCAAAGTCAATTATTGTGTAAATTTTGCTGTGATAACTTGTACACTTTGTTTGGCAGGTAAAGAATTAAGTTGCATACTAAAGGATAAAAGTCGTCTTGCAAAAGTCATCTTCATAGTGAATCTGAGATAAAACATCTTCAGTTTAAAATGTGTCATTTCTAAATCTTTTTGTATGTCATTCCTTGTTTAGTCAGTGTTAAGATAACTGTTGTGCAAGTTCTATATTAGAACTGTCAACCTTTACTTCTCATATTCATTAAGATCCCGGATTAAATTGTTGTAAGAGTTATATTTAAATAAAATTAATTACTGAAACTTGTACAGAATCAACCAAAATAATGCAAGAAATCTTTGCATTTATTTATGTAGAGGTCAAATAGTGAATTCTTTTGTTGCCTTGAAATCTAGCAAAGTTTTTTTTTTTAATTAATGTGTTTACCTTAAGAACTGCTTGAGTCCCTCTTCTCCAGTATGTTAATGTTTCATGGACGACTTATGCAAATTTGGAAATGGATTGACCATATTGAACTTTTATTTTAAATTTTTTTACTCCGTTATAGACAAGGTAATTCATTTGGCAGTTTGACTTCTGAAAGGATAGCAGCCGCAGATAGTATACCAAAGTAAATTCTGCATTATGTAGTACATGTAATGAGAATTTGAAATTACCTCGGCTGAGAACATATCAGTTTGGTACTTCAAATGTACATCTTCGTTTAAACTGGACTGGAATAGGTACCTTTTTTTTCTACAACAAATATAAAGAAAACTGAAATTGGATGTCTTCTGTGCAGTCTTTCTTGTTCTTGTTGTCATGTCTATTTAAGGATCTATAGCTGCTTCAGAATAAAATTGCCTTTTGGTGAGCCAAAGCAGAAGGAAATGTTTATTTTTTAGAAGTTGTGACTTATTATAAATTACAAATTGACTCATGCTGCTCACTCTCCTCTGAATATACTAACTGAACAGATCTTAACTTTTTTGTGCAAATTTTTTCTTTAATTGCAGAGCACTTAATATGTACATGTTTCTCTTCCAGGAAGCTTTATAAATGCCAATAAATAAAACATGGTAAGACCATTTGTTTCTGCATGCTGTAAATCAGCTCTATTTATACAGTAAGCTATGAGTTTGAGGAGGGAAATCTAAAACCAAGCAAAGGTATTGAAGAACTTCAGCGTTCCTCATTAAGCTAATTCGGAGAGAAGAAAATCCTCTACAGGAGAGATATAAGAGGCTTCAGTCCTTAAGTCCTGGGAGGTCTGTTGAACTATGGAGAAAATCCCCATGGCTTAGAGATTTCTGTTCTAGGGCTTATTCCACAACTACATTGGTGAGTTTTGTTGCTTTGTTAGAAATCAAATGTGTTCTGTGTTCCAGGCAGTGGTTTCCCACTGAAAAGTGTAGAACAACTTCATTGCCTTGTTTCTCTCTTCTTTCTTAGACTGTTTCACAGACTATTATAAACCTTCAAGATTTGTTTTTATTGAAAGATTAGCGGATATATTTTTTTCCTCTAATTTTTCTTCTGTGTTTACTTTGTGCTTGATAACCGTTTCGTATATATTTACCTTAGCAGTTTCCCACATGTTAAGTATGTGACTCACATAGTCTATGCTGTGAATTGTGTGGGTCTTTCACACAGCAGTGGGGGGAAAAAAAATTCTCTGGGGAATTTATGAGCAGGTGCAGTAGTTGAAAATTTTCATTCTTCATTTAACTTAATTGTGCTCTTTCACCTTGCTTTTGCAAGGCAAGAGTATGGTCCTCCTTGTTTTGGTGTAACAAGCTGTCGGTTATCTTTAGTGGTAAGGTAACAGAATTCTAGTAAGGAATTAATTTTGCAAACTTGATATAAGGGGGGAAAATAAGGGTTAGGATTTTCTGTTCTCTTTAGACTCTTTCTTTTTTTTTGCTGTTCTTTGCTCATCCTGCATTCTGTGCAAAGAGAAGAAAGTAACTGGTTGATCTTTCTAATTGTTACTGTAAAAGAATGCACAGGTGTATTTTTTAAAAATTAAACTCCCCTCCATTAAACCAGTTAGTCACAGCCATATAACTTGTCACATTAGAGTGACCAGTGTAGAAAGAATTCTTTTTACCAAATGTCAGTTCCCAGCCTGCATTTTATTATTGCTTCTTATTCATGTTCTTGACCCATTTTGCATAAACAACTAATAAGGCAGGCTACCTGGAATATGTAGAGCAGTGACTGATTGCTAAAGCGGAAGAGACAGAATGGAAGATACTTGCCTTGTAAGTATTTCACATTATCACATACCACATGAAAGCACTGCAATTTTAAGCTTTGATGTCATCTTACTGCCAGATTTGATGACTTTATTACCACATTATCATATAAAAGTTCAAGAATAATTTTCTCAACTCGTTTAATCAGACATACTTGTAAACTTGATGTCGCATGCTCCAAACATAAAATTTTTTGTCATCTACTTGATGAAAAAATACAAACATTTGTTTAATACAGAGACACATTAGTATACTGTGGAAATGTCAGAGGTAACAGCTTCATGCATTCTTTCAAACAGAGGAGTCTTTGATTTATCTAGACGTTGAAACCAAAATAGTCTTTGTGTCAATGTTTAAAAAAAAAATGCATAAAATACTTATAAGCATATATACACATATGGCAGTGGTAGCAGTAAGGCTTGAGGAATTAAAAATATTGTATGTATTTGTTTTATTTTGGCTCTTTTTTCCCCCTTCCAGTAAATTTAATAGTTTGTTGCCTTGAGCAGTTTTCTTTCAGGTGGAAAGCTTCTAATTAGCTTTCCTAGACACTAATACGTAAGAATTACCAGCCTACAATTTTTGTTCTATTGTGTTGTGCCATTATATACTACTGAATTTATTTGCAGCCCCACAAAGCTTAAATATGGAAACCAGTCTTCAATAAAACATAAAGGAATAGACAGCTGCTGGCATTTTATTTAAAGGAAAAAATAATCTGTACATGGTATGTTGTTTACAGCAGTAGCAGCGCTGAGTCTTGGACTATTGTGTTTGTTTCAAGCTTATAGAACAGTATGGCATTCTAAATTTCAGTATCTGAAAGCATCACCTATCTAACTCTGAAATACATTTTGTAGCAAGTAGTCGTTAAAGCATGTTATCAGCATGTGTGCAAGAAACGTGCCTGTTGTTTGCTGGTTGTGTTAGGTCTGTTGAAAGGCTAATTCAGGCAAATTTATTCCAAATTGGGAGTGCAGCCATGCTGCTAAAACTCTCAAACGTTTTGCCAAGCAGAAGAAAATTGTATGAAGTGATTAAAGGCTTATTTTCCTTGTTGGAAACAACAATTGGAAGATAACTGTTAATTTTTTCATACACAGAAAGGAGCATTTATCATTCAGTAAGTGACTGTATTAAGTAATCTGGGGTCATTCTGTGCTGCCTTATTGAGCTTGTGGCATTGCTGGTTAAATCCAATTTCTTTTTAAATGTTCACAGATGTTGTACATCATCCTTGAGCACTGGTAGTGTATTAATCTTTCTCTACTCTTTTGTTAAGATAGCCATTAAACAGCTTCTCACAGATTAGATTTTAAAACTAGTATTGCTTGCTCTCAAGTTTCTGGCAGCCTGTGCCAAACTGCCTTTGAAAAGGTTAACCTTTTGTGGTCTGTGGTGGTCAGCTACTAAGTATCACTGTGAATATCTGGAGTAACATCGAAAACACTTCCCAGGCCTCTTAAGCAGACGGAAAAAACCCTTTTTTCTCTATTTGTAGCCGTTTTGATTTGAGTTCTTTTACGCCTTGGGTTGTTTGGTTTTTTGGTTGGCTTTTTTTCTTGTTTTGGATTGTTCTTGTTGGGAACCATACAGAAATGGTTCCCCTTTTGAGGAAACATGATGCAGCTCCCTTGCCACTCACAGTTGCAGCTATGTGGACTGTTACACCCAGAAAGTGCCCTTTTTTTAAGTCTGCTTCTGCCAATCCTGTTTCATTCCTATTACCACAGCAATATTTTCTTCCAGTGTGAATGTACACTATTTAGATTTCCTCCTATAACTAAAATTCTTGTGAATGTTGTAGTACCACAGCTGGGATGGCTCTTGTGGTTGCAGAAGCTGAGCATGTATGCTACTAGATCATCTAACTAGACATAAGAATGTCTTGCAAATCTTTGCATGTAGCTGTGGAGTTCACAGCTGAAAATGGAGTGACATCTCAAATTGCTAGGAGAGGTGCAGATTCACGCCAACTCAAAAGTGCAAGGTGAAACAAAGAGGGGGGACACACATAACAGATGACTCTCTTGTGCTGTATTTCTGTTGTCATTTATTAGGTGGACTAGGAAAATACAGCAGTCAAGAAAAACATATGAATGTAGTAACAAGCCGCCTGGGACCATGCTTTTGAGTGAAGTGAGAATAAATTAATCTGATAATACACTTACATGTTGATCAAATTTAACATTGATTACCCTGACAAATTCAAAACCATTCATTATCCTCATAAGATGAAAGTATAATTCCTATTTTAAAGATACAGTGTCTGTTGGTAGGGATTGGAGCTTTGCCACATTTAAAAAAAAGTTAAACTCAACATCTTAAGCTTGAAGGAGGAAAAACAAATGAGGAAACGTCACAGCTAAGGTTATGCCTTCAAGACTGTTCAGCCACATGCCAACTGAGCTGAGCCCCGGAGACTGACAGCAGCCCAGATAATCTCATTTTCAGTAGGCAGTTTCTGCTCACCCATGGTAGCAGCTGCACAAAGCTCTGTAGCAGTGTTCTGTTTTGCTGGAATTTTGCCCTAAATCAATAGAGAAAGGAAAAGATTGCTGCAGCTTCTTACTCAACAATAGAAGCTGTGGCCTGAGCTTTGTTTTCCTTGTCTGAGATCATAGAGAAAGGATCCCTTGGACCCTTGTGTTTTGATTTATATGGGAGAGAGAACTTGCCATTTTGTTAAGTGACTGGCAGACTTTGGATCATGCTGCATGTAGCTAGTCTCCCTCAAAACATCAATCTGCTGTCAAATATTAGGAGTATAAACATCTTACCCTTTGAATTATGTAGAAATGAGTGTAAACATTTTTTTTTTTCCCCCCCCTACAATCCTAAAACCTATACAATCTCGGATTGTGGTTCTAATGCCCAGTCAGCTGGAAGACACCCAGGAAGGAACCTTGTATGTACACGGGAGTCTTCAATCATCTACTTTTAGCGTAGTGTATTAAAATGAAGTCCAGTTTTGCTTTGGCAAGATCCAGCCTATTTTGGGATTTGCACCCCCTGCTCTGAAGGAGCATATGGGGAATATATTCCCAAATTCTCTTCGGTATTTTTATGGTTAACGGGCAAGTGCCTGCAGAGTCAGTGACAACAGAGATGTTAACACATGCTCCATGAAGGTGTGAAAACAAATCAAACTGGCAAACAAGTGGGACAACAGATTTCCTGACTGAAGACATGTTAATGCACAATAGTGAAACGCAGCTATAATGTTTGTAAGGGGCATATATTTGAGTAGATCAATCACCTACGTCTCTTAGGGCCTGTATGCTTATTGTGTGAGTTAAACTTTAACCTAGTCTGCTGAAAAAAGGAGATTGTGTGCACTTCCTGCAAGTGGATGAGAAGATGAAATGCGTTTGCTAGCATCCACACTCCTTTACTGAAGTCTAAAATGTGTGTCTGACAGCAGAGAATTTGAAGGTGGAATTTTTTTTCCCCGAAGAAAAGGGTGTTCTTTGCCACCAAGACTAGAAAATGTCTTTCTGAATGTACTTTCCCATTTGTGAGTATCCTGACAAACCCAAAAATTACTAATATTGTTTGGTGTGTGCAATGTGAGAGTTGTCTTCCTACAACTTCCCACAACAGTAATAAAAATAAATATTAAAGATTATTTCTTTTGTGTCTTGCATCAAAACCTTCTCAGCTTCACTCTTGTCAGTACCTTTGCTTCTGCTGAAGTGTGTGAGACAGGCTGTGGTCTTCTGCTTGTCCTCAGAGAAATACAGCTAGAGACTCGCTACTTGCTTTTTAACAGCCCTGACCGTATGCCTCAGGCTTTGAGAAGACCATTCTTGTTACCAAGAAAGCAGTGTTGCAGTTTAGTCTCGGTACTTCACGTGGCTGCTGAACTTGTCAGCAGCAGAGAGTTTTGCATGTGTACCAGGTGGGAATTGTATGAATGAATGAAAGAAATCGTATGCAGTGGTTGACAGGGAATAGACCAGAAATCGTATTTCCCCGTGGCTCCGTCTAGTTTTCAATGCTTGCAATTAACCATTTGTTTCAATGAGAGAACCATTTAAAAAGTATGAGTCTGTGGAAAAGTGGGAGAAGATTATAATATTTGAGTTACGGTCAACTTATTAGAGGTTTTTGTCAATGATTGACAGAACATAATTTAGAAGCCCTGTCACGTGGTATTTCAACAAGCACTGACAGACTACAGATCAATGGTATCAGGGAAACAAACTACTTATGCCTATTTTTGGTGTTCGTTAACAAAGTGAGCAAGTCTGACCCTTGCTGTACCAACAACCTAGAACGTTGTTCTGTCTCCCTTAGTGTAAAGGAAACCTAACTCTTCGGAGAGCTGTCTGGATACGCTTTGAATATCAACCAGTATCATCCAGGTAAGGGGAATCTGGCAGTACTTCCCTGTGGTTAAGCTTAAGGTTTTCATTTGCAACATCAGATGCTACTTGTGTTTCCCCCCAGTGATTTCAAGATGGTCGTGCAAGATGGGTTGAATTGCAGCATGACCAGGTTTGGGGCACAGACCAAAGAGGCTTTACTGATTTGAGGCAGCTAGGAACTATTTCTTTTATGTCATTATGAAATAGTAACTATTAGCCATCACTGTAGCACATTAGATACCACTTCATATCTAATGTTTGTTGATGGAATAATTAATAGTCCAAGGGGTCAGGGAAAAGAAGCACATAACGCACTCAAAATGGTGTGTATTTTATCATTTGGCAGCTTTCTGCGAAGGCTATTCGAAGGCGAGCAAAGTCGGACGATTGATCTTGACCTAGTAGAAGCAGACTGGTGGTAGCTCCTGACTCCCTAGAATGGGAAGCGCTGCTAGACACAACCTTCCGAGAATAGGAAGCTCAGAGTTACAATGCTTCTAATCTAAACTTTTGTAAATTAGGGAGTAGGGAGCTAAGGACATGCCAAGGTTTTGGGAATTTGACCTTTCGATGCTGCCCAGAGAGACAGAAGCCGAGGCAACTGGATTTATACAACTTAGCCAGCCTTAATCCATGTGGTTCCTGAACAGTAAGTATAGTATTATCAAAAATATATTTAGCTTAAGCAACAAAGTGGCAACCGGATGTAAATAGCGCAACAGTAAGAGGTAGTAGCAGTTTTGAGCAAATAAGGCGAGCTGGATAAGAATATTAGTTCCCAATTGGGAACATGTATAAAAGATGAGAGCTGCAAACGTTATTTGTCAGGAGAATAAGTAGTTAACGTGAGAGTGATCCCGAACACTTTTGGGTGCAGGTGTCTGGGAAACTGCATATAGGAAGGGAAATAAAGGATTTGGCATTCAGCTAGTCATGGGGGGAGCCAACCACACGAAATGTTGGTTGTAAAATTAACCTTTATGTAAAAATATTTCCCCGTCTCCTGCAGCAGTTTTCTCTATTGTTATAAGGTATTAAAGTACTTGAGTGATGCTTTTGTTTGTAATAAAAGGGTGTTTTCAGAATTACAGGCAAATCACTGAGTTGATTCTCGTTCATCCATATGTTTTGGTTTACGTGCCATACCATGGATCCAACACTAAATTGTACCAGGAGTAAAAATATAGTAAAGGAAGGGGCTTGAATGGTAGACTGGAGCACTGAAAAATAGTCATCAAAACAAATTTTTTCTGGAAATAGAACTGGAAAATATTTAGACTGCACTTTGCTCTGTATGCTCAAGTAGCGGGTGCCAATAAAAATGAAGGCAAACAGAAGACTGCCTTATTTTTGACAATAGGAGCAGGAACAGATGTGTTTAACAGTTTTCAGCTAACTTAGAGGAGGCTTATTATGAAACTACAGGATTCTAAAGCAAACGAATGAGTCATAACTAGGCTTGCCAGATCTGTCTGGACCCAAACCCAGACTCTGAATAGCACACTGTCTGCAGAGTACTCAGGATCAAGGACTTACAGAGTGCCACCTGCAGGCAAAGATCTTGTAGATGGTACCTCTGTCTTTACTGGACTCTTGACAGAACGATGACTATGGTGTGCTGCCCAGAACCTGCCTACTTGGACTGGGAATTCAGGGAGCCCTCAGCGCTCTGGCTGTGATGTTCTTCTGAACTCAGTCAGTGGCTCCAACTTCCTCATACTGGTACTTTTGATAGTCAGATGCTTTGCAGGCAACCTGAAGCCTGCACTGCCCTGGCCAAATGTGGCAAGTAAATCTAGTTCATGAAAGAAAAGATTTTCATCAGAAACTAAAATGTAATAGGGAAACATCAGAAATCATTGCAATTGATCAAAACTGAAGGGCCAACCTTCCAGTTCTGGAGATATAAACAAAACTCTGGTGAGAGGCCAAACTGAGACTGATTTGAGCGTGTAACTCACGGGAAGAAGGTTACGTGTACTCTGTCATGGTGATGTGGTCTTGACTTTGTGCTTGGCACTGAGTTCCCCAGTTGCCCAGGGTACTGATGCATCTATGACTACTACCAAAAATGGAGTGCGGAGGAGAGGAGATGAGCTTAGTGCTGAGAAGTTCCACTTCAAAAAGCGGTTGGACTTACTTCTTCGGTCCTTCCCTCTTTACCCCTGTTCTCTGGTCTTCTAAAGGTATCTCAGCAGACCTCCTAATGGCGTGTTCTTAGGGAATGGGAGTCTTAGCCACACCTAACTCAGCTTCAGTGCCCATTTCATTGTCACTCTCTTGGGCTACCAAGGGTGGCTACAAAGGCTGTAGATGAAATCCTAGACTTAGAAGGAAACGGTAACTATTATACCCAAATTCCCAAGTTTTTGCCAGGAAAATTTCATGTTTGCTATTTACAGGTGCCAGTTAGGAGTTGGCTGGAGCCAATTTCAGTTGCACGGACTAACAGAGTAAATGTAAAAATAAATCCGTATACCATGGATCAGAGCTAGTTTTCTGAGATACGTAGTTGTTAAGGATAATCTCCAAGGAAATCTATGCCTAAAAGATCAATGCTAAGTCCCCTGTGCTGTGCTATTGATTTGCCTGATATATTGGATTTACTGTTCTGTATTTTATTAAGCATTATATGGAAACCTATTAAATGCAGTATTTTATCTGGTACCTTCTGTTCTGCTAGCACTAAGGCAATTTTGTGAGAGGTTACACTTATGATAAATAATTGAGCTGTTACATACCTTCACGTTTAGTTCAGTTACAACACAATTTCTAAATGTCAAGTGAGTTCTGATGAACTGTTCCTCTTCGTTTTCTTGAGTTTTCTACAACCTCTTCTGTTGGCACTTCAATTTTAGGCAGATCCTCCCAAGTATGGGTTTTTTTTTTTTTTCGTTTTTACTTCTTTCTTTTTTTTTTTTTTAATTCCACTATGGGAACCTCTTGAAGTTTCTCTAGCAAATGCAGATGAAGAAGAATCGCTTAACTTTCTACTGTGATTTTATCTTTTCTAAGCACTATTTTTATACCTTGTTCATCTGTTGGCTTTGCAGACTGTTTGGCAGTTTTCCTGCTCTTGGTGTGTCTGAAAAAGAATTTATTAGCTTTTATGCCTCTTATGATTTGTTTCTCAAACTTTCTTGGCCGCTTTTCTGTTTTTTACATTTAACCTGTCAGAATTTTTGTTCCTTTCTATTTTCTTCATCCGGCACACTTCAACTTCTTGAATTTTGCTCTGAAACAGTGGACAAAATGGGGACTGATTGCTTTATCAGGCTCCAGCTAAGGGCTCTGTTAGCAGTACAAGTGCCTCTGTTGGGAGAAGGGTCCAGTTCCACTGACTTTTCACACGGCTGCTTGAGGTTCTGGTCCCCCCCAGCACCCAAACAGACTGGAGCCCCTGGGAACAGCCGGGCTGCTTGTGCAGGGGGAACTCCCGGTATTGCTGAGCTCCTTGTGCTGTGACAACCAGCGCAAGTCAAAGCAAAGGCCGGCAGATTAAAAAAAAGAAACAATCTGTGCTGTAAACTGCATCCTTTTGCAAGACTTTGTAAACACTGCAGCATGTGTACAGCAGAAGTAGCAAACGGGAGTACATCCCCTGCCCAGCAGAATTGCTACCTATAGCATTCTGAATCGCTTCCTTATAGCAGCCCTCATTGCTGCAGAGCAGTGAACAATGAGTCTGAAAACAAATAGACAACACGCATCATTTTTATCACCCAGTTTCACAGCCAATTTATTTCCAAACAGCATGGTTAACTTACAAAACTCCAAAAGTAAACAGGTAAATTGTGAAATGGTATAATCCCTGCTATGGGAATAAGTAAATTAAGTGTAGTAGTTTTTAAATTGAAGAAAAGTTTATAAATGTCTTCTGGGCTTAGGAAAGCAGGTGAATAAGCACAAAACAGTCAAAACTATCCCTCTCCTCATGCGGAAACTTTCTGCCACTCCTGTATTT
This sequence comes from Pygoscelis adeliae, assembly GCF_000699105.1. Taxonomy (NCBI): domain Eukaryota; kingdom Metazoa; phylum Chordata; class Aves; order Sphenisciformes; family Spheniscidae; genus Pygoscelis; species Pygoscelis adeliae. The sequence goes on along the minus strand of NW_008824356.1, from coordinate 13,511,638 downwards.
ATCTAACATATAGCCCTGGAAGTCATAAGGAAAAGATCCAAAAACATGGGCATCTTTGCTGATCATTTTATTGGAAAAAGAAACCAGAAGTCTTTGCTTATATGTGCACCTAGAAGAGTGAAACATTTTTAGAAAGGGAATGTTTTCCACCACTTGGAAAGAGAGAAGCTCTGGAAGAGAGGCCTGATGTCAAATATTTTTCTACTCTGGATTCATCGGCAGGGTTCTGGCAGGTGCCCTTACAAAAATAGTGCACATACTTGTGAACATTCAGCCATCCCCGCTGAGAGATGGCATTTCCACAGACTTGTTTGGGTTTGCTCAGAACCTGAAGTGTTTTGATGGAAAATGCAGAATATGCTCCATGCTATGGAGGGTAATCTTTTGCTCTGGATAAAAACAAAGTGAATTGCCTAAGCAGACTAAAAAAAAAATCAAAAAAAAAAAAAAAAAAAAAAAGAGAAAGGATGCTCAACTCAGTCTTATTGCAGCCTATCAGTACTTAAAGGGGGCTTATAAAAAAGATGGCGGCAAACTTTTTAGCAGGGTCTGTTGTGACAGGACAAGGGGGAATGGCTTTAAACTAAAGGGGGGTAGATTTAGACTAGATATAAGGAAGACATTTTTTACGCTGAGGGTGGTGAAGCTCTCTGCAACAGGTTGCCACCACAGAGAGGTGGTGGATGCCCCATCCCTGGAAACATTCAAGGCCAGGTTGGACGGGGCTCTGAGCAACCTGATCTAGTTGAAGCTGTCCCTGCCCACGGCACCACCACCACCACCACCACCACCACCACCAAACCCAAACTATTCTATGATTCTGTGATTCTAAGTCCAGGAAAAAAAAAAGAAAACCTACCCAAAATGTAAATTCCATGTGATAGAAATAAAGTACCTGGGAGAGGAGGAAGCACAGGTAAGGCCGATGTTTTGCTAGCACGCATGCCCCAGCAGAGAGGGAACGCTGCCAGGTTAACTTGGAAGGGTGAACTACTGTCTCCAGTCAGCTGCTCTAATGTGCAGCCTGATGCTGTTGTGCCAGATGTGCCCGGGTGCACAAGTTAGTAAAGAACTTGAGAAACTGCAAAAGACACTGCAGCCTTGAGGCATTTGAACATAAAATAAATCGGTCCTGAATATTTCTAAGGGAGGTTTTAGTATGTACTTCTTACTGTCTGGTCATAATTGGAGACCAATGTTTTATGTATCCCAGGCACTTGCAAACACTGAATGTTGGCTTGCTCAAATAGTGAAACAGACTTTAGTCTTCATCCAGAAGTATTAAAAGAGTTTTAGGTCTTTATTTATGGAAGGTCATTCTTAGCTGAAACTGGCCATAAAGAATTTACGCTTATTATTAAAGGGGGCTGGTAAACATCTTGTCACAAGATTAAAGAGCATTGTTTTCAACCACACTGTCTAGACCATTTGACAAAAATGCAGAGGAGAAAAGACCACAGCCTCGCTTATGTACATGTCAATCTTATAAAATAAATAAAAACAAACAAAAATGTCTGTCTAGTTTCAGGCAAAATGTGAATTGCATTTACCAGAGCTATGCTCAAGGATGAGACGCAACAGAAAAAAAAGTAAAAGTATTAACAGTGGCTGGGGCATCATGTTCTTGGATACTCACAACAACTCAAGGGGGAGCTGTGAGTTCTCAAGGAGATCTTACGTCTTTAGTTACAGGAGGATGTTCTATACACTTTTTAAAGGAAAATAGTTTTAAAAGCATACATGCCAGTCATTTAAGGATTGAAAAATCAAGAAGAATGTTGTATACCGTTGCAAATGAATAGTAATATGAAGGGACCTGCTGAGAGCTGTCACATGCACCAAAAGTGCTATGAAAAACTCTGTATTTTTCCTGGGAATGTTATAAAAAGCTTTTAGTTTGTTTGCTTACCTTACTTTTGCTGGGGGAAAAAAACCCTGAACCATATGAAACATTCTTCCAAGAATATTACTCTTTTTTGCCTCAGGTGGCCTTCCTAGACCTTCCTAGAAAACACTACAGCTAAACAGGCGATCATGAACATCAAACTTGATCTGACTAAAGGAACTATACCTGGAACAGTTTTGTCTTACAGCAGATGCAGTTCACTGGGCATAGGTTTAAGCTGTTTGGGTTTCAGTATGTACCTGCTAGATCCTGCTATTCGTCATTTAATGGATGATTAATATGTTTTCAAAGCAATAAAGTGGAGTCAGATATCAGTCCATCTTTACCGTTGTTACTTTTCAGAATGGATCCAGTGGTGTCTGGATTTTCCACTGACTACTTTTTTCCTAAAAGAAAATGTGCTGTTAGAAACCAGTATCAGTGACCACAGACCCGTAAAGATATTTACATCTATAAGATGTAGAGTTAGATAAGGTAGAACAAAAACTTTAAATTATGTGGTCCGTCTGGTAGGGTACTCTGAGAACATCTGCTACAATATTAAAGGGGCACTCTGCTTATTGTTCTTGGGAAGCGGTGATGACGTCAGCAGTATTGTCATCCCAAAGAAATGCACGCTTCGGACAGGTGAGTGACATCCCCACACAGGAGGGAAGAAAAGGATGCTGTGTTGGCTCTTTTTTCCATGGATATCTCACACAGGTGGTAACTGTACCGTATTGAGACAACTGAGCCCCAAGAAACAGCAGCACAACAGGAGCTGTTACGCTTCCTCCTTCCTAACAACAGCAGTGTGACCTGCAAATCGACACAACATGACAAGACATCTCAGAGACTCTACGTTCGCAGTACATTTTAGTTAGCACTAGTAATGTTTTTAAAATTACATATTATGTTAATTTTCACTGTTAATTCTTCCTTGTGTTATGTTTGGCTAGGAAAGGAAAATATGTGTGGGACTGTGCTTCTGAGCTTCTGGCTGGAGCCATCTGGAACAGGTTACTGCATTGTTCATGTTATGAGATGGCAATAACAATTCAGACACTGAATGAAGCAGACCTCAGCTGATAGCATAAGGCAGTCCGTCTTTGAAACACAAGAGGGGACCCTCCCCAAACACCAAGAGTTTGCAATGGGATTCTGTCCTGGGAGGTGGAAGAAACAAGCAGAATTCTTTTTCAGGCAGACTTAGGGTTTGAGACCAAGTTTCCCATGTGCTTAGTGCTATTCATGTGGCAGTAGGGTGAGATGTGCGTAGTTCAAATCGCTGCCTGTCGTGTGTTATATCTATGTGTGGCAATGTCAAAAGCTTGCTTATTTGGCAGTCTCCAAGAACACTTAGATCAATCTCCATAGTCAGGCGAAAGTCCAACTTGTGAATCTCTTGGAGCTTAGGTGCTATCAAAATGCAGTTGTTCCTACAAATGCTCAGCAGTTGTGCTCTAAGTGTTTTACCAGTTTTGCTGATAGAAAATTTGGTTCCATCAGGTTTGGTAGGAGCAAAATGGATGTTTTAAGCACCTAAAGCTTGGACATAGGCCCTTCAAGTGTCAGTTATTGGCAAAGTCCTTTAGTGAATTCAGGTCTATATGGCTGTGTAAAAGATGTCTCAGACTCGTCACTTTCAACGACTTTGGGCTCGCACACCTACCACCATACAGATCTGTGTGATTTGACTCGGCTCCCACAGTTTGACAATGTCCTTGAGAATGTTCAGAGAGGGTGAACTTTAAAAAATGGCAAGAACGTCTAAGAAGGGTGTTTGGCAGATACAGTTCTGGAGAAGTGTAAGTATAATTTCAGATAGAATTAAAAAAGGAGATGAAGTGTTGTAAAAGTTAGTAGGTGAGGACTTGTTTTTGTGAAGCAGACTTTTTGTTCAGGAGTGCTGAGTGTAGTTAACTCTTACTGAGTTCCCTGACCTAAATGCAGCTTTTGTCTTATCATTCAGAAGCGGATAGATTATGTTCTCCGGTGCTGAGGGTCCCTGCTAACCCAGCGTGGTGCATTATCTGCAGGAGCATGGTGTAATTCATACATTCAGTCATCTCATCCAAGGAAGGTAGAGTTAAGGTTACACAACATAGCTTGTGCCCCTCATTATATATTACACAATTTTCGAAATCCAAGGCTCAAACATAATTAGAGCTATAGTTTCAACCCTAGCTATGCACAAAGCAAACTTGTAAGAACATACTCAGTTACTTAACAGAGCCCCATTTTGTACTGTGGGCTGTTCATCTTCTCATGAAGACAAAGAAAACGTCAAGGTAATCTAAATAAACTAGTGGATTTTATAACATGGGGGGATAGTTGAGACCATTGAAGTGAGAGTGCTGCTAGACCATCCTAAGCATAAATGGTGAAGGTGTCAGCAGATGGTGTTGAAAGATATGTTGAATTGTCCATGTTTTTATAGGGTGAACAACGGAGTTTTTATGTACCACAAACATCTTCCTTTATGCAAGTCCTCGTATCAAAGAGAGTTGTGAGATGGGTGTGGCTGCATCTCATTATTTTGTGGCTGATGGTAGTTACAGAAAGGTGCTGCAGAAATTCTACTTAGCCATGACATCACATCCTTTTATTTAGGGAAAAAAAAAGTCACCACACTGTAAACTAGCCCAAGCTGTGGTTTGGTACACTTTTTATACTCTGTTTTTTATCCACTCTGGCTGTCAGATGGAGACAGGAAAAATCAAAACATTTGTACAGTATCCCTTCTTAAGGGAGCCCCTTAGGTGGTCAGGTCTGGATTCACCTCCCGTCTCCAGCACTGGACCACCTCTGCCAGTTGACTGATGAATCAGAACTCTTTAGTCTGAGGCGATTCTTTGGGAGCAGACTGGTGCTGCGCTCGTACGGTGATTCTGGCACACGTACAATGGTTTTACCATGTGACGCTGAGAAAAGTTCAGTGGATCAGCAAGTGAAGTATCAACAAGTATATGAAGCAAGCTCTTAATCCACACAAATGGATGCTCAGAGCATCTGCTTTGCTGTAGAGCTGTTTCTCATAGGTTCAGTAGATCTTGACACACCTAGCATACAGTAAGCACTCCAGATCATTGAGTGTATTGAGAAACCCTGGACTTACGGAGTAATGAGAATACTCACTGCTAACCTTTTGCCACAATGAAAATTTGCCCAGTCTCTGCTTTCTCTCTCTCGCCCGTTTTCTGACCTGTGACAAAACCTTCCTCTCACAACATGCCCCGTGAACTTCTTCAGAAGTCCCTTGTGTGAGTTTTTGTTAACCTTTTGGGAAGTCTATTTAAAATAAGTTAATTGGTTCTTGTTTATCTGCAAATGTATTGACGCTGTTTGAATAATTCTAGGAGAGTGTTTAATTTTCCATGCAATGCAAGTGATGTGAGCAAGTCACTGAGACACAAACTGTCAGAAATGGCACTGAGCGTGTGGTGGTGTCATTTTTGAAAGGTAATTTGGACAATTACAAGCCAGTTAGTGAGGTACAGAGCTCGTGCACTTCCCATTGGCACTGGTAGGACTTGTGGGTGCTCAGCAACTCTGAAGCAGCTCAATCTTTGTATCTCAGGCTGGGTATCCATGCTTAGAGGCCAGTTTTATGAATATCTGTTATAACTCTGTTTCTCTGTTTCTCAATCTGTTACGGAGAGATGTATGATAGATTTTTATCTTATCGGACATTTCACGTTCCTTAGGAATAAAGGGTTTCCTCAAATGGAAGACTCAACAGAAATTCAAAGTATTCATTTAATGTCTATGTCTGTATTTAATTTCAGTATTCATCTTTGGATCTAGCATAATCTTTGCAGCATCTGATTGCTTACCTCTCACATCTCATAAATGTTCTGCTTGACCTACTAAAGCTCTGCCTGTGGCAAAGTTGCAAAACACCTGAAAAAGTACTTCATTTCCTTCCTCTTCAATCATAACTGGAGATCTGCAAGATATATCTTTCCTGAGAAGTATTTCATTTCACAAACTACTCCCTTAAGCATGGGGTCAGTTTAAAAAGGGCCAGTGTTTGTAGACAAGCCATTTGTTTTCCTTTGAGCATTTAATTTGTTTATTCCTGTTTTCAAATAATCCCCAAGCAATATAGTTCCTGTAGCTGTGATCGTCATGAATTCAAGTTATTCACCTCCCAGAGGGTCAGACCTTTCATCAGTATGCCATTGGCACGAAGCAGCGAGTGTTGCATATTCATCGTCCGAGACACCGGCTAGAGGGCCTCCAAAAAGACTGACATTTTTTTTGTTCTCAGAGCAAGGAAAACAATCCCTTCCCTTCTCCAGTCCCTTGATAAGGGTTTCTGTCCAATAACGGTGCTCTCTGCTCTGAGGCACATTTAACTGTGAAGTTTGCAGCGGGAGAGGCTTTCCTTCAAGCTGTTAGTGTTTTATCCTGGCAGGCTCCTCGAGGTTGTTGTGAGGAGTCTAGCCAGTTGGTGAGCTTTGTAATCTAAACCAGCTGTCCCAGGCTGAGGCCCCCATTTGCATTGTTTAACATACTTAGAAAATGAAGTGTTCATTTTTAACATTCCTCCTCCAATTGGTTTAATGCTGAATTACAGAAGAGAACTAAGCAAAACCAGGTGCTTTCTCTGTATTCTCTCCAGTGTCTGAGGAGGTACAGACGGCTCCTGATCTTCTCCATTACTTGCTATTTCATTCTTTGGACTATAAATGACTGAGGAACTGAAGTGCTAGCAGAGGGTAATGTTTGGAAAAACTTTCTAGTTATTCATCAGCACAGACTCTGGTTTTTTCCCACCTTTCCCCAACGGTTTTGGACATGCAAGGATTAAAAAGGTAAGTGGTATGCATGAAACTTCTTTACTTACTGAAGGGAAACCTACTTGTGGAAAATATCTGTGGCAGGGATTCGGTATGCCAATCCACTTGCTAAAGCCATTTGCAAAGAGATGGGATCTCAATGGTCAGAGGTGGGGAAAGACGATCTGTCTGTTATTAAAGCTGTGCTGTCTCTGACGAGTTCCTTCTTGATCTGTGCTTACACTCTGCGCTTTAGGAACCCCGGCATCCACAGGAGTGCTGAATTGCGACAGCAAATGATCCCGCTGGCTACAGTGATTGATTTGAAGCTAATTAGTTACTATTGCAGAAGTTAATTACTAGTTCAAAATATTTTGCCTGCTGGGCAAGCTGCTGTGACCAGCTGAATATAGTGTTAATAGGTTGTGCCGCATGTCTGTTAATGATTCTTGAGGGGATTTGAGATCTGAAGTAACGAGCAAATTGAGATGGTGGTTGCAGGCAGAAGGCTACAGTGATTGATTTGAAGCTAATTAGTTACTATTGCAGAAGTTAATTACTAGTTCAAAATATTTTGCCTGCTGGGCAAGCTGCTGTGACCAGCTGAATATAGTGTTAATAGGTTGTGCCGCATGTCTGTTAATGATTCTTGAGGGGATTTGAGATCTGAAGTAACGAGCAAATTGAAATGGTGGTTGCAGGCAGAACACATATGAGGCAGTAAGGTCGCCCCCCCCACCAAGAGGAAAGGATATATCATCCTGTAACAACGGAAACTAAAGACCGTCTAGAAACGTATGAGTTTTGCCTGACCAGTTTTATAGGGGATTTTATTAGCGTGCACTGCTCTGCAATAATGTAGAGTGTAGCCCAGTTGCTAGGTATGTTAACATTCGGCTGTAACCTGTCGTATTTCCTTCCAGTGCTGTTTTTGCTATATGCAAAGTGAGTATGCAGTCTTTATACCAGTGCATGCTTCAAAATCTCTTCAAAAAGATTTGAGGAATCAGTAAATGAAGCCTAAATGGATAATGTTGTATTTTGAATGCTTTGCATCCCACTCTAAGGAAAAGTCTGTACAGAATTTGCCTTTCCTTGTCACTCAAAGGCTGCCAACAAGAACGATCTCTCTCCTCAGCACTATGAACAACCATTTTAGGGTTTATGTTTACTTTTCAGAGCTTGTGCCTGTCTCCTCATTTAAAACAAGTTTGTTCAAATGTGTTGGTCACTGTTTGTGTGTGGTTTTGTCTGATGCATTTGTAGGTCTTGTTCAGCAGCTCAGTTTGCACTGGCAGTCAGAGACAGCTCTAAGAGAGAAAGTTGGCAGCTCGCTTGCGTAGAAGAACTAAGGCTACCTAAAATATCCCTTGCTTCCTGTACTGGTTTTGTGGGAATGTGTTGTATACAATTGCCATTCAGAACTAGAATCCAAGATAAGCAAGATGTGGGTCTAATTGTTTTGAGAAGAAATGTTATATAAGGCAGCGGCAAAGCACTGAAATCCATAGTACATAGAAAAAAATAATTTCTTACTGTCCTTTCCTGGTTTTCTGTCCATTAGTAAATACTTGGGGGTGGGAGCTTAGTTGACCAGAATTTTCGTGCTCCAGGTAAGGAGTTCCAAATACAGCCATAGAGCTCTGTTAGCGAGGGATCCTCTTCCTTCAGTTGCAGTGAAGAGACCCAGTAGGTCCCACTAGATGCTAAGATGATATAACTGGGGAAGGCTCCACTGAAGATAGCAGCTGCTGGTAGCTGATGACCTGGCACAGTGTGTCTACTTGCAGAGCAATGTATTACTCAAGACTGAGTAAAGGGACAGAATCTGGCCCTAAGAAAATGGATTAATCTCAAATATAGTCTCCTGGGAATGAAATGCGGTTTAGCGGTTAGAGCAACTGGCTTGGATTCAGGACCTCCTGCATGACATGTCTGCAGCCCTGCCAGTGCGTTGCACTGTGAGCTTAGGCAGGGCCTGTGCTCTAGTTTACCCATCTGTAAAATGTGCATAATGTGCAAGAAAAACTTTGATATTCTCAAAAGTAAGGTGTCGGAGAGGGGCAAAAATACTTTACTGAATATTATGCACTTGTTCATTAAGCAGCTGCATGGGGTATCACAAAAAATAGATTAGTTAATAGACATGTTCAGTCCGATTCTGATCCCAGTTGCAGAAAACCATAGTAAAATTAGTGACGCTGAGACCTGAATCTGGCCCACAGTTTTATTACTCCCTCTCCAGAGGCCAAATTCATGTTAGCAAATCTCTGTGGAATACACTGAAGTGTCACTAGAAATTAATTTGTCCATGTGTATTTAATTCTATATAATGAGCCTGGATATCAGAAGGTTTTCAGCCTATTTTCTATGCACATTACAGGATACTGACTGCTTTCACACTGGCCGTCTGCCTTTCAAGACCTGGAAAAGCACAGGTGAGAGGTGCACACAGAGATCTATGTACTGTTCTGTACTGAAGCGCTATATGGCATGAGACTTAACTGGCTAGCAGGTGAATAGGAAGCTCTGTGGTCTGGGGTTTACATGAAAAGGAAGCTGTGTGGTCTAAGGGTTTAGAGGGGAAAACTTGGAGCCAGCAGGATTCTGGAGTTGAACATGGACTGAGCTTATTGACTCATCCTTGCCAGCTCAGCAAAATATCCCTGGACCTCACTGAAAACCTGATTCTGCCTCTGAACTGAACACTTCTGGAAAAGGAACTAGGAAAAGCCATCCCACGAGAGCAGGGACAGCTCAGTTCTGTGGTGGGGAACATCCACGTTCGGAAAACCTATTCATATAAATAGGTGTTTTCTGTGTGTAGCAGGATCTTCTCTTAAGACCGTTTAATTTTGGATTGTGATCCTGAATGACTGCATCCTAGTTTTCATTTTAATTTATGCCCGAACCCATTTTTATTCAAGAGCCAGGGCTCTTGAGTGTGGATGGAAGTAAAGCAGTCCAGTTCTTCAAATAGCAGAAGCATTAGTTCTTTGTGTTCCTGGGCTCCAAGTGGACTTTAAATTAGGAAAAACAGTTCCCACAGGCATGTTAAGTTTGAATTCCTATTTGATAATCCAGATATACCCAGTGTCCAGAGCTGTGTTTCTAAATACTGTTGCCAAAAGGCTCTGAAATGTAGGGTTTTTTTTCTACTACATTGAAAATTTCCTGCACATGGCATGCTTATTGATATTTTTGTGAACATTGGATCTGTATGGGAAATGCTTTTCATGCCCCTGGAGAATTTTTGAGATGTCTTTAAGGGTTTGTTTTTATAATTTAAAAAATATTGTTTCCATTGCTATTTTTACAAAAATATCTTGCACCATAAATTGACTTTGAAGTCTAAGCAAAAAGCAACTTGAAACCAAGATGATAGCAACAAATTCTTTCTGAATTTCTGAATAGCAGATGATAGCAACAATTTCTTTCTGAGACTGGTCATTTCAACAATATTGGAATCTTTTCTAGGACAAGATTTCTAGTTCTAGAAAGTTGTTGAAACCAGTTCTACAGGAGTTTCAGTGTTTCTGAATCATTGTTTACTGTCCAAAAGAAAATAATTTTGTTAAAAACTACCTTAACTTTTCCTGCTAACCTATGTGTAGTGTATACACCAGAGCACAGAAAAGAGAACAAAAAGTAGAGTACATACATTCTTTAAAACATGAGGCTGATTATACATCCTCCCATCAGAATATCTTGGTTTTCCACAGCATGATACAAAAACATCTCGGAATGCCAAAATAAATGAAGGCAAAATTCCTTCATAGTTGCTTGACGCTTCTAGTAATGGTTTTGTGTATTCATGTGTGCAAGTGGCAGGTGCAGTCCAAATAGTGCCATGCGTTTCACTTCGTGTCCCCTCCCTAGTTCCTGCAATGGCCCGCTTCCACGGACTTACCCATCTGACCTCTTGTCTCCCATCTACAACTTACTACTTTTCCAATCATGAACCAAGTACTTTACTCTTCCACTGATTTCTTCCACAAAGCCAAAAATAAGTGTCTTTATTATTTAACAACAACAAAAAAGGAAGAATCTTGAACACACTCCATCCCTCTGCCCTCTGCTTACTTCAGTGGTTCCTGTTTTCTGGATATCTCTTGCTTACATTCCTTAGTATAACCTATTAACTGGCAGGATCCTGTGCTTGTGAAAACTGCTTGGCCCTTTGTTAAATAGCTGGAGGCTCAGTCAAAAAGTAGGGAGAGCAGGGAATCCTTTTAATGGGCTTTGACACAATCATCACCAGGACTGTCACTGTTACAGAACTGCTGAAGGTCACTGATGAGGTGCTGAAGACTCCAAGTTGCAGCCCTGGTAAAGACCAGCACCGTAGGATAGGAAGGAATAAGTAACCTTGCAAGCCTAGGACATATGTCATGTAAAGATCTATCCTCTAAAAATCAAAAGGTTTGGTGTAAAGTAAAAGCCTTACTTTTATTAAGCTGCTTGTGTTTTGACGATGGCTTCAGTTTGGTCAGATGGCTAACATGTCGAGACATACGTACTGAATTGTCTATATGTGGTGTTTTAGAGCCTGTTAGAGAAGTTAGCTGGTACCTTTTAACTGAGCCCCCCTATTCTGGCAAAAACAAGACCCCAAATTAGAAGAATGTACTTCTGTGTTAACAAATGGTATGGAGCCCATCGCACATTATGTGTTGGTTACTGCCGGGGAGATGAACAGCCTGACACTGTCACCATCTGAGGGAACAACCTTCTGAGTTGAGGGGCTGGCATATGTGCTAAGGTCTCAGGTTCATGCCTTGCTGACTGTCCTTTGGGGAAGGGACTTTATTTTGGTGTACTGTATAGTGCTGAACAATTGTATTAGGCATAATAATCCAGATGAGTGTTTGACTCTGCAACCCTCTCATTTCACAGTCACTGAGTGTCTTTTGTTTTCTCATTTTAGCAACAATGCACTAATGGGTTTGACCTGGACCGTGCCTCTGGGCAGTGCTTAGGTAGGACCTTAATTAAATCAATACATTTAAATTGGGGTTCAGAAATTCTGACTTTATTGAGTTAACATTGTGCTGCTGTTAGTATGTTTTAGTTGAAAAGTTCTTGCTGTGTGACAAATATGTGTGTTTGTGTATATGTATATACAAAATTATATATGTATATATAGAAATATGTGTGTGTGTTTACATAGCACAAATATATACAGATCTTTGACATTGTTGAGATACTAATTGGCTGCCAGCACTTCTCAAATAGCTGTGATGCACTGAGATGAATTTGGGAGCTCAGACAAGTTGCCAAATGACAAGGGTTGTTTACCCTCCTCTTTCTCCTCCAGACTATTTACTATCTTTGTTGGCAGCCTCCACCTGGAGGCTCAGATAAAGTCTAGCACTGCTCAGGGTTGAAACTCCAAGTAAATTGTTGAGGCAATATAGGGAAACACGCACTTTGCCCTATAGCATCTTTTTATCAATGGCATTCAGTCTCCAGGGCAGCATCTTCTGCGTGCATTAAAGTCACTCAAACAGTAAGGGAAAAACAAGCAACAGATTGCTTGCCCTGTCATAGCAACCTACTGCTTCTGTGCTCTGAGAACCAAGCGAATGCTCAGTTTGGCTAAACCATTTATATCTTCCTAAATTTAATTCAGCAACAATCTCAATCAGAGCAAGAAAGAGGCCTGAACCACGTCCCCAGATCTGAACATCCCTAACTTTTTCTGTGGGAGGGAGCTCAGGAGTTCCAAATCGGGATCCAAGTTTCACAGCTGGGCAAACCAAACCACCAGTGTTTAAAATCCTGATCTGCATGTTGTGGTTTGGACAGACCCTCTACCAGGAACAGGCAGTAGCATGCTGTAGCCATGTGTAAATCAGTGTTTAAACTGAACATTTATAGAATAACAAAGCAGGCTTTCCCCTCTCTCTCTACCCTCTTATAGTGAAGTAAAACAAGTAGAGCACAGGATATATTGAATATATGGGATGTTTCCTGTTTTAGTATGATCTAACTTCAAAGTGAGGCTCCACAAGGAAGGATTAGCTTTTCCATTCAAAAAGAGTATCAAATTTTTTAACAAAGTCTTGAGAAAAATATGTTAACTATTTTTTGGACAGGTCCCATTAAGAAGCACTCACTCATTTAACTTTTGCAATTTCCTTCCAGATATTGATGAATGTCGGACTATTCCTGAGGCCTGCAGAGGAGATATGGTGTGTGTCAACCAGAATGGTGGCTATTTATGCGTACCCCGAACGAACCCAGTGTATCGGTCACCATATCTGAATCCTTATTCAAATATTTATCCACCGCCCCCAGCACCAGGCCCCGTTCCTAACTACCCTACTGTTACAAGACCTCTGATCTGTCGATTTGGTTACCAGTTGGATGAAAACAATCAGTGCGCTGGTAAGTAGTAGAAATCTTTATTCTATATTTTTATTTATATTAAAGCTTGTCCGACATTGGAAAAACAACTGTCCTGCAATTGTCCTTTAGTTATTGTAACACTGAAGCCCAGTCTTTTGAAGTTCAGCTATTTTTTTTAAAGGATGTGAGCTCTACATTTCATATAGTCATTATTCAATGCAGGCAAAGATATGATTTAGAATCACAGAATCACAGAATGGTTTGGGTTGGCAGGGACCTTGAAGATCATCTAGTTCCACCCCCCCTGCCATGGGCAGGGACACCTTCCACTAGACCAGGTTGTTCAAAGCCCTGT
>NW_008824356.1:13458864-13498107 GCF_000699105.1 Pygoscelis adeliae | reverse complement strand
CTTCAGGTACTGGAAGGCTGCTATAACTCTCTCAGCCTGTCTTCATAGGAGAGGTGCTCCAGTCCTCTGATCATCTTAGTGGCGCTCCTCTGGACTCGCTCCAACAGGTCCATGTCCTTCTTATGTTGGGGGCCCCAGAGCTGAACGCAATACTCCAGGTGGGGTCTCACCAGAGTAGAGTAGAGGGGCAGAATCACCGCCCTCGACCTGCTGGCCACGCTTCTTTGGATGCAGCCCAGGATACGGTTGGCCTTCTGGGCTGCCAGCACACATTGCTGGGTCATGTTGAGCTTCTCATCAACCAACACCCCCAAGTCCTTCTCCTCAGGGCTGCTCTCAATCCACTCTCTGCCCAGCCTGTATTTGTGCTTGGGATTGCCCTGACCCAGGTGCAGGACCTTGCACTTGGCCCTGTTGAACTTCATGAGGTTCACACAGGCCCAACTGTCAAGGTCCCTCTGGATGGCATCCCTTCCCTCCAGCATGTCAACCGCACCACTCAGCTTGGTGTCATCTGCAAGCTTGCTGAGGGTGCACTCAATCCCACCGTCTGTGTCGCCGACAAAGATGTTAAACAGCACCGGTCCTAATACCGACCCCTATTTAGTCCTATTATTTAATCAGGAAACCCACTTTTATGACAGAATGAATGTTTTTATGAGATAAACAACTGTCTGATGGCAGGTGATTTGTCAGTGCATCAAAGGCATGCCTTTTATGCTTATAATTCTCTCCTTGAGAGAGAAGATAGATGGCCCCCCCATTTGAAGCATTAGATGGGGACTGAGGAAACCTTGATTCAGTTCTTGGCAATATATGACCTTGTTCAGATTTCTGGACCTTGGCCTTCCTCCTTTAAATGGTATAAATAAGAGTTGCTTCCTCCCATACTTTGCGTTCTTCACTTAGACTGTGAGCCATCTGGAGCACATACATTGCTTATCTAGAGGGTGGTACACAACTGTTAGCACTACCATTCCTTTAATGACTATAGACTTCAGCTGAGACTGGAGCCCCCTTGTTCGAGGCACTGCGCAAACACATAAGGAAAGAATTGCTGCCCCAGCAGAGCGTTGACATTGTCTTAGCGCCTTGATATTCCCCAATCTCCAATACAAAAAACAAATAACCCTATGAAAAATTTCTTGTGTTGGTAGTTTTTCTACTTTTGCAACTTTTGCTAGATTCTGATTCCACTTACTTCATTTTATACTGTGTTTAACTTGGATGTAAGCTGCTCCTGTGTTCCTCAAATTTAAGGGAGATTTAGATTCTACCCCTTTGGTTTGCTTGCTTTTGATAATGTCATGTTATGAAGGAATGGAGGGAAAATTTCTGAACTAAATTAAAGTAAATTCTACTGGCCAAAATATTTATTTGGATGCCAAACTTGGAATCAAGAGATCAGGATCAAACTGATCATTGGCAGCTGCTCAGGGTAAATGCTGGAGATGTAGCCCACAGGTCTACCACAAAGTTAATCTATAACCACTACTTATTGCTGTGTCTCAGTTGTCCTAATGGTAAAGTGAGTTTTTTATCTGTTATTATATGTAGCTAATTGTCTGAAGGTTTTTATCAAAATCTTTTTTGAAATAGGACTCGTCTTTGACAAGAAAAAAAGCCCAAACTACAGAAGATATGAGCTTTCTATAGGGAATTTTGCCTGTCTGTGGACTAAGGAACTGCATTTAACTCAGAACATTTCTCTTTTGAATGCTGCTGCAGAACATCACAAGAGCTAAAACTGACTTGTCTTTTGGGCTGATTCTGCCCTATTGTCTGAAATTTCTGGCAGGACTTGGTTTCAGATGATGTATTTTGTTTGCTTCCCCATGATGCTTCATGGGAGCTGTGAAAGTCTAGATTTAAATTCAGCTACTTTGGGTCACATTTTTCTGTATTTGAATCATTGCCGTCATTATGTTCCAAGGTGGGAAAAACGTTATTTTCTAACCAGCGCTAGTAGTAATACCTACTGGAAAATCAAAAAACCTGTTTTTCTAATGAGGAGTTTTGAAATCCTGGGATAACTGATGAGTTTGCTATAAAAATAAGCATGTATACTATCCAGTCATTTGAAAATTGCAACTAGTCCTTCTGATCTTAGCAAATTGATCAACCTCAGTTATTTTATCTATTGATTTGTAGGCTTCCAGGGGTGTTTTCATTTTACTAACTTTGATGTAGATGAATCAGGAAATGGGGCAGTTAATGGAAAAGAAGTGCTGAAATCAAAGGGGAAATGAAAGCTCCATATTTTACTCTCTCTGGCCTCCTGCATGCAAACCATACTAATCAAAACAGGTGGATTTTGGAAACTTTTACAGTGGACCTTCCAGCCTGCAAAGGGCATATATGTTCCTGTCCACGCTGGCAGAAATGTGAGGACTAATGTTTTCTTCAGTCAGGGCTGTTCACTTCTGTCACTTTAAATTTCAAATATGGGAATTTAATTGTGAGGGAAAGTTTGGTGAATAGAGACATTAACAAGAATAGATGGGAAAGGACCGACTGCCGTTCAAGTACCACAGTTAGCTGGAAGCAGTTTTTGAAAGTCTACATCAGGTTTGAATTTGGGCGGATGATGGATCATATTTGTGTTAGAGGAAGAAAAACAAAACTTAAAGAAAACAAGACCTGTCACAGCAAAGGTGTCTCTGCTGGGGTTAGATTTCATTTTTCATTTAGTGAAATCCTCTGGAGACATTCACTGTCTTGATGCAGTATTTATTTTTGTATCTGTGTGCCCTAGGATGGAAAGTGTGAGCACCAAGGGAAGTGGTATGAGTACATGTCTCAATGCAGCGGTGGTAGGAAGGACTGATCCACTGTTTCCAGGACTTCTGGTGCAGTCAACAGGGGTGATGTGCTACCTCGTGCTTGAAGGCCTTGGAGATGAGGCACCAGGGAAACTTGACAGGGTCCTCAGAAACCACCAAAATTTCCCTCAGGTCATTCGAGAAAGTCTGAATCGCATGAGTCATGGTTCCATCTTATTATAAGTTAATTATAAGCATTGCATCATGTTAACAGTATTTCTGTTGCTCTGTGCTTCCCTGCCTGTCAGCATTCAGCATGCTCTTAGGATACGAAGCCCTTCAAGGGTTAATTTTGTGGTGGAAATTGTTGAAAAGAGTGAACTATTTTGCCCAGTAGCTGAGCCACTATATAACTTACAGGTTTGTTATGTCAGTGTTCTGGCACCGCCTTCCAGCACCTTCTTTCCAAATAAAGTTAGTCACAGGTATTTCCATGAGAGATGATGAGACTTTTTGCTATTGACTTCAGGGGAACCAGAGCTATTCTAATGCCAATGTTTCTGAGAAATCTCCAATTTTTAACAGAGTACACATTTTTGTCTGGTCAGATATGAGGTTACAGGTCTGGGCCACATTTTCTACAGCTAAGCCAACAGAAGTCTTTACTTTCTCTTTGAATTCCAGTCAAAACAGCTTATTAAACACAGGAACCTTCCCTGGGAGATTTGCAGCCTCAGCTTTGAAGCACTGAGCTTGTTCAAGAGACTTCCAAAGTGAAACAGGATAAAAATTTGATCTGAAAGCTGTATGAGACTTAACAAGCTCTTTTTTTTTCATTCCCCCTTTGCTAGAGCTGACAGAAACATAGGAAGGCTGTGAGAGGGTTGCTCTGTCCTGGCCTGGCATCTGGCCTGCCTGCCAAGGCTCCACGTTCCCTGGCTCTCAGAGGAATGTGCACCCCGGGTGGTTCAAATAACATTCCCCCTCGTGGGGGCTGATATATTCCAACACAGCAAAAAAAGAAATATAAGCCGTTCTTCTCCCTTTCAAGCTTTTTTGGTCTCATCTTTTCTGGCCTGGATGGTCATACACAGGGGTTAGGTGCCCACGTTCCTTCCCCATCCTGTTCACCACTCAGTCTTAACAAGACTCTTTTATCTCCAGATCTCGTCCTTTGTGAAAACAAAAACTTTCCTGTCCCAAGTGCCTCTCAAAGACACCTGTCAGTGACCACTTTGCCCAGTCCAGTGTCCTCTGTGTGGTGCAGAAGTAGCTGCAGCCATTTGTGGCAACAGGCAGAGAAATATTTTAATGATAAGTACTTTTTAATTCTTCTGTGGGTTTGATTCCTGATACATGGTATTTTTACCCCTGGAGCTGCTGAATGCTTTATGTCTTGTATGTATAAATGTACTGTGTTTTCAACAGCACAAAGTCTGTGTAAACTCATTCCAAAGCAGGTTGGGAATAATTTATAACCACAATTAACGCTAGAATAAAAGACCACATACAGGAAAAAGCAAAGAACATCTAGCACGAGTGCTGCTTGAACTGTTTTTCTTCTAATGTTACTTCTCTATAAATACAGAATGGTTAGTCATAATAATGACTTTTTGTTCAAGGAACTTGGTCTAGTAACTGTTGGCAAGATTAAACTGGAGCGAGGGCCCATGTTCTTGCATTATACATTCGTAAGCTGAGAGCTCTTTCCAATTTCCCTTCACTCCACCTTGCTGTTTCCTGATTTACAATAATCTTTAAAACATGCCTCAAACACAGATCCTTCTGGGCATTGTGGAGAGAACTGTAATGGGTGGACTCTTATTTTTGCTTTCTCTCCCATTAATGCACACGCACTGTGAGGAGATGATGGGGGTGGGGAGGCATCTAAGAGGGCTGAATGGAGGGATCGGAGAAAGCAGACTGCAAAGACAGAGAAGTGGATGTTAGGAAAGGTATAAGCATAAGGCAAGATGAGTATGACCTAGAGACAGAAAGAAGGGAGAAGGCCAGAGGAGTTAATTAAAAAAAAAAAGGCATCATCTTTATTTTTAAAACAAAAGCTAAAAGAAAGAAGCATGAAAACAGAGGGAAATGGAAAGATGCTCTTTCCAAGCGTAAGAGAGAATTGTTCTTCAAGGCCTCACCTGTGGAGTAGTCATTGCTTCAGCTTTCCTCATTTCTCAAAGACTGCCAGGACCTCCTGCTTTCCCCACCTACAGGTCCCCAGTCCCACATTCGTGGAGTGAAATCTTTCCTTCAAAACATTACCTTTGCACAGATGGGTTTTAGATCATTATCATTTTTATTGCAAGCATTCCTAAAACCCACATCCAAGCCTGCAATTGTACTGACCTGCCCTGTGTGCAACCTCATTAAGAACAGCCTATGCCTAGATGAGTTTTCAAGCAAAATAAAGGAACCAGATGTGTGTGTCTGGGGAGAGGGGAGGGAAATGAAGATACAGAGAACTGAAAGGTGCCCAGGTCTTGCGGCAGGCCCATGGCTGTGCTGGGGATAGAGCCCAGAATTCCTTATCCAATGGCTTAGCCACTAACCCAGGCTGCCTCCTAATAGTGACTTTTCTAGTGACATCTCTGGGCATATAGAAACAGGAGGATGAAAAGGAGGGACATGCAGCAAGGAGATTATGCCCTGGAAGGGGTTGTGTAAAGGAAAAACAAATGGAATCCACTCCTGCCATTGCCTTTTTTAACCCTATTTGGTTCAGCTCTGTGTCTTTCCCTTTTCCTCTTGGTCTGTGAGACAATCTCTTTTGCTATTCCAGAGGGCCGGTTCCTCAAGGCTATGCACGGTCCCTGTTAGGCCAGCACTGCCATCACGTCCAAATTAATGAGAAAAAAAAAGGAAGATTGCATGAGAATAGGTTCTGCAAGAGGTTGAGGGCAGCCACCTGAAAGGATATGTAATTGATAACAACTCCTGATTAAATTAAGGGCCATGATGTGTAGCCTTTATTTGTAAGATGGTTTTCCTGTTGGCTTTTGTTTGGGGGAATATAAATTTGGACATCATGTTGCCATAGCAACAGAAAAGTTGCCTCTGAAGCATCACAAGAAGAAGTTATAGTTGGTGGCTAAGGCTTGGGTTGGAAGATTTTGCATTCAGTTCCTGACTTTGCCATACATAAACGTGCTGGGTATTTTGGGGCTTCAGGTCATTCTGTGTAAACTGAAATAATAATTAATTTTCAACATTGTGCCGAGGATAATTTCACAAGTAGATGATAGGTGTTGAGATAACTCCCTGACAAGTATCATGCAAAAATATGTAAACAGGAGAAAAAAGGCCCAGTTTAATAATCCTACAACAGTGAAGCTCAAAGTGAGACACGTGGAACTTGTGCACTTCCCAAGTGTACTAAACTGGTTGGAAATCACTGGGCATTTTTGTTTATGTTTCTGCATAGATCAGAGGAGAGGGGAAGTCCCAGAACTTTATCAGTATCTCCCATTTACTTCAGGAATACCTGTGCTACAAAGGCTTTCAGTGGTTATTTGACCCTGGAGTTTTTCAGTCACCATCTGCTTATGCTGTGCTCATTTAACGTTTTAGCACAATTCAAGGTGGTTGACCCTTGATTATCTAATGTAATGAGACTAGACAAGCCAGAAAAAATAAAGAAGTGGAAAATACAAACTACATACTTTAAGACAGAAGACCATACGCTGGGGACTAATGGAAGAAGGTTCATTAACATCATAGAGTACAGACATACTTAACATAGCCCTGTCCCATTGGATAAACCCACATTATACAGCTCCAGACAAACATAACTATAATTCTTCTGGGTCCAGCCTCAGTGCTTCTGATCTGATGGCCTGATCTATTCACAACCCCAACAATCTTCATAAAGATAATCACGAGTTGACCATAAAATATTCATGGGCAAAAAGGTACATCTGAAAACATTCAGAGCTCCTTCCTCCCTCAGGAAACCATTGCATTAGCATGGAGGATGGGCCGGGTCTGAGGAAAGGCAAGATTCAGCTAGTCCCTACAGTAGGGTCCATCAGTAGGGTCATTCCTACAGAAATTTGACCATCAATAAACATATCCTCCCCAAGCAGAACTTACCAAGGAGAATGAGGGTGGAAATGCTGCTTTTCACTGAAGTGAATCCATTTGTGGTGCAGCAGTTGGCTTGATAGAAAAGGTTGCTGTACATATCTGTCTGTAGCAGGGTAAACTGAACCTTCTGTGGCTTTATTACTTCTTTCATTTCTCACTAAGTGCAGTGTGGGAGGAGTATGGTCTGGTGGTTAAAGCACAGGTGAGTGCTTCGTTTATTTGTGAAGCTTCTACTACTCGCAAAGAAATGAGAAAAATTGAATCAAGAAATATAACATGCAAGCCAAGAAGGCTGGCATGTTATTAAGAAAACTGGCATCTCTGTGTACTGAAATGAAAAATAGAAGGCTCCTGGGTATGGCAAAGTGTAACAGTAAGTGCAAGTCTATCATTCTGCGTGTCAGTGCCTTTCAAGCATCACTGACTGACTGTATTTACGTGTGATGATGTGAGAAGGGAAAATAAAATAAACACAACTACAGTATAGCCACAACTGAACTTGACTGAACTACAGTCATACTGGGTAGACAGTTGGATAGTCAACTGGAGACCAAAAACTCTTAGACCTCTGATTACAGTCCCCATTGACTTTGGTGAAGATTTTAGGATCTTGGAGCAGAAGTTCTTGCAGTGAATTTATTAGGTTTAAGTTAATCTGTCTTGAGCCTAAGCCACTGACCATAAGTAGCTTATGGTCAGGGAGTTTGGCACCATATTTTCCTCCTGCCAGACTCCTGATACCATGATAAGGTTTTCCTAGACATTGTGAGGGAAGAATAGACAGCTGGTCAGAAGATCACCTTGTGATTAAAAACTGTGGCCACCAGGAGTGTTTAAATTTGCTTTCAGCTTTAGCTTGAGCTAAACTGATTCTGTCTGTGGAAGTGTATTCACCTGCTTATTAAGGGTGATTAAAAGTTTTCTGGTTTCTTCTGTACTGAGGCTGGGAGCCAGGAGGGAAGCACAGTGGCATATGGTGGGGGACAGCTGAATGAGAATATATCACGTTACAAAACATAACTGGTTTGTATGCAGAGAAGGGGCATAAGCACAGAAGGGACAGTGTCCATGTCTTCTTAGATGTGCAGGCCACAGTCCAGACACAGGAAGGTTAAAGCCTCTCTAGACTGTGACATCTCTATTTCATGATGTGTTTCAGTTTTCCCTCTTTCTTGGAACTGTATGATATGTTGGTATACAAGGTGGCAAGAACCCAGGAATCCCATCTCCCTTGCACTTTGTAGACCGCAGAGGGAAAGGATATGCAAGGCAAAGAGGTTTAACTGATACTCTGGGTTTTGGTTGGTTTAATGGCCTCGGTTGAGCTTGGTCTCTGAATTGGGGGTTATTGGTCACTGGGCTCTGAGCCAGATAATACATAGACTTCCCTTGTCACCAAGGGCTAGTTGGCAGGAGGTTATATCTGACTCACTTCAGAGAAGCAGTAATCGTGCCCGGCCTGCCATATCCTCAGGTATGTGCTGGCCAGGGCAGGGCTCTCACCCCTGCTGTTAATCTCCGAATGATTCCTTAGACTCACTGCTAACAGCGGTTTGATATGTGGGGCTTTGTGGCCGCCTTGCCTTTATTATGTCTTACTTCCAGGGATTTCAGCAGTGCCAGATCAGTTAAAGCCACTATGTACCAATTAGCTCTGTCTGCTCTGAAGCAGATTTCGTGAGCTTTCCTTTGTGGGATAGCTGTCATGCAAGGCAGTCCCGCCAACTAGACAATTACAGGGCTTAAAGGAAAATTAAGTCACTTAATGGTGCTGGAAGATTGACAGACTTCATGAGTACCCTTCCCCAATCCATTGGCTACGTGGCTTGTTCTTCTCTCATTTTCCTATGGGTGTCTGTTTTGGCTGTGGATGACAGTCCATGCCTAGCTTTCTGCTGCGACCCTTGGGGACTTTGGTTGCATGAGTGACGCCTTCTCTACCTCCCTGTGGCATAACGTGCAGAGTTCAGTACATGATAGAGTATCTCTCCTTACATGGAAGGCTTATTTATTTTCAGTGCCCTTCATAGCACCACCACTCTGCTCAGGCCCACGTTAATTTTTGCATATATTTGCAGCACCCAGAGTGCCTAGAGATGGCAGTGTTCTCAATGACTTAAAAGTCACCGTTTTTCTTGGCCTCTCCCTTATATTTTTTGGGTCAGCTTTGTTTCTTTTTGCTTGGTTCCAGCCTGAAATTGGCCATGGTTATATTGTCACAATCAAGATGCTAAGCCAAAATATATAGAAAATATGAATTGGCTCCTTTGCCATTATAAATCAGCCAGATGGACCATATGTTTTGCCAGACTCTATAGGCAGCGGTAATGTGCTGGCATTGCTCCTTTGTCTTGTCCCTAAGACACCGGACCCATGACAGAGCTGCCACGCAGAAATAGAAGAGCTGCCTGATGTTGTGTGGAGTTTAACATGCTCTGACCCCTTCATCTGCCAATTGACTGACTTCCCATTTTAGTACTTCAATGAGATGAGTGAATTTTTCAAAAATAAAGCTACCAGAAGATGAACGGGAGTTACACATCACCAGCCCAGTTCAGGGTAGTAGTTTCAGTGTTCTGCCTCTTGGCTGGGACGTGCTGCCCGTTGGGGATGACAAGATGCGCTGAAGTCCATCTTCAGTTTTAACACCAGCAAAACCCTCTCTGCTTTTAGTTCTTTTCAACCATAACTCATGGTTGCAGGTGCCCTGTGGTATAAGGCTACGCTGCAGTATGAGGAGAAGGATGGTCCGGATGATAGGGCAGTAGTATGGATGACAGGACAGCTGAAATGGAGGCCCAGGTCCCCAAAGCTTGGTTAGGTCCCTTGCTCTCACTGACCTTCATCCTCAGTGGAAGTTTAGCATATAAACGCCTGTTAATCTGGCCTGCAGTCTTTGCCACAGACTGCCAGTATAACCTCAGACCTCTTTGCTCAATATTGTTTTCAGAATTGACTACTTATCTGAGGAATCTCAATATCTGAGCAACCAGCTGAAAACCCTTGAGGGGTCTAAGTTTTCAGGCAGAGGCATTCAGCACTTTCTGAAAGTCAGTGTGCGCATGGTGTCTTCATTTGGGCACCTGCAAGTGTGTATATACAAACTCATAAGTCCTTCTGGAAAATTTCCTTAGATTTTCTACGGCTCAGCTCTACATAAATAGCATGCCTCTACAGTGAGAATAAATCTGTTTGTGTTCATGAGGCATTCAGATACTGAAAATACAAGAAGTGCTTCAGCTAAATAGGGAGAGCCTAAGAGAAGGGGGAGAGGAGTGCATCATAAACTTGCAGGGTCTGAATGAATCCATGATCTGCTTGGTCTGACACTAACTGTGTTGTTTGGTTTGGGTTTTGTTTTGTTTTTTTTTTCCACAGAAAGATATAATTTTAATGTCTGCCTTGTTCTAATATTTTGAGCTTGTTTCCATTTTCTAATTTTTTTTTTTTTTGTGAAGTAAAATTTTTGTTTTCCAGCCAGCCCCCTGAGTAAATGAAGCATTAGCTGGTGAGCTGGTAAATTCCTGGTTGGATCAAAGGCATTAACTGGTTTTGCGGCACAACCCCAACATATCTATAGGTGACACTGGGAAGATTGTACAAACAGTAATACACAGAAGCCTAGAAAAGCTGCAGTTGTGGTCAGGAAATTAAGGGGCTGGAAACCCAGCAGTAGATGAAAAGATAACCTAACACATGGCCATCTGATGGAAGACGAACAGTAGAAGGCAGTGATGTCAAGAGCAGTGTAGCATGGGGTAGTTTCTGGCAGTGTTACTAAGACTTCTCATCGCAGAACGGAGAGGGAATTTGTTCTGCTGAGAATGGATCCAACCTACTGACATTAAGTGTAAGTACTTTACCAGATAAATGTAGATAAGTTTATGGAAATCTCAGTATAGAGCAACAGTAAATTGGGGGCATTATTGAGGCTGACTTTAATTAAAAGAGTTAAGTATATTGTAAAGCTTAGGGTAAGATGACAGCAATTGGAACTGTAAATTTCAGAGAAGCAGAAGTTGTGTATGGTGGGTGGTACAACAGAATGATTATTCCTGAATAGGGTATAATTTGCTGAAATGAAGGAAAACTACTTTTAGACTGAACATAGTAAAGCCCTTTATGACAGTGCAGTGTATCAGGTTATCCAAAAATACACTAGGTATGTTGTAGCGGAGGAATAGTACAAAATGTAGCACCAGAACCATTCAAAAACTGCCTGGAACAATTGTTAGCAAGAAAGAGTCTTACACAAGTTGGGGGTGGGATAGATGTTATCAGGTATCTTTAAGTTGTTGTACTTTCGAGTCCTTTGATGTATTTCCAGCTTCCAGTGCGCACAGAGGCACAAAAGAAAACTGTTTGCTTTATCTAATGCTGCAGAGAAAAGTTCATAGCACAGGTAAGATCCTCCACCCGTTAAATAACAGTTGTTGCCACTATGGTGGAGCAACGCGAAGCTGAGATAGCTTAAACTGACAGCCTGACATCCCCTTTCCGAAGGAGGAATCTTGGAGCAGCGCCGAGTCAGTTTGCCAGACTGCCACTCCTTACTCCTGGAGCAGGAACTGGGCCAGGGAGACGAGATGTGGTCCGAAAACTACAGCACGCTGCTAATTTCCTGCTATTGCAACCCCGGTGGGGGATCCCAAACCAGGCATAGGCTGGAGCAGCCTTGGATCATGCTCATGTATTTCAAAGGCAGACTGCAGCAATATATACAACACTTGTTGCCAGCAAATCACTAAGCACTGCATTTGGAGCTTTAATTCAGAAGCAGGTTGAAATTATTTTAATTAAAAGCAGGGCTGACTTTGTGGTGGAATAGCCCAGAACTGTGCATTGACAGTTATCAGTTGGTTTCATGCAGTCATCCCAAAAGACTGTAGCATGCCAGCTTTAGGAAGGAGGTGTTCTTCCCCACTAAATAACTGCTATTTGAAGATATGGTTTTGTAAAATCTGTATTATGTTATTCAGGTAGTACATTGCATTTTGGGACAAAATTCTCAGTGAAATCAGTGATTTTTTGGTTGTTTTTTTTTTTTTTTGGCTTACAACATGACAATTTGGCTCATAGACATTTTCAAGAGGTTTCACTAGTCATAGATGAAAAGTGGCATAAGAGACTTTTTTTACAGGGTTACACATACGACTTCCAACACTGCCTATAATTTTAATTGAAAAAAGTGAAAATTTTATCTCCATATTCCCCAGGCAATTTTGAAAACCTGGGTGTAGATTTGAGCCCAGAGAGCTACAGCATAGATGTATCCTACACGGAATGGAGAATACCTCTAAATGTAATTAGCAGCTGACAATTTGCAGTATATCCATTAATGGCCCAGCAGGTCATGTGTATTCTGAAGCTGATAAGGGATGTATATCGTCACAAGATACAAAATACCATCACACTCTGCTCCACCAAAATTTCAAGCTCACATCTAGAAGCTTCGGACGTGAAACCATTTCAGAAATACATGATCCATCCGTGGTTCATTCCCTCTGACCTGGGGAGGCATGTGAAATGCTGAATTAAACTCTGTCTGCGGTATTTGATTGGAGATTATTAGAAAGACTACAAATGGTAAAATGCTAATCATGCTAAGGATTTGCTAGTCATGTTTCTGTGCTGGAGATTGTGCCTTCTAAAATGTGCCTGCTTTCTTGCATGACTGAGTATGACCAGAGACCTTGTGGTAATAAGGGGCTAATAAAGGAAAGTACTACAATAAAGGAAAAAATGTAATTTAGCTTTTCACTAGAGCAGGCCCACATGATGGAAAATTCACTGGGATGTGCATTCTGGAGAGTAAGAGCAGGAGTTTGCTCCAGGAATAACCACAGACATTAAATGTTCCTGCTAGTTGGGAACATTGCCTTTTTTGTTTATTTATTTACTTCTTTTTTTTTTAATTACCTAAACAGAACATGTTTTTTCAGGCCAGGCTACTTGGAATTGAACCATTTGGCTTGGGAATGCTCAATGTGAACACGTGTCTTTCTGAGTTTTCATGGGTACTGTGAGAGCTGGTGGGACTGCCTGTGACATTGGTAATATGACTGGCCACATGTTCAGCCTTTAGCGCTAGTCAGCAATTTCTGAATTCTGGTGCAAAGAAGGTAGACTTACCTTGAAGTTTTGGGGACAAAAATGTGCAGATCTGTATGTGTGAGCAGGGCAGTCCTGTTTCTAGCTGTGTTTGTACAGCATCCAATGAACTAGTTCTCCCACCTCAACAGTTTCTTGTAAATTAAGCAGATTCACAAAATATTGCTGCTGTGATGAACCACACTGATAACAAGGTTTACAACTAATCTGTATATACAAGCATTCTAAGTATTTTCTCTTAGCTACCTCCAGGAGAGAGTTCAGTGTGCAGTGGATTCCTGTTGCCTTCACAGGCACCCAATTCTCCCAGTCATACTGGTTCCCTGGTATAAGAAAGACATGGGCATACTGAAGGGTACCCAGCAAAGGACCACCATGGTGGTTAAAGGGTGGGAGCACGTAACATACAAGGAAAGGTTGAGAGAAGTGGGTTTACTCTGCCTTAAGAAGATGAGGCTGGTGAGGGAATTGTATTGCTTGCTGTCTTCAACTGTCTAATGTGAGTGCGCAAAGAAGATGAAGCCAGATTCATCTCAGAGGTGCACATGGACAGGAATGGGCAAAAGTTGCAACACGGGAAATTCTTATTAGATAAAAGGAGAAATGTTATCACTGTGAAGGTCGTCAAACACTGGAACAGGGGTTCATAAAGTTTGTGGCTAAAGATTGTATCCTTGGAGAAACTCAAACCTCAGCTGGAGAAGGCCCTGAGCAACCTGACTGAATTGCCCTTGCTTTGAGTGGAGGCTTGGACCAGATGACTTCCAGAGGTCAACTCCAACATGCCTTGTGCAATGGTTCTGAGACTGCAGTGCCTGAAGTGCAGGACCCTGTATCTGATACTGGTTTTAGCCTTTAATTTATCTAAGACTCCCATAAAATGAAAGTGATACTCTCTTTGTCACATAGGCTTTGAGTTTGAGCATTGATTTTAAAGTGCTGTAAGATCTTTGGATGGAAGCTGATATAGCAAAGTAGAAGCAATAATCAGAAGTGAAGGATTTTATTCTCAGCTTTTCAGTGAAGTGAATGTTGAGCTTCACCAAGTGCAAATTCAGTCAAGACCATCCAGATCAACACATCTGTTTTACACCAGGATCAGTACAGGGGAAGATGATCTGCCCTTATTTCGATTGATTTATTGATTGACAGGTGGGGCCCAGGACTCCTGCAAGTGTTAGGTAACTTTTATTAGAAATTTTCTTTGCTGCAGTTTCAGCCTCACATCTTGTCCTGCCTGGGAGTTTCACAACCATCCAGAACCTGTTGTGGTCCTGCTCAAAACTGGCAGTTCTTGGGGCTAAGTGAAACACAACTTTCTGCCTCTAAAGGCTCAGCACATCTGCTTTGAGGGCTTGTTATCTCAAGATTTCACAAATCTTGAAAGTTTCTGTCTTAATTTATGCATTAAAGGTAATTGAATGAGTTTTAAAACAGAGAGAGAGAGAGAGAGAGAGAGAAAGGGAAAAAGCCCTTTGAGATTAAACACCTCTTTTTCCAGGGAGCCATGAACTGAGAGTAAGGAGAGCAGGAGAATTGCCAGTAGACATCCACATCACACACTAATTGGAACAAAGTAAACCTCCCATATCCACACAGTTTTCATTTATCTAGGAAGGTTTGCAACCCAGTTGGCTGGCGGCAATTTTTGGAACATTGCAAGCAAATGTGGCCAAAGTGAATGCCAAATCTGAGTTAAAGCCAGTTATTTGAGCAGGGATTATAGGCATTTTCCAATGATCACCACCACAGAAATAAATAAATAGATGGCTTGCTATGTATACAGTCAAAGGGGAATGTTGCCCAACATGCATAGCTCTTTGCTATTAACAGTAATGAGGACGCAGCTGTCTGAGCCTGGAAGCCAGTATTTGCAGAGGATAATTCTCAAAGATTTTTCTTGTCCACTGGCTTTTGTCCACTACCCATTCTTTGCTTACAAAAGAGCCCAAAAGGTCCTAACATTTATACAAGAATTACCATGGCTTTGTGGTGCTTTTGAGATTGTTATAAAGCATGCTGACACATGGACAGGTTTGAAACTCAGATGAAATATGAAAAACAATTTTCTCCCTTGATAAGCTCCCCAATGCCCTTAGTGCCAAGCATAACACTCTCTTCGTAGTCAATCACGACAGCTCCTAGAGCAGCTGGCAAGGGTTGCTGCCATGGGCAGAGATCCGAAGCTCTCCCTTCCTAAGAAGGACTTCTAACTCCTGCTGCCTGCAGAGCTTGTGGCTGTGCCTGGGCGGACAAGTGATGTGAGTGTTGAGTCATGTATAACTGGTCAGCTCTACAGAGACTCTAAAGCAAATATAAAACTGCCCCACTGTCCAGACACATGTTCTGCAAGCACTGTTGGTGCAGTCAGGCTCTTTTTTCCCTGTTTTATCAGCTAGGTTCAGAAAATAAGGACTTAGATTCCTGGAGGAAGACAAAGCACTCTAGTCTCCATTGCATGTGTGTTTGACTCACGCAGTTCAAGTGACATGAGGCAATCTACAGCCATGCCACCTCCGGCTGGAGCCTCCTTGCATGCTCAAGCCAAGCAGCTTTGAATCCAGTCCATTCCTGAATAAGATGCTGGTGGTGATTGCTGAAGCTTTGTGAGAGATTAGTTAGTGATGAATCTCATATTACTATTCCAGTTCCCCATAATGGAGATCCCTTGTTTATATACATGCATGGGGTCCTCTTTTTTCATGTATATTAAAGATTTCAAGGTGTCCTGTGAGAGTGACTAGAGCATCCATACTGAATTCTCTCTAGGGGTATGTACATATCGCACACCTAGAATCTCTCTTGTATTTTCAGTATTTTCTCCAATACTTCACTCCCACAGATGTTTGCACAACATGCTTGAGCAATGGTTAAAGCTCTTGTTATGTCGCACGTCCAAAGTGGCTGCATTTTAATGGAAGAAGCAACCCTTCCTATAAAAGTTTCCGTTATATCCTGCAGGTGCATATTTGCATCCCTTTGTTTTCATTGCAGCTTTGATTTCTGGATCCATTTGGATCAATTTCTTCTGCTGTATTAAAAGTAGGGCTGTTCTCCTCTTTACTAGTTATTGTGGTCTATTCACAGTCTCAGACCTCTTTAGCCTGCCAAAACACTTGGAAAAGGAGCTCTTAATGACTCAGTTAAAATGTACGGTCAAGAAGTTCACTTATTAGAGGAAATGTAAACTGACCACCAATTGGCTAAACCAGCTGGCTGGACTATTTGTGCTAGTGATTTCTCAAAGCTCCCCAGGGAGCAAAAGTGGGAATAGCAGTTCTCTTCTTTTAGTTCTCTCATGCTCTGTACCCTAACAGAAAAGTCTTTGAAAGAATTTGTTGGAGGAGAAGCCAATAGGATTTCACAGACATGTTTAAAAGCTTTATAAATAGTGCTTTAAACTCTTATATTTTTAATATATTCCTTCTTACAGGGTTTTTTTAAACTATCCCATAGAATTGCAGAGAAAATATACAATTCAGCCATAGAAAATGCACTTTTTCCGTGTTAATGGTTCTACTCCTCTTTTGTGAAATTTTATAAGCCTTCTCCAGAGGTTCTTGCATGAGACTATTTCATATCATGCAGCAAAGGGAGGACTGTAAGGACCTTTTGCTAGAAGTATGTTTAATTTCTTAGTGTGCATTTCCTGGCTCTGATTGCACATCTTTTTCATTTCCACTGCAATAGAAAGTGTCACTTACATAACCTCCCAGCAGCTGGGAGTATTCGCAGTAAGTGCTCACTGGCTCCTCTCACCACCCTACCAGCAGATCTCAGTGTAGCATATGATCATACAAAATAGGTAATTTTGAGAAATGGGTAGTACAACAGTAATGCTCCATTTATTCAGCTGAAAAATATGTTCAACTGCTTGGTACCTCCTAATTCAGCAGGTTCAGTGTCATCAGTGGGATGCTAACACATCTCTACCTCACTCCGGCAGGTACTTGGGTCACTCTTCTGCTGCTGTACCACAGCTACTTGGAATAGCGTAAGTGCAGTGGGGAAATAACCAAGATTGCCAAATCGCATGCACTGACCATGGATTTCATAAGTTGTGCAGAATCTGCAACAGGAAATCATGAATCCAGAGAGTCAGTTATACTCCAGTCCATGGAGTTTCCATGTTTAAGCAAAGCCCTTAGTTGAAATCAGTAGTTTGTCTCATTTCTGATCCCAGAATTAACATGCAGACTGTGCATTTGTGCAAAAGCTCTCATGGGACACGGGAAATAGACCACACAACTGGGTATGATCTTGTACCAACAGGGAACCCTGGTAATTGGTGGGAGTGAGGAGCTGTGGTCATGCAGGTGATGCCAAGTGTATGAACCATGTACGGGTCTGTTCTGAGCAGAAGGGGAAGAGGCTGCTGCCCTTTTTGTCCCCTTGCTATGCACTTACCTGCATGGCTGTCCTATAAATCTCAATCACAAAAGCAGGACTAGAACCGTGCTCAGAGAGCAAAGTCCTTTGACAGTTTAGCTGTTGTTTATCACCTTTGAGTAATGTTAAAAGTGTGCTAGCTAAGGAAAGGCTTAGATAGCTGGCAGGAGATCTAGAACCTGTGACACATGTTGAGCAATTTTCATACCAGGCCAAAGGAGCAGCATTACAGATTCATGCCTCACACTATTTAGTGTCCACTTCCAGGCTGACCATCTATGTGAAGAAACACTTTAATCCTTGTTTAGCAATCAACCAATAACATAATGCATATGGGATGCAGATAGAAAATGAATTCAGGAATCAACAGCCAGTCCTCAGACACTGAAATATGCAATTAAACAGGTGTTTAGGGAGTTGATCTTGGATTGTGTCCAAGCTCAGCAGGGTCAGTCGTCCTTGGAAAAAAACACTGACCCCACACAGCAGCAGTTTGAATTTGGCTTCAGACTGCACTTTAGGAATGTGGCATTGTTATTTCTCCCCTTTTCTTATCAAATGTAATTATCTTGAGAAAAAAAAGTTTTGAGAAAACATGTGATTTCACTGAGTAAAAATCTACTACTGAGGAAATTATTTCTCAGTGTCCAAATAAGGAGTGGAGGAGAAGTTTGGGGAAAGTGCTCTGTTCCAAGTAATCTTGGAACTGATACCCATGTTACTGAGCTCGGATGTTTAGTCCTGGCCTGCAATTATTCCTATAAAAAATAGACATCCAATCTTTGTATTATTTTAAAATGGAGCCCCGAGGGTTATAAATGACCGAAAGAGCTTCAGTGTTTGAGCAGACAGAGATTCTGGAACAAGCTCGCAGCCTTGAGCCTCTCTGCAAGAACTTTGTACCTCAAGAGCAGGGTGAGCTCCTGGGGTTGTGATGGTACCACAGCAGGACTAAAATACAGACAGAATAAAACAAAGAAGTAGGGCCCCAAAATCACCCACACCTCCTAGTAGAAGGGGGAAGAAGACTTTCCATGGCAAACTTTTTTTGATCTGCAAGACTTGTGTCTCACAACTGTCAAATTAACCTTCAGCCTTACTGTGTTGAACCCCGTGGTGCTAATGGCTCTCAAATAATCATGATGGCAAAAACATACCCACTTTTATCAATGGTTGATCAAAAGAAGGAAACACAGCCATAGCTACTACTGTGACCCACAGAAATTTGTGGCACGATTATCAGAATTCATTACTTAAGAAAGGAAGTCATGCATGCTAAATATGTTCCAAATAGAACAAAATGTAACAGTCCATCTGTGAAACAGCGCACATTGCCAAGAGCATATCATCTTGGAAATCTGCTGTCCACATTGGCTTCCCTCTTGAATACAGAGTCCAAGCAAAGTTTCTCTTCTAATCGCCAAAGTTTCCAAGAATGTGGTTCTAGCTCAGAGATGGTAAGTCCACGTCCTTCCATGATAGCTCTCTGCTAGGGGCGTTATCACCTTGCCAGCCAGCAGGGAAAGAAGCTGTCGTGGAGGAAGTGGAATGGTCACAGCACCCTAAGCATGGACCATGCCTGTGGAGGGATAAGTGTAGTCACGGATCCCACCACTTTCAACACCAGTGGATGGACTTAACAAGGCAGTAGTCTCCCTTGTTCCTGTAGCGGCAGGTGCAAATCACCTCCTTGGGGTGGAGCTTCTTTGGTAAGCTTTCCAGATACATTTACTCTGTCATGTGGTATGTAACCACATGCTCATAAATACCAAAATGAAACTCATCAATATATTTATTTAACTTTTTTTTTCCTTTAAAAGTAGCTTTTTGTCAAGAAAGTCTTTTCCTGAAGGACTCCGATATTGTCTCTGAACTGATGAGCTGATCTTAAGGACTTTGTTTCCTTCTGTATTCTTTAATGCATAAAGTCCTGTTTATGCACAAAGTCCTGTTTTTCTGAGCAGAAGAAAGGCAAGCAGTGTCTTTGCTTACAGTTTTTGAACGTCACCTTCCAGTGGGCAGGGGTTTCGAGTTCCTAAGCACCTCTGCTCTTTCTCCTCTTGTCTGCGGGCTTTCTCCCCTGGCTTTCCACCTCTTAAAGTCACTTAGCTTGCCAAACCATCTCCTACTTCCTGCATGTCCACTTCCCCTAACCTGCAGCTTAGTCCTCTCTGGGGTCTTTGATTCAACAGATATTGTCCGTGGTGATAACTTGGATTCTTCCTCTTTATCTTGCTTCATGCTTCATAAAGATGCAATCATTCTATGTGTCCTGAAAGGGAGGTGATTGGCATGCCCAACATCTTTAGGCTGATCACTCAACATCTTCTAGCATAACAATGTTATTAACATTTTCTAAGTTTTCCATATTTTTTCTGCAGTTACTACAAACATTAGAGGTACAATATCTCCCACTAAAAATTAAATTTATTGATAAAAGTACAAACAAAAAAAAAAGAAAAATTGCACATGTGTACATTTAAATCTTTGCAAAGGAGAAATCACTTGGAAGAACTTTACAAACTCCTATCCCCATTTTCAGCAGTTTCACTCGCCAAGATAGATCTCCTAATGGCCTAGGAAATGAAAAAAGATGTAAGGTAAGCAGAAAATCTCAGGTGTGATGGTTATGGATATAGATAAAAATAACTAAACGTTGAATGATGTTAAATCATTCGAGGAAGGCTTTAAGACACCACTTTGACCACATAATCTGTATTTTTTCTGACACAGGCCGTAGAACCTTACCCAGCAATTGGTGTTTCAAGCACATAATTTTTTGCTACAGCATATTTCAAAGAAGAAATGCTGTTCAGGTATAAGGCCCTAAACTAAGGGAACATCTACCATGTGCTTTAGAATGTTTTTCAGATGGTTAATCAGTAGCACTAGTAAAGTTTGTGCCTTATTTTTATTTTGAATTTGTCTTCTAAACACTTAATTTCATCCCATTGTCTTTTGCTAGATTTAATGACCATCTCCAGCTAAAAACTTTGTTTCCATGAAGATCTTTACAGATCACAGGCAAATACACGTTGAACCTTTTCTTAAATAGATTATTAAATGGAGCATTATCTTGCTCTGAGATAAAGTTTTGTGACTTGGAATTACTCTTTGGACATTTCCTGATCTCTTTGCAATATCACTTTTTGAAGTGCTGGCACCAGAAATGTATTTCAGTAATTACTTTACTAATGCAGTATACAGCGGTAAGAAAAATTTCCTGTGTCTACTCAGTGTTCTCATGTTTATGCTTGTCCTTTCAGCAGCACTATGTCAGGAAAAGTTCGTGTTCAAGTGATTATCTTTAATGACCCCAGAGTTATTTTCATCACCAACATTTTTTGCTCTTGATATATGACCTTGCATTTGTCTGCCTTGAAATGCACTTTCAGATGTGCCCACCATACCTAGCAAATTACTTTTATATAAGAGTTCTGTTCACTTTTTAGTTTGTAACTCCGCCAGCTTGTGATCCTCTGCATTTTATCCCAAATGTGGAAAACAGTGGACCAAAACCATATCCTCAGGATCCTGTAGACACAGCATGATTCCACATTTATGATTCTCTCTTGAGATTTCTGGTCTCCTAGTTTTAGCTTCTTTCATTTGAGCAACATTGAATATGTCTGGTCTTAATTCAATGGATTAGAGTATTGTTTTTCTTTTTATGCTGTGATTTCTTGTGGTATTATTGATACAAATGAGAGTGGCTTCAGTCCTGCATTCTCTGTGGGCATGAGTCAGTGTAAGAGATCACTACATCTTCTGATAAGAATTAGCCTCCCTGGTGAGATGTGGTGTTGTGCTGCAGTTTGACATCTAGGTTTTCTTTCTGACTATATTAATATGCTGCCCCTTTTTTTGTATGCATGGCTTTTAAATTATTTCTTTTTTTTTTAATTTATGGGCAATGAATTAAAAATTTCATTCATTATTCTATGATGTAGCTATAAATTCTAAAGAATCTATGAAGACTACTGCTAGCTTTTACAGATAATAAAACACAAAGCCAGTAATTTGCATGTTAAGCACAATTAGTTCATTTATTTATTTTGACATTATAAATTATATCTATCCAGTCACCAGGCATCCCGCCATCCATTAAAAACACAATCTGTACCAATAAAAACAAAGCATCAGCACATCACATCCCACAAAAGGCAACCAGTCAGCCAGAAATGTAAAAAAGCACTTTCTCCACCCTTCCAATCCCCAGATGAAACCCCATTGCCCCAGCCACCTCACCTCTGTCAAAATGTCAAGTAAACAGAACATCACACCCCAGGGTTGCTAGACCAAACCATCACAGCCATAAATTTTTAAGGCAGACACACTGAGCTAAGAGAGAGGGATGTGGTTAATTTTGGAGTATTTGGGCTCAGGCTCTTGCAGCAAGGGCTTCCTGAGAATGTATATGGTGATGCCGACTACCTATTCTCTCATTTAGTCAGTAAACCAAAGATCTTTAAAACTCAGGGCTTTGAGCCATGAGTCTCTGTGTTCATTCTAGGTGGTATTTCTTAGGAGGCAGAGAGCAGTGGTCTGGATGGGCCGTGTGGTTGCTCTCAGTATTCAGTTGGGAAGTAACAAAGTAAATCATTCCCACTTCAGGTAAAATTTTAATTTCAGTCTGGACTTCTGCCTGAACTTCTACCCTTGGAACTAGCTGTGGGAGCAGTAATGTGAACAGAACAACTGGAAGGATGGATGAAAGAATATAGATGACTGCTAATTTGATAGGACACAGCAGCATAATCAAGAGCCAAGACATTCAGGGCCAGTGTTGGCCAAGCACTTCTTGGCAAGAGAAGTTTTGAACAGGGATCCATTCTGATTTTAAGTGCTGAACAGCTGCTCTCTCAAAATCAGGAACCTCTAAGGAGTCACCCAGACTCACTAGTCACTTGGGAAAATTCGGACTTACTCAAAATTATTAGGTATGACGATCTTTAACATCCTCTTGTTTTCCTATGTAATTTCACAGCAACCGTCCCAGTCCTGTTTGTAAGGGTAAGAAGAGGTGTGGTAGCTAGATAACTCTTTCAATTTGCCATGGACTGTGTCACTAGTTCTCTCTCTGTTTCAGTAACTACTGGAAACTTTGAGGTTCAATGCACCATTAGGGTAGAACAGTAACGTGAGTAGCATAGAGTTTAGCTGAAAGAGCCTTTGATGCCTCTGAGGTCTCCTAGTAGAACATAATGCTTTCAGAATGATGGTTAATCTTTTACTTTAGATCTCATTAGCCAATGTAGAGGCTGCGCAAAATTTCTGAAAAAGACACGTCTTTAAGTGTTCATATAATAGGGGCAGGCTGTATTGGGCTACATGAAGGACTACAAGTCAGAAACATCTGTGACCTGTTCTTGCTTCTGTCTTGTTGAGTGGTCACAGGCTAGTCCTTTAATTCCTTAGTCTTGAGTTTCCTGGTTAAAATCCAGGCACACTGATATTTTTCACCAAGTGGGACATTGCAGGGTTTCATAGTACAGTTTGATTTGTATTAGGATTGGAAGGCTTCAAATAAAAATGGACTAATTGTGAACTGGATCTGTATCTAAGAGGACAGGCCCTGCCCTGAATAGTTTTAGATGCTAAACAGTGAGGGAGGGTGGACTATGACAGAGATTTTGTTATCCCCATTTTTCAAATCGGAAGCAGGGCAGTGGAAGATGAAGAGCAAGGATGAGTTCCCACAAGGTAAATTCTCAGCACATGAGTTACAGTGTGGTCACTGGTGCTGGTTCCTTGTCCTGCACAGTAACTACCAGGTACCTTAGTCTGTTTTCACTGAGGACAGACCTAATTTATATTTGCTTCCTAGTTCACCTCATGGCAATTCTTCTTGTAGCCACATACTGAGTAATCTAGCCAGAATCACAGAAGAGGTATTCAATAAGACTAGCTATTAGTAAAACCTAGGCTTTCTCTTGGGATGCAAGTAATGTTTTCTAAGGATTTTGCTGATGAAAGGTACTAAAAGCAGGTTCACTATAATGAAAACCATCCTTGGATATCAGTGATGGGTGACACCATCTGATGCTTTCATGGTACTGATGCCAAAATCATCAAATATCACAATCTATTAACACCGTGAATAGGGCAATGGTGTTTCTAGGGTTTCTTGCTAGCTTGCTTCACTTTAGTAACTCTTCCGCTCTCCAGCTGATTAGACTTTACTTTGGGGCTCAGACAACTTATTGCTGTATTTCTTTCCATGGTGAAGAATGCAATACAAGTTATGCTGGGTCAGAGGTACTCTTCCAGGCTCCAGAAAACTGCATCTCAGGGACTTCTAAGCCACATGTGCTATCCTTGTATTGAGTAGTCCTCACAATTTTTTATTCTCTGAATTTGTCTTATCTGCTTTGAACCTACAAAACTATTGACAATTTAATATCATGTATATTTAGCATCACAGTTTTACTCTAGTATTGCGTATAACCCATCAGAAGGGCAGAGGTGGTACGAATGAGCTTTGAAGTGATATTGCCAGGGCATGAACACACCTAAGATTTACGTTTGAACGGGACAGAAATAAGCTGTGCAACCAGAATAAGAAATGATTTACAGATTATTGACTAGCTGTCAGGTTGTTTCCACTTGCAATTTTCCACTCAACCAAAAATGCCCTGGGAGTGTTTTGATATAGTTTCTATGCTGGTACCTAAGTCTAGTGAATCCATTGTAGGCAATCTCTCAATGTTTTATGGCTGGTTTTCTCCCCAGTGGAAATAATTGTTGGTTTGTTTGTTTTTTCCCTGTCAAATGTCTAATTTTGACTTTATCAACCACACCAGTTCTCACTGTATGCACACTGTGTAAATGGGCTGGGCAAGGCACCCTCTGTCTCCCAGCTCTGTTATTCTTCAAGAGGATACCTCATAGTTAGTCAATTGTTGCACCGACTTTTTTCTCAGTGAGCAAATACCAGCTTTCACCTAGTGAAACCATGTAATGTAAATAACCCATGGCAGACAGGCTGGGCTTATACTACCTGTTTGAACTGAGAAGGCTGCTTGCCAAAAATAATTGATTTGATTGCATTGTCTGGGTCTGTCAGAGTTTAATGGCGCATCATGATAAGGAGCAATCTTAGAGAAAGCCAGAGACATGTAATATAGAACTGGGTGTGTTCTTTGCTCAGGCCCAAGCAAAAAGATTTGATGCTACCAGTAAAGCTGTGTATACCTGTTGGTTGCATAAAACTTCATTAATGAAGTCAGTGAGGTATTATTCAGTGTAAAATGTGGGGAGTCAAGGTGTTCTGCATAGACAACTTCAGGTTGATCAGGTTTTCTAGCAGAAACTCCACAGGTAGCCTCCATTGTAAAAAATTCTGCATTCAAATGGAAATATGTCTCCAATACCACCACAAAAGCTGGAGACTGGGAGTAAGCAAAGAAATCTGTTTGGTAGATAGCAAAGAAAAGACAACTGATGTCTTACTTTTCTGGAGTGATTCTACTGCTGCTTATGCAACTGCTACAAAGATGACTTGGGAACAAAACCGATCCTGTAGCCACCCGTTGCTTTTGGTGAAGGATGCGTGTTGTACCCTTGCAAGAAAGATGTACCACAGAAGAGTGGAGGATCTATAGTCTTCAAACAGCATTGCTACCATATGTGGTGGTAAGACCCTGACCCTCATTTTGTCTCCGCTGTGCTTCACCTAGTAATATTACTGGAAGAAGGGCGCATGGAAAATGAAAATCTCCTTTTTCAGCTTCGGGTAGGCTAGAAACAGCAGAATTGGCCAGATCCCAAGGTCCCACTCCTAAAACAATAAGCCAACATGACAAATAGAAAGCTTTTTCATTTAGAAAACATTAATGTCATTCTTATTAAATTTATGGTTAGATAAAATCTGTGTTCAACTACTACCAGTTATGTGTGATACGCTGTATGAAGGGAGAATCCAGAATTTTTAGCCCAATCGCAGAAGCAATAGCTGAACTGAACGCCATATCTCTGTACCTATATAGTCTAGACTTGTTATCTTACCCCTTTCCCACTTCCCCACCATTTTGCCAATCTTCATCTGGCCAATAAATACATGGGAACTGATTTCCAACAGAGTTAATTACCTCTAATTGTGCCACTCTTGTTATCTTACCAGCTTTGACTCACCATAAATTGATCTGGTACAGATGCTAGCAAGATAAGAATTCTAGACTCTCTCCATATATATAATATGTATGTATTTATTTATATATCCAAATATGTTAGGTATGTTGCTGTGGTAGATTGGATCAGTTATTTCATGACTGCTGGGATTTTACAGCTGACTGACTGTGCTAGGTGCCTCAGGGGCAGATACTGAGACGTAATTCCTGCCCTCTGCTGACTGCTCCAGCCCAGTGCATTTGTGAGATACTTTCAGTCACGACCCAGCAAAGTCTGGGTTAATAAGAACTGGGGGGGGAGGGGGGGGAATCAAGGGAGTAGCATTGCTTGGATGACATAGTACTTCAGCAAAGGCCAGTGCACAGTATGCTGGAATAAAAAATAGTTTAGGTGTCAATAAATAAAACATAGAAATCTGAGTTGACTGAAAAAATGACACCATTTATCTTTTGATATTTCCATTTCTGACATCTAGAGGCAAAACCAATGCCAGAAACATCAGGGAAGAGATTGAGCAAGGAGGGATTCAAACTGAACTTCTGACACTGAAGGCATTTTTAATCAGTTAGGTTCCAGGGTCCTGGCTTATATAAATGTAGGAATGCTATTCACCTCCTTTGCAACAACAACAAAAAAAAACCAAAACCAAAACCCAAAAAAACCGCCCACAACAAAACCACCCTAAGGGGTTGTAATAAAAAACCAAATACATTAAAAACAATAAGGATAGTAAAAAAAAAAAAGGAAGAGTTTTATTGTCAGGAAATTGATTCCAGGGAAGTATACAATTTTTTGTCAGGTAAAGGTTGATTTTGGTTGAACCTTCTGTCAGAAAAATTACAGTGAGATAATCTGTGTTGGTGGGGGTAGGAAGTAATTTTTTTTATATGTCTGAGTTGTGTTTGTACATCTCTCGAACATCTCGTTCATCTCTTACTCTGCAGTGGGGTTATATAGCCTGTTCAGCAGCCTTTCCCTAGGGCTGAACACTACCCTGTAGCATGGAAATCCCAGTTCAGTGACAAAGCAAATGTGGAAGTAATAAAAAGCTCGAGGTAATGCGATCCCTTTCTTGAGGAGCTCTGAGAAACACTGGGTCATCTGCAAAAGGGAGAGGTTTGATGAGCACCCTCAGTTCCCACTGCCCTCAGACATTTATTATTATGAATTTTACTTCAGGTTATGGTCATTCTCTCTACTCCACCACACCTTGGTTCCTCGCACGGAGCTAGTGTACACGCAAGTCCCTGTACAGTGTGAATAATCTGTTGTTGTTGCTACTTCTAATATGTTCTTGCTGTATTTCTGTGTTGCAGATGTGGATGAATGTGCTTCAGATTCTCACCAGTGTAACCCCACCCAGATCTGCATAAATACTGAGGGGGGCTATACCTGTTCCTGCACTGAAGGCTACTGGCTGTTAGAAGGCCAGTGTTTAGGTAAAAACCTCATGCGGTATTTGAGCATCTGTGTATGTGTACCTGTGAACAGTTGAAATAATGTCACTGAGCATCTTTGTCAAGTACATGGTTAAACCTTCGGCTACGTGGAAACTATCTTTCATCTTTGTAAGTGCCAATGGTATGCTTGGCAGAGAGACTCCCCTGTGGAACAAAAATGTAGATGCAAATGCCATATGACTAGCCTCCATGTAACGTGGGATTTTCATATTTCCAGTCTGAAGGATTCCCTTTCATATAAGATCAATCACAAGCATGTATACAAAAAGATTTTTCCCAAACAGACCTGTCCTTTCTGCACCGTGAGAGTCTGCATCCGAAGGGATCAGTATTTGACACCAAGAAATGGGCCAGTAAATCCCTAGATTCAATGAACCCTTTTGCTTGGGGATGAGAAAAAAATTACCTCTGAACTGGGTGCCATTTCGGTAGCTTCCAAGCAGTTTTATTTTGATTTCATTATTTTCCTTGCAGCAATGTCCTGTTCATCCTTTTAGCTCAGCCCTGTTGAAAAAACATCCCTCCACAAACCGCATGGGAAAACCTCCCAGCTCCCCTCTCCACCAGCCCATTCCCCTCACTAGACATGCCCACGGGATGATGAAGTAGATGTTAATTTTAGGTACACAGATAGGACCTGGGAAATAGGATACAACTTTTTTTTTTTTACGTTTGCTTTTTATTATTTTTTTCCCCTCAGCGCAGGCTGTTTGCCTGCCAGCTCTGCGGAGCTGGACTGTCCTGTCACAACACCTCTGCTGGAAGGAGAACGGGCTTTCCCTGCCCATTCATCCCTGGAGCCTCTCCAGTTATTTTCCAACTTTCTCCTCCCAAGTACCAATTCCAGTGAAGGACTGACTCACGGCTGCTTTCCTAACTACTGCAAACAGCTGCTGTGTAACTCACCTGGCAGGGACAGAGCTGAGCCTCATCCAAGCTGGGGTCTGTGCAGCCATAGCCGCTTTGGGGAATCACTGTCTTGTAGTTCCCCTGGTATATGAAGTGTCCGAGCCCCCTGCTTTTTAATCTCTGATAATTCCTCTTCTCTTGGGAAAAGAAGCTTGTGCCAGGGGTTGTACAGGCGTACGTGATGGGTGGGGATGAGGGAGGGCAGGGTGGGGGATTCTGCTCTGCATCACCTGTTTTGTTACCCATTTACTTCTCCCAGTTACAGCCCAAATGAAAGGGTTGTGTGCAGCACAAGGATTTGGACATGGATCTAAAGTACTTTACTGCTTGATGGATATACCAGAGAACTGAAATGGCTGCATTGCTGAATTGATTTGAGTTATCTGCTTATGCTATTTAAAATAGGCAATAACATCCCAGTGTTGCCCACTTTAAGTAATCATGGGGTGGATTATTACAAGGCAATGCAAAGAGCTAAAAGCAAATTGTGTTTAGAGTTGCTATATTTTTCCCTAAGTGTCAAAAAATTCTGAGTTTTCCATACTTTCCGCTGGCCTTGGAGAAGTGATTTTTGCTGGCATAAAGCAGTAAAAGACCATTTACTGTAATCAGAGGGCTGGGCTGGGCTGGGTTTTAGAGACAGGTTTTTTTGGTGCAGTGTTAGTA
Source organism: Pygoscelis adeliae (assembly GCF_000699105.1). Taxonomy (NCBI): domain Eukaryota; kingdom Metazoa; phylum Chordata; class Aves; order Sphenisciformes; family Spheniscidae; genus Pygoscelis; species Pygoscelis adeliae. The sequence goes on along the minus strand of NW_008824356.1, from coordinate 13,469,588 downwards.
AACCACAGTTACAAAAAGCTACGCTTCTATCTGTTGTAATTATCCCAGTAAAGTTTATACAGGAGGAGCCAGTACAGCAGTATCCACACGACCCACCCACAACCAGCCCTGCAAAAATCCTTATCCTCAAAATGTAGCACTCTTGAGATAACAGTCCTGCAAAAGCCAAAGCATGTATTTAAATAATGCATTGTGTCAGTGAAACAAGGTATTAATTTACTTAAAACCCATGTCAGTTTTTGCAGGATTTGGGCCAAGCCTACTGCTGGTGTACGTACCATAGCTGACCCTGGCCTTTAGGTTATCTTACTATTTAGAATGCAGTGGGAAATAAAAAACAGTAAGGGTAAAACTGAGTGTCAGTGTCCTCGTTATTTTACAGAGAGAGAGTATTTCCAAGACTTTTGACATTTTCAGGATGGTTTCCTGAGACTTTCTATGGCAAAACTGCCCCAAGGCGGCCAAAAAAATAAACTTGAATTGCAGGATGTAGCTACTTACACAACAGATTCACAACGTTGTTGTTTTTATGGTATTACCACATCATGTAAATGTTCAAATAGTTCAAGAATTCAGTTTCCCAACACGTTCTTAATATCTAACACTAAAACAGGAAGCGGCCAATTTAGCTAACAAATAACGAACTGCTGGAATTCATGCAGATATATATGTATATGTGTGAACCATAGGGAGGGTACTGTCGTTTTGATTTTCACGTGCATCGGAACCTGCGGTGGGGGGCATTTCTCCAAAATCTGTGCCTTCCTGCTTTGCTCCTTCTGGCAAACTGACTGGAGATAATACACTTGGTTTTCTACTGCACAAACTTCAAAGCTTTGAGAGTAGCCATTAAAAAAATCTCCATAAATCAAAAGCCAGTTGATACCAAAGGAAATGTAAAGCCTTGGAAAAGACAACTACTCCAGGTGTTTCACTCCAGTTCTCTAGTCCAGGGGCAAAATGCTTCTAGCACTTACCGTCATACATATCTTACAGCATTTTCTTGTGCTTGTAACAGTCAGTTGCATGTATGGCTAATGCTGCAATTCAGCCCAAACGGATATTTTGGCATTAAATTTACTGTTTACATTTTAGAGTCTATAACTTGTCAGTTGAAAATTCATACAAAATGTGAATGTGACTATTCGAAAAAAAAGTCTTTAAAGAATATCCTCTCTAAAAAAAGAAGTATTTAGTAACAAATACTGATTGCTTTTCTAGAGAGTAGCTTTGGTATACATGGATGTAAAAAAGGTTTCTATCTTGATTCTGACAAAACTTTGCTACAACGTTGGCTGTGCTTGTGCTGACAGGCTGTGCCAGCTATCGGGTATGCTTCGAGGTAGCTGCTTAAAGGGACTGACTGTGGGCTTCCTGATGACATCACATTAAGCTGAAGATTACAGCAATGACAATCAGTTCATAGGACGTACTGATAGATGTCAGCTGTGGATAAAAACACATTACTACATTCTTTTGGGTAGAGATGTATTTTAACTATAACTCTGGGTCTGAACACCTGAAAGTTTGGCTGTTATACCCGTAACCAGCATGCTGGGTTACGTCCCTGTTATTGGTACCGTTGACACAGTGTGTTTGCTGCTTTGTACCTGCATGTGAAAATGCAGACCACTCTACTTTTCATCTTTCCCATCTATAGATATAGATGAATGTCGCTACGGCTACTGCCAGCAGCTGTGTGCCAATGTGCCCGGTTCCTACTCCTGCACGTGCAACCCAGGCTTTACCCTTAATGAGGATGGAAGATCATGCCAAGGTACTGTGTATGGTAAACCACGACTGAAATCTTTGTTCCCAACCCAGCAACACCCTTAAAACTTGTTTAGTTTTTAGAATACAAGTAACCTTCCCAACGCTGCTTTTGAAACTGTTCATAGCCTTGCCAGCCTGAGATATTTCTGTAGTTTCACAGTACCTCGGAGGGGTACAGCTGCAACATGAGTGTATCAGGAGGAATATGCACAGAGGCCCAAGCCCCCTAAAATATAGAGTTACTCAATTCACTGAAGTTACCAAGAGTTTAGGCACTGAATTTACTTTTAAAATCTGAGGCTGTGTGACCCACCTGAGACAGGAAAACTCTGTCAGATCAATAAATTAGATCTGAATCTCCCAAGTTCCAGACTAGGGTCCTGAGCATTGGACCCCCTTTCACTGTGATGTGCTACCTCAATCATAGTCAACACAACCTCTTCAGAAAGCCTCTCCCTAGCTAAGCAGGGAGCATCTTTCCACGTGCTGCAGGAAACGGTCTGTGCTAATGATGTCCAGAAGCTGCTAATGTCTTAAAAGGAAAAAAAAAAAAAATTGGTTTTGTCTTAGCCCTAGGTTTCCATGAGGACCGTTCCTCATTGCATTATCTTCCTCAGGAATATCCTGCTGCATTTTGTCTCAGGTCTGTTATGACAAAATCAGTTCAATGGTTTTAAAATTGCAGGACAAGGACAGAAGCATTTGTAACAAATATTTCATCCCCATCTTCCATGTTATTTTTTTGATTGAAGACATTCCAAAATGCTTCATTTCCATGCATGTTGTGTTTCCAACATGCTATTTCCAGGCATCAGCCTGAATCCCAATAAACAATACTGACTTGGTTATATTTTTTCAGAACAAATCATTCTGACTGCACAGCTAATCTCTTTGAAATGCTTTACAGTAATGAATTGAAAATAGAGTTTGGGGAAAAGTCACTGATGCATTGGGCATTGGTTTCCCATAGATGTGAACGAATGTACAAGCGAAAACCCTTGCACTCAGACCTGCGTCAATACCTACGGCTCTTTTCTCTGCCGCTGTGAACCTGGCTATGAACTGGAAGCTGATGGAGTTAACTGCAGTGGTAACTGTCTTTAGTTATTTATTGTTTTGGTTTCTTTAATTCTATTAAGGTTTCTTTTTCCAATGTATTGTTTTGTACATGCTTTTTAAAAAGTTTTTTGCCTTGGTCCATGATTAGCAGCAGCATAGTTGCAACTCATATGATCTTCTTTCCAGTTAAAGCACCCAGCAAATACCCAGAAAAGCACAATGGAGGGGGGCTGCAAGTGGTTTTAAAGAAATAAGCTAAACACCAAAAAGCTCCAAGATAACAGCAAAACATAAGAAAACACTTTGTAATGCTGAACAGGAAGCTTTATTAGAGCAAGTAAAGTAGGGATAGCCCTAGAACATTCTTCCATGATTAAAGAAATACTATATATAAAGCACTTTTCCATTTGTCTGATGAATGCATGTATTCCTCTTGCTGTTATGACTGCACACTTCTGCCTGACACCTTCCCCGGTTTCCCCTGTATGGATCTGGCTACACTTCAGAAGCAATATATGGTTTCTTAGTACAGCTATTGCTAATCAGTTCAGCACATAGCAGAAGAAACTGTGCTTATGTCACTGTACTTTTTCCTCTCTTGTTTTTGTTTTTATTTTATTGCTTTATTTTAATTGAAGGCAAAACTAATTTCTGTGCTTAATGTTCCCACAGCCTGATAAAATTAGAGAATCCCGCCAATGTTTCTTGGAAGGAAAAATGCATTGGAAAATACTTGTTTTTTAATTCACAGTAAACAGATGTAACATGCTGTTTGTGAGAGAGAAGACGTGATATGCAGTATGTGTATAGATTAGTGTTTCCAAAGCTGTTCTTCCATGCAAACCTCCTTATTATAAGGGAAAGAACAAAGACTTATATCTCTAAAGGGTCATTTAACATTTAGAGCTGCAACACCTAACTCAAGTTTTCTGCTTTCTAATGGAGTTTCTTCTTCTAAGTTAGACTTCCACACCTTTTTTATGTGCTCCTGAGCTAGTTGGGGGCCTGAACCAGTTAAGTTCAACACAATGCCACATAAACATTGCCAGTACAAAATGGTGACAGAAAAGGTGGTGCTTGAGCCTCATTCATGTCTGAGAGTTAAGCCAGCAAAAGGGACTTTCCACCACCCAGATTTAGAGCAGAAAACCTTTTCTTGACAATTCTGTGCAAGAAAATGCTTGTCAAAGCAGGTCAAATTTCTCTGGATGAGCTTCTTTCACTTCACAAGCAATCACTAGACATCTCTGAGGCCCACAAAGGGAATGCCTGGTTAGGAGGACACTCCTATGAGACATCCAGGACCCAGACGTACTTCAATGGCCACTGGATTAGCCCATGGCCTAGCAGCCAGCTTACCTTGAAGATGGGAGGCATCCCTGCCCCAATTCAAGGAGAGAGGCAGAGATTTCAACCTGGCTTTCCCAACATCGGCATTATTTTCTGATCACAAAGGTCTTGCATGTGCATTAGATGTGCTCTGAAATGCCTACCATCTTGTCCTCTGCAGATAGTCAGCAGAATGCCAGAAGTGTTTAGGAACAGCAAAGGTATGTCCGTCCTGTGTGGGCTCAGCAGCAGAAATGTAGGACCCTCGGGGCTTTAAGTCCCTCCAGCACTTGACAGCAGCTGAGCACAGATTGTATGAATCCGATGTGCTGGAGGTCTGGGCTAGGACACCTCGAGGGGGTGGGTGATATCTCGGTCCCTTTATGGAGCCAGCCCTCGGTCCATGTTTTGTCAGGAAGGTGTTTTTTCAGTGGACTCGCTGAGGCAAGTCACACAATAACAGGACTATGTAGGTGTAGAGTTCCTTTCATCTCCCATTTGATAATGTGGTTGCAGCCATAAAGCCACTTTAACATATCTGGACTTCAAATACTTCCCAATCCATCTGCACAAAACACCAAAAGTGGATAAATGGACTGAGCCCAATTTAGAAGAAAGGGAAATTCAGTCCGAAGAGTAAAAGTGATTTGCCTGGGAGAGTCAACATGTCAGAGCTGGGAATAAGAACTTGGGAGTTCCTGGCTGGGCCTCTGGCCTTTGTTTCTTTCTTCCTCTGAACAGGGAAATAAGGAAATGATTAACTGCAGCCTCCTTCAGTCTAGCATCTTTGCATGTGTTTTCCCCTCAGTCAGCCATGCCTCCATGAGCATCTCTGAAGTTTGTCTTTCTCGCTTGAGCACAGTTCTGCAGAACGCAATGACCGGTCAATTCATGAGTGCAAGGGGAAAAGAGCACAATTTCTGCTTTCAGTCAGAGATCTGACAGACTGCTTAGCTTCCTGGGTATCTGGGAGATGGCTGGGCCTTCCAGTAGGTCTGACCCAAGCTGGGATGAGCTCTGTAGTCTTCCTGGAATGCCTTGGAAGTAACTGGCTAGAGGCTAAGAAACATAAAACAGCCGGGGCTGGCTGCAGGAGTTCTGCTGGGACCCATGTGGCCTGGGAAAGGGAAGTTTGCTCTCCAGAAAAAAGAAAAAAAAAGAAAAGAAAACCACTGCCAAGTCTCTCCCTTCAAATTACAGTTGCAGCTTTGTTGTTGGAGTAGCGCTATCTCTGACGTAAAACAGAACTGAAAACATGGCCAACTGGTGACAGGTATTCAAAAAGAAAAATAAATAAATAAAAGCCATGCATTGTGTTCAGCAGCAGCTTTGGTTTCCCTAGGAGAAAAATGTTTAACCAAGAACTTGTATAGCATTTTGCCAGGTTGCTGCAGAGCTCTAGGGAGTTGGAGGGTGCCAACCTCCAGCTGGGGTGATGGGCACACAGACTGGATGGCCACCTGCCTGTGGGACTGCTCTTTTGACTGTAAAGCCAAAGACACTGAACTTTGTTTTACCACTGCAGACATGGACGAATGCAGCTTCTCAGAGTTCCTCTGCCAGCACGAATGTGTGAACGGGCCTGGTTCTTACTACTGTATCTGTCCTTCGGGCTATAACTTGCTTGACGATAGCAGAAGCTGCCAAGGTAAGAACATTCCTGAGCTGATTAAAACCCAAGGGGACCAGAAAATAGGTCCTGTGTCTGGAAAGAGGTTTTCAAGAACCGAGATGCTTGGTCTTGGCATTGCACAGTGAAATACTCGCAGGGGCCAATTATGTAATTCTGGGAAGAATGTCATCACGTGAATAGTCCCACTGAGGTGAACTGGTGCGTTGGTGTAAGTGAGACTTTACTGACTAGGAAACAGCTACACAAGAAAGCCCTCAGATGTTTTCTCTGCTGCATGTCTCTCTTTAGTTTTCCCATTCTCTAATGTCAGAGAGCTTGAGCAGCCAATTTCTTTTCCATTTTTGCAGCACTTAGCATATTTCCAATAAGCAGAAATGGAGTAAAAACTGATCTTAAAAGAGGGGCCAGTTATCAAAAGGCCACTTCTCATGGTGCGAGAGTGTTATGAATTTTGGGGCAATTCCTGAAGATGGAAACCGGTTTGTAAGAATGGTGTCTTGCACATATTTCCCTGCTTTAGCCTTTCTCTTGTTTCTTGCGTTTTAGATATCAATGAATGTGAAAACAGAAACTTCACCTGCACTCCCCAGCAAACATGTTTCAATATCCCAGGAGAATATAAATGTTTAGACCCAGTAAGATGCGAGGATCCTTATATCCAGATTAATGAGAAGTGAGTAACATACCCACAGCCACAAAAGCAAATTCTGTCTCTGTGAAGCGTATCTAGAGTGAACCAAATGAGCTGCATTTTTACAACAGAGCCATGAAGTGTGTCTAGAGAGCTATGCGTAGATGCTGTTGCTGCATTTACCATTGGTAAGCTTTATAAAAATAATAAATTGCAATTCCTTACCAGGTCACCAGGTGGGATATGATATGATATGATGCCCAGATATGTGGGAGGTTAGACTGGAAAAACACCTATCAGTGAGTAGAAAAAACAGCAAGGTTTGTAGTGTAACAAGAGACGTTTACTTACGTTACTAACTGACTTCATATATGCTCAAATGCAGCCTGTTTATTAGTATGAGTATTTCCTGTAAATATTAACTAGCTTATGTCTGGGAAGTACTTTAAAACATTAGATGATAGTTATAGCAGGATACAAGTAGTTTCCTACTGCTTAAAGGTTAAAAGTGCTGAAAAGTTCACAGACTGATTTGCCTTGTCCAGAAATTGGGTATGTCTGGATGGGGCTGTTAGCACTGTTACTGTCTAAATTTGGAATTATTTGAGCAAGCAAAAACATAAATCCCACATCTCTAAAAATTGCCTGTTTCTTTTACATTTTTGTAGGTATTTGCCTGGGGCTCAAAATATTTCAGCTCCAGACAGATCTCTATATATTGCAGCCCACAGTATTTCATCCATAGTGTTTGCATTAAACCCAATTACTTGGGATTGCTTGGTAGCCTCATGTATTTTATAGAAAGGCAAGAGATGAGGAATCAGCTTCTTTCCATCATAATTTATTCATGTCTTTACATTGCTTTCTGAACAAGGGCAGCTGAGGAGTGTACATGTTCTGTTCTTCCAGTTCTGGGTTTACCTAACCTTCAGAGGTGGTAGAGTCTTAAACTGGAATTTGAAATATCTGAAGCCTCTGTATCTAAATTCCCCAGAGCCCAACTATAGCGTCCTCACAGATCAGCTTGCACCAGAATTCTTGATCTCTGAGCTTTGTGTTTGGTGGCTTTGGCTCTTGTCTAGATGTGACTGCATTTAATTTGTGGCATATGTCTAGAAGTGGTCAGTATAAAAGCCAAGTGAATTCCTTGCATCTGTGTTTTCTGTGGAAGGAATTGGGTGTTTGTAATGCCAGGAGCCTTTTTATGGGGGACATGCCAGATGAACTGTCTGAAATTGGTGTCGGTAGTGGAGGTTATAGGAAAAAATAGGCAAAAAGACCCAACTCTTTTCCAGTAAATTCCCCAACATGGCTTTTATAAAGGGACATCCTGCCTCACAACTTTGCTGGAGTTCTCTGAAGAAAGCAGCAGCATGTGGCTAGGGCACATGGGCTGATGTTTGGGTTTCCAAAGGCTTCTGAAAAGAACCTCACATAAGGTTATTATGGAAATCAAGCAGCCGTAAGAGAGAAGTCCCTGGCAAAGAAGAATAAGAGGTTGAAAGACAAAAAATAAATAGAGTGTAGTATTAAATTGTCAACTTTCACAGTGAAGTTCTGCAGAGGTCTGAGCTGGACCTGCTTTGTCCAACTTATTTGTAAGCAACCTTGGAAAAAGGATAAGCCATGAGATGGGCAAAGTGTGCAACAGTATCTGAGGACAGTGGAGAAAAGGGTGGGCAGAAAACAGTTGTAGAAGAAGCCTCAATGACTGTGTAATAAAAATGGCAGATGAAATTCAGTGTAGATGAATGTAAAGTAAAAAGACAATCCCAAATGCACAAATTAAATAAAGAGCACTGATCTAATCACAATCCATCCAAACTGAGATTTGAGGGTTGTTATAGATAGTTCCATGATCTGCAGTACTCACTAGAGGTCAAAAAAGCAATCTGAATTTGAGGTGTTAATAGGTAGAGAATATCCTTAGAGCACGTGCCATTGTGTACCCATATCTTCAAGACTGTGCAGTTCCTTCCCCTCCTCTCAAAAGAAATATAACTGGACAAAGGTTCATAAAGAGCAATGAGGATGATCAAAAGGATGGAATAGCTTCCTTGTGAGAAACGACTAAGTTAGGACTCTTCAGCCACGAACAGGGTCAAATATGAAACCCTGAGTTGCGTGAGGAGGATGATCAGGGGTTGACTGGCCGCTCTCCTTTCAATAAAAGAGCTGGGAGCATCAGATGAAGTCAGTAAGGGGCAGTGCAGAGGGAGGTGAAGGGGGCTGTGGAGCTCCTGGCCGCAGGGGGCTGTGGATGCCAAACATTCATGTCGGTGTAAGGGGAAGCTGGACAAGCTGATGGATAAGAAATGCATTAAGGGCTGATGAATGCCACAGAAGGCATCTTTGTTTCAAGAATTTCCTGAGTCACAAACAATTGGAGTCTGTTGGTGGAAGTGTCATATGCTTGGCTTGCTATCCTGCTCTTCCTTAGGGCTCTGCATTTGATGCTAGAGCTTTGGTTTGACCCAGGATGTCTCGCTGTATGTTTTCGTATGGTATGTAAAAGATTGTTAAATAAAGAATACAACATTTGTGTAGCACCATCAGTGAAATGATCCAACAATTAACATTATTTTGGGGACAGCTCAGTTTAAATTACTATCAGAACAAACACGTACTGGGTATTCTACACCTGCAGAGCTGCTTTAAATAAAGTACAGGTTTTCAAGTGATCTAAGGAGACCAGAATGCCAAGATATTTTGGCCTAGAAGACAGGAAAAAGAAGGCAGGGATATAGGTAGGTCAGAATAGCAACACAGAGAATACTAAAAGGGAGAAAATTCATTACAAGTTTCATTGATCCTTTTAGCTGGTCAACAACATTATTTGTTTGTTTATTTATTTATGCAGCTGTTTTTGCATATAAAAAATCAAATATTACAGCAATTTGTAACCCCTGATGACAATCCTATCTCTGACAATTAGCCGCTGCATGTGTCCAGCTGAAAACGCCGGGTGCAGAGATCAGCCATTCACCATCTTGTACAGAGTGATGGACATGGTGTCCGGGCGGTCTGTGCCTTCTGACATTTTTCAGATGCAAGCAACAACTCGCTACCCCGGAGCCTATTACATCTTCCAAATCAAATCAGGGAACGAGGGCAGGGAATTCTACATGCGGGTAAGTCTGTCGGTCACTGAGAGAAAACATGGAGTATCTTCTTGTTAGCTGAATATCATTCTGCTAGCGGAACTCAGTTTTTAATGAATATCATTTAAACCTTCAGTATGAGGCATTTTTACATGCCGACATGCAGAGCGGTGTGCTGATCTGCAGGGGCTGCTGGCTCTTTCAGGAAGGTAACCTACCCAAAGCAAACACGCTTGTTTTATGAGACATTAGGTTCAGGCAAGTCCAGGGCTGTACCCATGTCTAAGAATAGCCCAGGTCTTCCATGCTCAGGAGAAACTATTGTGCCAAACCTTTTTTCATCTGACGGGCAATCAGTAATTGTCACTGAAAGCATGAACGTTTCTCATTTCTTTTATTAAACTCTTCATTGGAAATTGAAAAACCTGAAAACCAAAAAAGTAAGCAAAACAACCCCCCTTTATCCCAAGAATTGACTTTCTGGGTGCTTTGCTTTAATTTGTTACGTATTTTTTTCACTGAGAACACATATTTTATGTAGAAACTGTTAGAGAAAACACAACTACTTTTTTTTTTAATCTGAATTTTCCTCAGAAGACATCTCTGTTCCCCAGTCATCTTCACTACACCTCTGAGACACGGGTGATGAGAAGTGTCTGCAGAGAGTGAGGCACAGCCACCGGGGATGGTGGCATTCAGAAGGTTGATTTTTAACCCTAGGCAAAACCTGGCTTTGATATTCACATTAAGTGATGTTCAGTAGCTATTGTTGGTTCCCACGCCTCACAGAAACCGGTAGCGTGACGGATTTTGGTAGATTCCAATACACATTTCTCCCGAGCACCCCAGATTCTCACTGTTAAAAAAAAGAAAGTGTTTCAAAATTCCAAAGTGGTCCAAGAACGATCATTTACATCTCACAAGATCTTTCATGTTGCAAAGTCGTTACTGATCCCACCGACCTTTTCCCCTCATCTCGGCCGCTCCACCAGATGCTAAGCCTCCAGCGACCAGCATTGTTGCTGAAGTCTGCTAGTCGTCTTTTATTTATTTATCACACCCCCCATTCGTTTGTCACCTAAAACACTCCACTTGCACAGGCTGTCCTTTTCCCTCCGCTGGCAGCAGCATTGCTCCCGTGTCAGGTTGGTAGCCAGCAGGTGGTGCCTATTTGTTGTGTTGGGAAGAGCGAGAGCAG
>NW_008824356.1:13442618-13458827 GCF_000699105.1 Pygoscelis adeliae | reverse complement strand
GGGGGGGAGTGGGGCCCTGGGGCGCTGCTCCCCGGGGGCTGAAGCAGCAGGGCCCTCAGCCCGGCCTGGGGGGCCCCGGCTCCTCCTCACAGCTTTGTTGGGCTTCTCTGATCAGAGATAATGCAAACGCTCCATTTCGTGGGAAAACAGGTCCCGCTTTGTGTTTCTGCTGGAAAGCAAATTGCACTTGGTTTTAACGTCAGAAGCTCTGATTTTTAAATGCTCATAATCCACCGTTCTGGCCAGATATTTCAAAGGTCTGCTTCCACTTACTAAAAGACAGATTTTTCTGAAGTGCCTTCACATATTTAAAACTCTCTTCAGAGGGTAAGGTTTTGCAACGTTAACGTATGCAATTATACAACAAACCCTGATCCTGTTCACATAGGAACATCTGTTCGCCAAGCTCTGTTAACATAACCCCTTCTTGGTGTTTGCTCCTTCAAAGTAACAGTGCTCTTTACATCAAACAAAATAATATCTTATGCACAAAAAAATTGATGTCACTGCTTGTGCATACCCTAAATCCATGTTTTCATCTTTTTCCATTTGGACAATAGCAAATTTCTATGTTCAATAGCTCCTTTTATGTGCAGGGCTCCCAAAAGCTTTACAAACTATAGAAGGTGATAGTTCATACAAAACACTGAAATGGAGCCAAATGCTGAAATGAAGCGCTCTCTCCCGTGAATTGCAGTAGCCTCTAACAATACAGCAGAAAACAGTGTTATTTTGGCTGCTCAAAGACCATGGCCATAATGTTGTCTCACCCGAGATGATCGTTTTCAAGAGCCGTTTTTTAAAATCTCACCTGTTTCCTCTTGCTTTGTGCACAGCAAACAGGACCGATCAGTGCTACTCTGGTGATGACCCGCCCCGTGAAGGGGCCCCGTACTATTCAGTTGGACTTGGAAATGATCACTGTTAACACCGTCATTAACTTCAGAGGAAGCTCTGTCATCCGGCTGAGGATATATGTATCACAGTACTCCTTCTAAACCTTGAGTTTGTGCCCTGGAAACATTAAACCAAAAGAGACGGTTCCTCCTCTGCAGAACTCTCTCCTCAGAAGCCAGTACGTATAGCAGCTCTAAACCAAACCAGTATTTCCACAGACCCGGTGACCTATGCCTGTCTGAGGAGGGAGGCCTCTTCATGCACAGTCCCTACCAGGATGCAGACTTCTGAAGATGTATCGTCAGCAGATCCCATATGATTCTCTATGTGGTCATATATTTTAAGGACTCTTCTTTCCATTGTAAACACTTCTAGGGTATGAGTCTATGTTTGAAAGACTGTGAACCTTTGTAGCTCCAAGGCTGCTTAGGAAAAAGCACCAAAGAAACTGAGGAAAAAGCTGGCTTTTGCAATCTTGCCTTCTTTTTCATTATAAATGGAAAGCAGACAAACAAGCAGAAACAGAAACAAAAAGCCACCTATTGAAACAAGGGATCTCAGAAGTGCTAACTCACATTCCCAATTATCTCTGGAATTATCAGTCAGGCACTTTGTCTCAATTCACCCTGCATTTGTCTTAGTTTCACCTGTTTTTTCTTTGATTCTATTTTATAGTTAAAATTCATTGTAAATTCATTCCAAAAATACATGTTGTAGTATGTAATCTTCTACTTTCTAACAAAGTGTCACATGTTTGGGTTCCTTCCTGTATTAAATCTTTCTATATAACAGAGTTCATAGAAATCTATCACTGGTTGGCATGTTTTACAATGTTTAGGGTGTTACTTATTTACACCCAGACTCTTTGACACAGGCCTCCACTGCTAGAATAGTGTCCAGGGACTTTAGAGCAGATGAGAATCAGAACTTTATTTTTCCCTGTTTTCCTGAGTGGGGTAGTTGCAAACAGTTTGTAATCGTTATAAGGTAGTGATACTAACTGTAATTAAGGCTGCAACTAATCTCCTGTTCAAGGACTGCTCAGCTCAGACCCATCCAAATTCCTTCAGAAAAATTGTTCTGTTCACGTGCAGTCTCTCTCCTACATTCCTAACATTGGGGAAAATAAGCTGAAAGTACTTGGACCAGTCTTACTGTTCATGCCTCTGCCACAAAGCAGACACCACTATACCCGTACCCAGACCTCAAACGATGGGATCCCACAGTTTCCGTAGGCAATGTCTTCTCAGGTATAACTGCTGTAACCAATAGAAAGCTTCTCCTAAAGTCTAATCTGAATCTCCGCTATTGTAATTTAAATCCATTGCTTTTTAGCCTACTTCCAGTAGAAATAGAGAACAGTTTATCTTCCCCTTTGCAGCAGTCTTTAACATGTCTGAAGACTGTTGTCATGTCTCCCCTCAGACTGTTTCTCTCTAGTCTAAACAAACCCAATTCTTTTGGTCTTTCCTCATACATCACATTTTCTGGACCTTTGATCATTCTTGTTGCTCTCGTTTGGATTCTCTCCAGTTGGTTCACATCTTTCTTGAAGTGCAGTGCCCAAAACTGTGAAAAGTATTCCAGCTGAGGCCTCACAGTGCTACGCTAAATCTATATATATATGTTTAGGAGTCTGAAAAAAAAATAAAAATCATTGTAGAGTTTGGAAGTATAATGCTTACCTTGTTGAAGCCACTGGCAGTTTGGTCTTTTATTTTAGTAGGGATGAGGATTCATATGTCTTGTTCTTAAATTTCTCTGAAGCAAGCTCTTTTGCTTCTTCCCCTTGCTTTTTCCTTATTGGCTCATTTGCTCTCCAGCATCGCTAGGGCAGGAAAGATAACCTTTGCTTCATCTTTTTGAGGACTGGAAGTGCTTAATGCTACTTGGGAAAAGGAGTTTATGAAGATTATAATGCAAGCAGGCTGAAGCAGAGTAGAAGCATTATGTGAGATCTTCATTAAAGTGGAGTATTAAATGGGAGAATACAGACTCAGAAAGTTATCACAACACAGACCACATGACACAATCAGAAAATTGACTCTCTTGTTCCTAATAAGCTTTGTGAGTTAGTCTGGAGTTGTTCTTCCCTAGCTTTAGTAGAGACTCTGCTCTTCTTACTTGTATTCAGCTTGAAGGAAGTCCTGATGCAATGGCTCACAGTCTCAAAATGCTGAGTTGAGTGTGCTTCAGCAGCTTCCATTTCTTAATGGTTTAAAGTTTCCTCCGTGCTGCCACAACATCCTGGGATCCTGTGGCTCAGAGCTCTGTACACAGGCTGTCCTTTTTGTAAAAACAAAAAGCCTGAAGCCTGACTCCAGGGTTTAGTGGGCCAAGTTGAGGGCAGGAAGCCAATGAGTTTTGTGAGTAGCCGACTTGGAGGAGATAAATGTAGAGGAAATGCGCAGAGAAATATTAGAAACAAGAATGTGTTTCCTGAGTGTATCATGGCTCACCGTATACCATAGTCTTGGAGGGGAAAATAGAGATGACCAGGACAGAGGAATGCTAGTTTATAACCATGGGGCTAAAAGTGCTCATGTGTCCCAGATGATGGAAGTGAGACGTGGGAAACAAGCAGGCTCTGGTGGCCCAGAGAGCAGACAAGGGGCAGGCAAGGTCTTGCATTAAAGACGTTAAACTCTTAACATGCTGGAAGTTTTCCCAGTGCTTAAAAGCCCCCTTTTCCCCCTTTTGTGCCCCTATGTTATGGCTTCGTCATGCCCAATTGAGGAGACCTCTCTCTTCCTGCCATCGCATCACCTTCTGGAGAGGAAGTGCACCCTGTTAGACATCAGACAGTTTCTCACTTCTGGGCTGTTCTCCCATGGCCCCCACATACCAACCTGATTTAACCCTAATTTAGAAACATCAAAACCCAGAGGAATTCCATAACAAAACACTTTGTTAAAAGAGTAAGGCTTGAATGCTTGGTTTTAGCAGGGTCCAGCAAATACTCATAAAACAATATTGCACTTTCTATATAAACATTCTGCGCCTTAAAAAAAAAGTGAAAAGTCTGGAAACAAAGGAATTCAGGCACTTCTCAACCGCCATAACATCTTTCATCACTCACTATCACTCCAGCCAACTTTAACTTTGCCAAAATATATGCCAATTTCAAAATAATAAATTACTAGCAGTTTATAACATCTAAACTCTCCATTGCCTAGTCAGGGGTCTGTTTCCAATAGACCATTGCAGGCTCGTATATTACAGCAATTCTCACCAAATAAAAAAAAGGACTATGCGTGTCAGGTTTTTACAGCATGAAAGTTAAAAACCCAAACTTGCAACTGCTGTATACATTCATGTTCTCCTTTGAGGCCGGGCCTCCCTAAAAGCAGACAGAATTCCAGGTCTGCTCAGAAAATGATTCTTTATTCTAACCTGTTGCAGAGGATTTTCTAACACAAAGAGTTTTACCATATGGTTAATAGAGAGTATTCTGGCCAGCACCAGATGAGGGCACTGACCCTGGTCTGGGTATGCGTGGCTTCCCCCTGGCTCTGCACTGACATGCTCTTCGCTCAGGGTAGCAGAGCCGTTCCCTGGCCAAGCTGAGGGGGGGACAGCTCTTTGCCTCTCCTGCCTGACGGCTGTCACGTCTGTTTGATCGAAGGTTCTCGGGAGAAAGATTGCCTCTCACTATGTGTTCGTACAGCATCTATTACCAGTGCAATAATTGGAATAAAAGTAAACGAAAGCAGAAATGGCAGTAATCTTTGATACAGATACAATGATTGGGAAGCAGAATCTATTCTGATAAATTAACCAAGTGATTCGTGCTAGTCGGGAGGGAGAAGAATGGCAAGAGATGAACGATCCAGTGCTGTAGAGCTGAATGGGTCCTATCACCTGGCCTATTTAACTTTGAGATATTTTTAGGGGATTGACTTTTTTTGACAGAGGCAACAAAATGTTATTTTACCTAAGAGTTTGTTGGATCCCACAGAATCGCTTTTCAACTTGTACTTCTCTGACAACAGTAACTTTGTTGAGAATAACTGAGCTTCTTTGAGTACCTGGTCACCCACCATCACCGAGTGTAGTGTCCAGGGCCACTCACACAGAGCTTTCTCCTTTTCAGGTTGGGGGCCTGTACTCATATTTACCTTTTTTTGGCTCAGCTTTTAGAAGAGTCAACTTTCACTGTCTCATAAACATGGTATCAGCATCAGCAGAACTTACACATTCATTTTTCTCTGTCTAGAGCAAGCAGAACAATAGAATCAGTACAGTTTGTAATCATTCGAGTTCTCCAGTCTAGCTTATTCACAGAATATGCTACTGAATATCTTCCGTAGCATGTAGCTGTATTAGAACCCAATGAAAATTTCATAGCACAAAGATGTTAAAAAAAAAAAAAAAGAAATAAAAGTATGCCCTAATGTTATTCAAGCCTGACTATTGTTAAAATAAATCTCTATCCTGGATGGACAAAACCCTCAGCTGGTGTTAATTTGCATGACTGCTGCTTTTTAATGGAAAGATAAAAAGTATCCTTAGGATCTTCCCTGTGTGTGTGTAAAGCATTGTGCATGTATCTGTATACAAGGAGAATTTACAGAAGCTAAAACTAGTTGTGGTAGTGTGGCTCTGCATTTGGAAGTCAAAAAGTTGTAAGATAACACGGCACAAGCAAATTGTGTTTCCTCATCCGAGATGAGTGCAGACAAGTGATTTACACCCATCACATTTGGTTGTTTTAAGTCTTTGAACCAATTCTGAATAGCTCAACCCCAAAGTAGGTGCCATGCATGAAGACTGAGGCTGATGGTCATAACTAGACTTCTGGGGATTCCGCAGAAAGCCTGCCCAGAAAGGTGACCTGTGCTGAAGGGTCAGTGCTGTAGGGAGTGTAATGGGCCAGAGGTATTTGTGCGGGGGTGCCTCTGATCCTGCAGCTGCCTCTTTCCTCCCCCGTTTCAGTGCAGAGTGCATCTGATGTTTATAAGTGTGCACATCAGAGGTGGAAATCTCACCTATTCCAGTTCTTAGTTCAAACTTCTGAGATCCCCCTAGTGGTTTCCATTGGCCAAACTGATCCCCCCGTGTAACTCAACTAATATTGATGAAGTCACACGAGGGATAGTTTGGGTACAAGGCAGATACACTTTTGCACCAGCAAGTGAATAATGATGCAGTAACCTTGATGTAAGAATTGAGGAATGTAGCTGGGTAGCAAAGGGATCTTTAGAAAACACTTCAGCAAACAAAAATTCCTGAAATATTCAATCTCTTTCAATTCCCTCCTGCATCCCAGAAGTCGCTCATTCTCTCTTTTGAGTTTGTCCTGGACAAGTGATCTCATTGTGGTCATGCACTGCAAGCACATGCTGAGTGAGCTCCACTTCTCCTCTGGCACTACATAACATGTTTCACTTTGCTTTTTGGAGATCAGTTGTAGGCTATGTGTCTCTTCTAGGCTCTTACTAACCTCAGTTGCTTTTCTCATAGCCAAGGCAGATCCGTTATTTCCCTGCCAGGTTCCTCTGCACCCACCATCTGTACAACAAGCTCTTCATGCGTTTCACTGAAAATGCAGGCACTGCTATTTGCCCATCTGCTGCTTTTGTACCCCCCTCCCTCTGCAATGTCGTTAGGCACCCTTACAGCAAAATACTAGGTCTGAATGGCTGAAGGGATTGCCCAGCCTGCTGGCAGAGCCTGGCTTCATGAAGAGGATTAAAAAAACGCCCACAACCCCCCAGTTTGGAAGGCGATAGATGCTCTTTTAGGTCCTCATGAATCACTGTTCTCCTGAAATTGCATCTATGTCATACTGGCTTGATAATCTCAAGGCTTTTTAAGAAGCCTGATAAGGACATGCTTATGCAATACATCCATAGGCTTTTCACACCTTGGATGAGGTTTTCCCAGTTTGCAAACAGAGTATTTGGCCCAGTCAGAAAGACTGCAATGTGATCACCACTATGCTGAAGTCAGTGATCACTAACCACCTTACATCAGGTCTGGATTTAGCCCAGTTTTATTTTAAGTCTTGAATCTCAGTGTCAGTGGTATAAATGTAAACAGATATGTATTATTTTTTACAGTAGAGCTGAAAGATTGTTTCCAGTAAATAAACAGTAGTATGATTGCAGTATCTCTTTCTCTGTGGGCACTGTCTTTGGGTACTTCAAGATTTCCTGAGATATCCTTTGACACTTCAAAATTTCCTCTGGTATTTCAAGCCATTCATTGATATGTTTCCATGAATTCCAGTATGCATAAGAAATTGCTGTTTTTAGGAAACATTTTGGTCAGTAAACTCATTTTGTAGATTATGTGAAATGCAAACAAAGAGGCAGAAGGCCTGCCAAGATTACACAGATTTGTTACCCAAATCAGTATCCCCAAGAAAACCTGAATCTAGTTCATCATTTAAAAATATTCCTTTGGACTCTGACATCGGATGCCATTCAGGTAGGGGAGGGGGATGAAAAAAACCTGGCTGCTTCCAAAACAACAGCAGCTGCTCTACAGAGATCCCAGGGCTCCTGCAGCGATCAGAAACACCTGTCAGCCCAAGCCTGAACCCCAGATCAGTGAGGAAGGCACAAAACTCAGAGAGACATGTCCTCAGCTGGAGGACAGATATCTTCCTTGACTTCTTAATGATGTCAGGTGGAGATTTACTTCATAATGTGTATAAAATTTATCATTGTGTTTTTACATCTATGGAAAATTTAAAATGACAGGACCAAGCTGTTGCCTACCATATGCATACTACCTGCAGCAAGCTCTAGCATATCCCTCTGCCATTCCCCAGGGTTGTGCTCACTTAGAATTACCCAGTCTGATTTGGTGTCAGTTACGATGGTGTGACAGCATTCAGTTCACACCAGTGTAAAGTCATTCCCATAGATGAAAAAAGAGAATTATTGAGGGATAAAGTACAATTGAACCAGAAAGTTGATAAAAAAGAGCTTGCTCGTTAGTTAACCTTCAGTGCTTTGGTTATGATGTCATTGCTACGGACAAAATAATCAACCAGAAACCCAAAATATTAAAAAGGAGATTATCTCCTTAGAAAGATAAGTGCCCACGTAGCCTACAAATAGCTCTGGAATGAAGACATTCCATGCAACATCCGGAAAAGGAAGAATTCACTCCTTGACCTCCAGCATCCCTGTCTCCCACCGGCAGGATTAAGCACGGTTGATCCTTACCAGGATACAGACAGTGGCTGGCTAACGCATGGGCCAAGACAAAGGCAGGCATGGCCAGAGGCAAGGGAAGGACAAACCAAGATAATGTAAAAGTACTAAGGAATGCTTTCAGTGCGCAGGATCTCTGAGACGAGTCTCTCTCGCTGTACGAAGCATTTTAGCTTTGCTTGGGCCTTTGAAAGACAGAAAAGTGCTAACAGTCACTTCAATAAAAATAGGAGGGCAGCATTCATGTGTTTGAATGCAGCACCACTTTTCAAAAAAATCAGGCCGCTCTGGCCAGCCTGTCACCTACGGAGATGCACTGGACACCAGAAGCCTACAAGTACAATTTAAGGTATAGCACATATAGCACCACCTTACACCAACAGTTGCTCCTACAGCCAGTACAGGTGCAGGGAGAAGGACTCACTGCCCAGCTCGACGGATGCTCCACAGAACTTCTGCTTCTGCTTAAACAGTCATTTCCCTAACTCCTACTTGCAGGCTGTCCAGATTAATAAACGTGTTATATTTTGTAGTCTTCATTCTTTTCAGAAGAGGAATACTGTAATTTAAAATGAATGGTTTCAATGTCCCTTGTCCTGCCCCTTTAACCTATAACCATTACTTCATTTGTAGCAGAAAATGAGCTTTTAATTCTTGCATTGTTTTACAACTTGTGAGCAATTTACATTGAATATGCCAGTAGGGACTATTTTAAAGCTTTTTTAAAATAAAAAAATATATTGCTAACAAAAATTATAAGTGAATTATAGTTTATTTTGATCATTGCCTAGTTTAGTGGTGATCATATAAGATCATTGCAAGTATTCATGCCAGAATCATGTAACCCCTCTGGAAAGCAAGTTGAATGAGGATCAATGATACTGGTACATCTATTGGTCATAAACACTAGTAACATATATAGAGTAGCAGAGAAAACTTCAAAGCAAAATACAATTAATTCTCAAGAGGCTAATTGTCTTTCACAGTTTTTATGTTGTAAACTTGCCCATACTTGGAGGTACATGCGTGTATTTTACCTTTACTTCCTGCTGGGTTTATGCATGATAAGGCTCCAATTAACATTTTGTGTAATACTACTTCATCTGTACCAGGAGCTTGATGTATCTGAGGCATTTCTTTCCCCTGCAACTCCACAGAAGTGAACTGCCCCACTTTGGTGGGGATGGCTCCCTTGCCCAGTTCCCGCAAGTACCAGCGATGCTTTACCTGGCATGTGTTCGAAGGGTGTATGGGAGGGTGTACAGGCTGCATGCTGCAGCCTTGGAGGAGTTCCCGGAGGATCCCAGGAGATGAGCTCTCCTCCCAGCGTGACACGGTGCCACCCTCCTCTCCCAGTTGCCCTGGGTCTTGGGAGGCACAACATGGACCAGTGAAGGCAGGGGTTTGTGCAGTGAACATAAGACTAGGGGCAGAATTTGGCTTAGCTCTGCAGAATAAACTTATGTCCTTAACAAGTACTGTTAATATGAGATAATTTAGACTGAACTGGTTTCCTCATACATAAATCATTAACTAGTAGCTAGTTCTCACTCCCACCTGCACTATATAGTTTGTGACTTTAGTACAAGAAAGGCTTTTCCACCCACACCATACTCAATGACCCATGCCTAATGGGGTTTGGCTGTTTGTTGGTTGGGCTTGTGTTTTGCAGGTGGAATGTTCTTATTTCAGGAAATCGCGAGGGCAGCCAAGCCTGGCTCTGGATTACTTTGTGGGAAGTGAATGAACTTATGTCACACAGTTGCTCTCTCGCATTCTCATCACTCAAATAACTCACTGCAGAAGTGAGGTAGGTAATACGCCATTCACTGGGCTTGTGATGATTTACAGGCCACTGAGAAAGCCGATAAAGATCTTTATAGCTGCTTTGAACTCAAAGGAACTGCCACTGCTCATTTACAGTATCACGAGGACATGTCAGTTCCCTCCACTGCACTGCAAATGCATTAATTCTGAATCACACGCTCAAGAAAAATTACACTGAAACAGGCACACATGCAAAGTGAAAGAGGTGAGGCCAAGTGCAGGAACGATGGGCTGCAAAATTTCAGGAGAAGCAAACAACTCTCTAGAATTGCTCAAAGAAAATAAGAAAGTAGGTCTGTGACCCATGATCAAAGACTTGTTCTTCAGTCCCCACCGGGGTGCCTTGGTAGAAGTGACCTGACCAGTGAAGCCACCAAACAGCTGGACTTTCCGCTCAATTTGGTGGAGAATGGACACTTCAGGAAACAAAGTTGCTCAGATTTAGCTGTTGGCATACAGCTCAAGTAGCCTAATCTGAGGTTTCCAGACTTGAGCCACTGCATCCTTCTTTCTCTAGCTGCTTGCAGTCTGCTTTTCAGGTTATTCTTATTACACATGCTGTCATGTTTGTCTTAGACAGGGTTTCACATGGTACTGAATAGTGTGATCCCCTCCCCTTTTATTGCTCTTTTCACAATGCAAGACCAATCTGCTCTGACAGTACCCTCCCAGCCAAGGGTCTCTACGTTCAGCAAGAGCTCTGTGGATAAGGCAACGGTATCTCCAGAATTGACTCACAAGTGTGGACAGGAGAAGGAGGTTGTACTTCCTCTTCTGTCAGTGCTGTCCAGCCGGCTGGTAAACGACACCGTGCTGCTGGAGAGATGGGGCTTGGCTGGGCTGTAAAACAGATATCCTGCAGGGATTTAACCTCCTGCTGCACTTCCTTAAGGGTGAGCTATGAATCGTATTTCCTTGAGAAGTCCCACGGGCTGTATTCTGCGTACCAGAACTCCTGCCTTCTCCTCCCCTCTCTGTTTTTGGTGGCACTGGTTACTCCTTGGCCCCGCAGGTGCTGCTGACTGCTGTTAAACTGTCCTCTGTGTCAGCCTGCACATAGCCACATCAGTGATGGAAAAAATGAGCCCTATGTGTTTTTTCCAGGAAGCCAGACGGCAGCTCCCCATCTCATACAGGTGAACATTTTCTCACACCAGTAACTCATTAGGACAGCATGTGTGAACTCAGCTCGTTCACACTAATGCAAGGGTTCATAGTCTGTGCCACTGTTTGCAAGGACTGTCCCAAATGGCAGCTGATTGCTGATCTTTAATGGCACTTCTGCATTTCCTTTTTTTTTTCTTTCTAGCCTGTGTTATTTCTCCTTTCCTGAGATCTTGCACAGTTCAGTCACCATACCATTACAGAATGATTGCCAAGGCCCCCTAAAATCCAGTACCGAAACACAGCCTCCATCTGCCTGCTAATGAAAATCCTTGTCAGTCATGGGATCACCTCATCAGTTTAACTGAGGGACCAGCCAGTGCTTTGGCTGAGAAATGTTCAGTGAAGTTTCCTAGGATCTTGAAGAACTAGGTCAATAAATCCTTTCTTGCTTGAATGAGTGCACCTTCCATCTCCCACCACATTTTTCATTATGTCACTTGGATACAAATGCACGTGTTTTTAATGTGAAGTTAATCCCCGAGCTGCAGGGAAATGATTAACCCTTCACCCTTGAATTCCTTGCTACCATATGATCTAGTTCTTGTGGAGCTAAGAGTTAAAGCAATAGCGACAGCTGAATGTAACACTTGAGGCGAGCAGATATTTGCTTACCATGGAAGGCCAGCTTTAGTCATACAGACATAAACTTTCTGGCTTAGGGAGAACAGGTAAATACCATGGCAAAGCTACCATGTCCTGCAAACAAATATTTGCACCTACAGTTATTACTGCTGACTCAGGATTTTTGAAAATAATCTGTCAAGAAAATACTGTCGAGAATAAACATCCTGCAGTTCGCAGTTGTTAAACTTTCTGTTAAAACACAGGTTCGTGACACCTGCGCTATTCAGCTTGGGTGTATGATCAAGTTGTACCAAGAAGGTAACCCACTTCAGTCTGTTCAGTGGAGCGGTCTCTGAAGAGCTGCGTGTTCTCCCCTCTCTGGATATTTATGCATATAACCAAACATGAGTTCAATATGCATAATCCCCTGCCTTGGGGTGAGAGTGCATCCTTTTTCCTGCCCTAAAATTTCTAATGATATTAACAAGGGTTGTGGCTGCAGCGTGTTTGGTTCCCAGTGATTCTGGGTGCGCTGGTGAGGAGCAGCCAATGCTGCCGGCGGGCCTGCAAAGTGAAAGCTGGGAGGGTGGGCAGCAGGTTGACTGTATATTGGTTTGTTTGTTTGGGATCATGGCCAAACACCCTGCAGCTGGATTAAAGAATTTAAATTAGGGTAGAGTGGGCTGGTAACCTCTGTTTCTTGTTATGCTATTTCTTAAGTGGTTTTAAGTACCAAGCCAGACTGGCCTGTTTCTGCCTCCTTGCCTCTCCCTGAGGGATGAGCCCAAAGCTTTAGCTAGAAGGTCAGTGTGTGCTCTTGTTTTGAATCAAGCAATTTTAGATGGAGGAACAGCATTCCAGCTTCTGTAGACGACTGGTCACTGGCCTCCATGGATGTTCTTCCCGGCTCCCTCATTTCCATGGGGCTGGCAGGCTTTAAAGAGTTGTGATTTCTGGGGTAGCTTTTTGCCTCACTCCCTTTAAGCAAGGTAAATGAAGTTTGGTTTCACCTGAAAATAGAAGGGGGGGAGGGGAAGAGTTTTACAACTGTAAACAATAAATTATTTTTGTGCTTCACATGTTGGGCCTGTTTCTTGACTCAGTCTCTTTCAGGAAGGACCTTTTGTGTGTTGCCCTTGCTCTGTGTGCAGGTGACACCTGGCTGGCCCCTGTGTCCCAGGGAGAGGAACATCTGCTTGTCCTTAGGCAGGCCTGTGTCTTTTTTCAGGAGAGAGGCCAGCTCGGAGGCCCTGAGCAGACCCCAGAGAGATGATGGTGTGAAAACACAGGGCAGGGCAGCAGCACCTGGCCCTGAGGTCCCAAAAAATCAGGCGGAAAGGGGCTGGGCAGGCATTTGGACATCTCCCATCCCTGGGTCAGCTGCCTGCTCTGCCTTTTGCTTGGGCAGGCAGGTACCCAGGCCCCAAGGAGACTGGGAGGTCCTGAAGAGCTGCCTCTCATCACCTCTTCCACATTGAAAGAGGCATTTCTGGGCAGTGTCACAGGCAAGTGGGACCAGAACCGTGTTTGGGGAGACACACCAGAGGCACCCCAGGAGGTGGCACCATCCCAGCCCGGTGGAAGAGCACCTCCTGGGGTGGCTGGGCTTCACAAATGGCCTGGGGAGCATCCCCCGGGTATTGGGAAAGGGCTGCTCCTGTGAGGTTTTCACTGGCCTGGGCAAGAGAGGAAAGAGAGAGAAATTGTGATGGTGTCCAGCTCCCCACAGCCCTGGTGTCCCGCCCATCTCTGTACCCTCCCCAGCCCCACAGAGGTGCCTGGGGCTGGAGCTGCCCGGCTGCCCTGCTCCTTGGCTGGGTGTGTGGAGGGGTGGCCTGGCCCCCTCGGCCCCTGGCTTCCCCAGCTACCGAGGCTCCCTGCCAATTCCCTCCCCGCTCCCTTCATAGAGCGGGGGCGTAACAAAAATACAGACATGCATTTAAGCAGTTGCCTGCATTTGGACCTCTCTTTCCAACCCATTCTAACTGCAGTGCTTAAACCCCACAGATTTTCACTGTTAGCTCGTCACAGCTATCATTCCTTGACGTGCTTTTGAATCAGATGAACTAAAATAGTTCTGTGAGATCTATTATGTCTCTGGCTTGTAAAATACAATAATTTCTTACTAGGTTACACTAATATTTTGTAATTCATTCTTAATATTATTCTTCAATAAAGCTCTGCGCAAACAATCTATCCCACAGGAGGAACTTCTGCCAGAGCCCAGATGTCAAACACATTTGCTTCAAATACAGGAGTTCATGACCTTTTATGTTTGTTAATGTGACGCCATGGAAATTATTTATAATAAATAAGCACATTTCAGAGTCAGGTGCTCCATTGGGCCTTTTTCAGTGATACAACAGCCCTTCCTGAAACAGGTCTTTCCTGTTTTTTTTCTTTTTTCTTTCAAACAATGAAGGTTTGGGAACAGTTTGAAACCCTGTTATTGAACTGAGTCCAACTACTGCATTGAAAGGTAGACACGAACTCAAAAGATATCTTAGATTTCAAATCTTTCCTGAAATCAGCAGCAGATAAGGTTCTTCCTGTCTCTTTTACCTTTTACCCTGAAAATGCAGTTTTCAAACAGCAGACTGTATGGATCCAGGCAAACATTAAATATACTGGCTTAAAGCACCGAATCAAACAGGAAACTACTGGAATTGTTTGGATCCAAGTGACAGATTTGATATGCCAAGTGATTTTTGCGTGTAACATGCTCATTTTAAAGCTGGGGTAGCTACCCACAATCTTGCAGGTATAAGAGCTCTAGAAAATATCTGAAGGTGTCAATATGCTGATAACATTTAATCCTATCACCTTTTTTCAGCAGCTGTGGCAATGTTCTCCCAAACCTATGCTGGCATTAAGCACAGCTGGCTCTTAATGAAGCCAGCCAAGAAAAGGATGCAATTGGGAAACACTGGAAGGAGTATGCCTTGGCTCTGTTTCATCCTTTTGTCAACTGTACATGAAGGTTTATAATGCCTCCTGAGTTTACTGGATCCATCATCTTGGATTCCTAGATAGTAGCAAAAGCAAGAAACGCCTCCTGAGGAGGAAATGGAACCTTTTGCTCCTGCATAAATGTGCACCCATAGCCCAGGTTGAAACTGATGGCCTGAAAACTCCAGCCCAGGCCCAGCACAGCACCCCTGTGCCTCAGTGGTTATTCACCCAGGAACCTCACCTTGCCTTGGGCTAGTTTGGGCCGGGCAGCCATTTACAAGGTTGAAGACTGCTATGTAGCTCAGAAGCAATTACTGCAGTCCGCACAGATGTGGGACTGGCTGTGGAGAGACAGGACCAAAGTGTTCTGTGCATGAAGGATGAGCCCTCCTTGAATTTACTATCAGAATGTATTAATAATGTGTGTGTGTACAAAGAAAATCTGCCTTATAGTGTAAGGCAAGACATAACAAGCCAGCGAATCTCTTTTCAAATTCACAGTACATCAAATCTAAATGAGATCAAGAGAGGGTCTAATTTGGAGAGCAAAGTATCTCCATGCAATTGCTCCTCTAGGCATCCTAGCAACATTTTCAAAAGATGCTGGACATTGTGCAATAAAGCTGCTGTTCTGCAGCGCTGTGGGAGGAGGCAACTGGCTGCAGTCTCAGATGGTGGACAGAATTACAACGGGTTATGTCAGGAAAGCATGACGTTAAACGTGCATCTGAAAAAAGGAGAAAACAAAAAATAGTAGTTACAGACTGAATTATAGCAGCTTTCTATAATGAAGTGTGTGGACCCCACCCAGCCTCTGTGGCAGAGGAGGGAAGGTGTCTGCTAAAACCAAAGGTTATGATGGGAATGGAAAAAGCCAGGCTCCAGCTGAGAGTAGGACAGGGAGGATGAGGAAACAGTTTCATGTTTCTCCCAGCAAAACCTCAGGGGATCAAGATTACTGCTGCAAAAACTTTAATGGTAGTAAAAGCCTCTGGCTGCAGAAGTTGTTTATAACGAAGGTGTATTAACTGCTTAGAGACTTCAGCTGAAAAGGACTCTGCTATTTCACTGAAATCTAAGTTGCAAAATCCTTTTTTCTGTCTCAAAAAGCTTCTGCATCGGAAAGCTTAATTTAGTGGCTGCACATGGAGTTTGTCTGTGAGACATTGTATGCCGTGTGCTGGACTTGTCCTGATAACGCCCTGCTTTTAGGTCCCGGCAGCTGAGCTCATGACTTGGCTATTGCAGTATACACTGGATTTTAACTCTGATCATAAGTACATCACTTCATGTTAGTTTCTGAACTGAAAATATTTCACAAGCAGTAGTGTTAGATGCTTGCCTGCTCTGAAGGATTCTCAGCAAAGCCAGGAAGCTGTTTGCAATCATCAACTGCTTAATTGCATTTAATCTTTTGCAAACTAGGCAAGAACTACTAAGCAATGATGTTTTCCACTTTTTTGCTTGAAAGATTTCAGTGTGCTCTGTGCAAACATGACTCAACCTCTGAACCACTTGATTTTTAACGTGGAAGTTGGCATGATTCAGTAAGCGTGCACAAGTGGTGGGATCAGGTTTCTGATGCAAAGGATCACGAGGGAGAATTCAAGCTTGATTTATGCAAAGCTGCAGCCTC
>NW_008824356.1:13439974-13442488 GCF_000699105.1 Pygoscelis adeliae | reverse complement strand
TTCCTGCTTAAAACCGTGTTCACCGGAATATTTACACAAAGTGAAGAAAAAGGGTCTTAGTCTGTTTGAAAGCTTTTGCAGATATAAAGAATTACTCAAGAACATTTGTGTCAGTATTTATACATGGGGTTTTTATTGTTTCAGGTCTATTTCCTGAAGGTTTGAGGCCCAAAGATGATAATACGCACTCCTGCTTGTAGCTACTTTCTACAGTCTTCTGGCTACTCCTCTTTCACCAAGAAAAACACTGGGAAGTTGTAATCCAATAGCATAAACAGCCTCAGCAACAAGTGAAAAAGTGTGCTGTGCAGATCTCATCAAAACGGATGAGACAGGCCTCACTGGGGGATATGAGAGGTGAAGCATAGCCCAGACTAATAAATTCTCCTCTGTTGGCTCTGCGCAGGGCTGCTCAAGTGTCTCAGCCCTCCATTTCTGGAGCTGAGGGCGCCGTGGTTTGGCACAGCCAGCCAAAACCAGCCCAATTTATTAGCTTGGTCTCAGCACCGGGGGTGCCCTGGGTGGAGGCAGCTTGAAGAGGCAAGAGCAGCTGCAGAGCACCGGGAACTAGTGAGGACGAGTGGTTGCAATGACAGTGTGGGATGGACACAGAGGAGAGAGGGGCTGAGAGCAGGCGTCAGTGAGGCATGCGAACATCACCAGGTTTCTCAAGCGAGGTTTAGTTACAGAAAGATTAGCAAGTGCCAGAGCACTCTCATGGGGCATTCTCTATGCTGCCAGGAGGCTGGCAGCAGTTGACAGAGAGGTCTAGGGAGCAAAGAACAGAGGTAAATTGGTTTCACTGCTGATCTTCAGACTAGATTTGTTTGGGACAAAAATCTTCTAAGGGCGGAGGGAGGTTTGTTTCCTATCCCACCTAAAAAAATCACACTAATGATTTCAGCACGCTAATGTTCTCCCCCTCCATATAAAATCAGGTCGGCCACATCCCTTATCATGTGCAGCTGAATTTTTTGCTTATTGAAACAAACTTCCCAATTTTCAAGCAGCTGAAAGCAGAATGGAAGGTGTGTCCCAAACCATCAAAAGAGCTCTGGGGATGTGAGAAGAGGCCCCATCAAATTACAGAGGACGGTCTTGCCTTGAGAAAGAAGTCTCGCAAACTGTTTTCTTCCTTTAACTGCTTTGTCAAAAATACCATTTTTAGTGTCCTTTCCTTCATCGGAGAGGCAACCTGCAGTCCCAAAGGCTGGCTGCTACTGCACTGCCGACTCCAGCAGCTGGAGAGCCACTCAGGCAGGACTGGAAGTCGCTGAAGAGCCTGAAAAACCCTCGAGCATGAAAATGCTGACATAACCTGATAGCGGCAAGCTGCATACAGGGGCCTTATCGGTAATTAAACAACGCACTTCTATGAACAGTGAAAATAAAGCTGTTTGATCATATAAATTAATTCCATGAGATGCATTGAAATGTGTGCTTAATGCGCACCTCAGGAGGACTCGGATAATTTTGGAAGCATACCAGGTTACTGGTGACCACACATAATCTCATGAGCTCCATTAAGAGGACTCAGAGCCGCTCCGCTATGTGATACCTCAGTACTGTGCGACTGTGCAGAGATGAACAGAGATGCTTTGTGAGCTCAAATATTATGAGTCCGTGCTTTTGGCAAAGTGTCTCCCCTTACAGTGGCTCTGGAGCTCAAAAGCTGTGTTACACTGCATGATGACAGGCATGAAATTCTTAGTTAGCAGCAGGTCCGTGGTGCTATGAAATTTAAAATAAAAAATATCGTCATAGAAAAACTACAGTCTTGGTGGATGGGGAATCCACCAAAGGCTGCAATTCAAAAGCTATTAGAGCGACCGTGCGAAACATCACTGACTGGAAATTTTAAAGCTCTTAACAGTGTAAACAGCATTTCCTTGAGGAAATACTCCCTTTTTCCTACTAACGCAGCCCCACTTCTCTTTCATATTTGCCTTCTGGGGTATTTCAGCACTTCTAGTTCTTTATCAGAAACCGGAATCGAGGAGAGGGGGAGAGGAGAGGAAAGGAAAGAAGAGGAGAGGGAGAGGGATAAGGAGAAGGAGAAGGACAGGAAACCACTTTGAGCCTCACAAAACTTTTGCTTCCTGCAAGGAAATTTCTGAACCACTCTACCGTGTGAGATCCATAAATTACCCTACAGACTATGCAGTCTGTGGCAGGGGCTTTCTCTCATGTGTCTACGTAAAGCCTAACTTGACAGGGATCCATACTCCAGCTGGACATGCCATTTACTAAGAACAGTATAAAAAATTAAAAAATCACTTTTCCTCTCTAAAATATAGGCCTTGGTTTTGCTTCTAGCAAAGTGAGAGGCAGCTTTGGCACTGACTTTGCCAGTATAACAGTCCAGCGAGCTACAAGGAAAAGTTACTGGCAGCTATTTGGAGATAAATCTGCCCCTGTGAGTAGCTTTGGTGAGGTGGGTGAGTCCTATGCCAGCGGGGAAACTGCCCCTCCGCGATAAGGATCGGTGAGTAAGCGCTGCGGGAACACACCTGA
>NW_008824356.1:13435306-13439477 GCF_000699105.1 Pygoscelis adeliae | reverse complement strand
GGGCGGGCCCTCCTCGGGCCCCCGCGGCGGACGGCGGGGGGGGTGGTTTGCTTTCCTTGTCTAGTCGCTCATGGGAAATGCAAAGTTGGGCTTTATATTTCCAGCAGAACCATTTGATTGCCGATCTCCAGCTGCCTCTGTAACTCGTGGCACACCTCAGTATCGCTACGTGGGCCGTGCGTGAGAGTAAACGGGAACAAAACTAGCCGGGAAGGTTGGCTTTTGTTGGGCTCCCTTGCTAAAGTGACTCTGCCGTATACATCGCTGATGTGATTGAATATAACGTAACTGCCTTGTGCATTGATACTTAGAGTATTTAAACGTGAATATACAGTGATACATTTGCAATTTGTAAAGTGTTCTTTTCTTGCTGTGCATATAAGGCTCCTGAGAAACAAAAAATAATTATCTTTTTTACAAACCCTGATGTATTTCACCTGATGCATACTGATAGGTATATTGAATGGGACAGCATGTTTTTAAAGTCAGAATTCTTTAAGGATGTCAGCGTATTGATCTACGTGTTTTTTCTAAGTAGGCTAAAACCTGACAGATTAATTCAACTTGCAGAACGTGAATTGCAAAAGGCAGTGTTATTGGGCAGTTTGTGTTACACGTGACGCTGCACATCTGTAGTGCCTTGCCACCATGCTACAGTATCAGTGGGGGTTTTATAGTGAAGACCTTTCAGTGCCTGGGGTTGGTTTGTTTGTTTATGGCTGTATGAGTGTTAATTTGACAGTCTGCTTCCAAGATTTGGCTTGGGACTATTATTTTCTATCAAGTGACAGACCTTGAGAAATGGAGGCAGGCAGAAAAACAGTAAATGTACTGAACTACTACAGAATTAAATCTTCATACAAATTAGGTCCGAGATTAAATTGTACTTTTAAATTGTAAACAGTCTCAAACTGGTATTGCTGTAAGAAAATGTCCTTGTAAAATCAAAATATTCTGCGTGAATTAACATCTAAGCATTGTCATAGGCAAGAAATAACTAATTAGATCACCTTCTCTGGGAACGCTTCAGGTAATTAGAGATACAGTTTAACCAAAACTCAGAAGGAAGTTGTGAGTATAGCTAGACAGAGTTTCCCTTCTGAACTGGATGAAATTAGCATCAGAAAATACATTATATTTACTGAAGTTATAACCTGCTGTATCCAAGAGCACTGTTAAAGCAGCAGTTGTGATCATACGCAGTTTCCAACTGTCCCGTTCAAAAGCCACAGTGTACTTTTTTAATGCATACCATACAGCTGGATTCCTGGGTGCTTCAGATCACTCTGGTTATTAAACAGCAGTCTGAAATAAATATCACCTTAAATTAAGCTGGTCTTGTAACTTTCCTTCAATGTGGAAACGTGCCCAATGTCTCATGTGATGCACTTCTCTAGATAAGAATGGAAAGGTCGATATTGCGGCCGTTCTACAATGTACACTTCCAGTCAGTGCCATTGTAATTGTGCAGAAAGAGAACTAGATCTCAAGAGACGTACGCTGGGCCACAACTGTGAAGTGCCCGGGCATCTGTGGGCATCTGCTCCTCAGAGCTAGATCCTTGCAGTCCTAACCCTCAGTCTCTGATCTGTTCAGGCTCAGGTTTTTCCCAGTAATAGTCACTGAGTGCATTGAGGTCTGCTGCTTGATGTGCAGTTTTGACAGTGTTGATTAGTTAGTTAGGTGCCCAAGCTGTCCAGGGATCCAGAAGCAAGATGTTCCTCGGCAAGTTGCTCTTGGAGAGCCCAAGTGTCTTCAGATTACATATAGATGATCAGGACCACTTAAAAACCATGCAGGGGAGTATATTGCCATGCCTTTTTTTTTTTTCTTCTTATTCTTTCTAGGCTTTGTCTAGAGCTGTTACCCTGATGTGAAGAGCTGAGTTCTGAATTTGCATCTTTCATTTCTCAAGAGAGTGCTAGAGCCATAAACCTGCGTGTTGTTCTTGGCTGGTGGTCTCTGACTCCTTACTTATTAAACTGTTTCGCCTTGCTTTCAATACAGAAATATTCATTAGGTGAGCTCTGATCCTACAACTCAGTGGCTAGGGCATGAATCCAGGAGTGGGGAAGTTTGATTTCTAGTCCTTTTTCCAGCGGTATGTTAAATATTAAAAACATATTTGCAGAATACATGTGGTTAAGCAATATTGAATTTCAAGAAAAATATATTTATTTTTAAAGTATCCCTTGATTTTTGCAAAACTTATAAAAATCACACGTACTAAAAACACTGCGCCCAAAGGGTACGTTGGACTACACAGAAGTCCTATCAATTCCACTGCCCCTCCCTGCACTTAATTTAGATGATGGATCCCCAGGTGATTAAATCCTCCTTCTTCTTATGCTATGGAGAAAAAGCTCAGACTCTGGTCTCTTTTTCTTTATCCTAATCATTAGGCTCAGTCGTTTTACTTGTTTTGTCAACTTGTGTTTCCTATCAGCTCATTTGCTTTTTGCTCAGCCTCTGTTCATCGTACTTCTAGGTGTTTTAGTCTCAGATGTACGTTACTCTAAATGCATTCCCCAGGGTTGTGGGTTGGCTGTTGAAAGGGCAGTCCTGCTCTGGCCCCCCATATTCCCCTCTGTGCATTCTGACCCCACCTTGTGCAGTCAACCACAGGGTGAGTTGGAAAACTACTTTTTTTAAAAAACACGTTTGTTTATTTTGGTGGTTTAGTTTTGCATCTAATCAGTGAGCTGGGCCAACTCACCCTGCAGCTGCATGTTTACTAGATCCAACAGGAATGGTTGTTGGCAAGGGAGAGCCAAACTCCCCGTCCAGTAGCAGCCAGACCTTTAGGCAAGTTCAGGACAGGCGGATGCAGCCCCCATGTGTGGTGGGCAGAGCCAGAAGACCTGCCTTAGAAGGGCAGCCTCCACTAGAAAGCCAGGTTTTGGCTAGCTTAGGCCTACCGTCTTCCTGTGAATCCCACCTGCTTTGGCTTATATCAGAAGTACCCTTTGACTTTGGTGGAAACATTTATTGAACGTGTTTGCTTGATTAAAATGATATTTATTTCATTTAGTGAATTTTGCATGATGCATATCCTGACCTATTGCTCCCCTCTTCGGACTCTTGTTTAATTTTATAAAAGAATGACTTTGGTTATTCTGAATTGCTATCTCCCAAGATACTGTAAATCTGGTAAATATTCTCTCTCTAATCTAAGTAGGACAACACCCAATCTCTGTCAGCAGAGAACCTAAGATCTCGACTCTTTAAAGTGAAAGGCAAAGCGGGCTTTGACTTTAAGTAGGACAGGCTGAGTTTGGGTTAAGCCATGTTGTCATTCTGGTTAGTAATGCTAGTCAGGCTCCATCAGAAAGATTGCTTATGCAGAGAAAAATTACATTGATAGCCTTTTGCGGCCGGGATGAATCTTCGGACATAAACTGAGGAGCCTCATGTGGGAAAAGATTAAAATCCTGGGTTTGGTTTGAACTCATCTGTGTTGCATCATATCTCTTAATCACGTTAATACATCAAACCGTGCAGAATTAGTGAGGGCACTTCTCTTAAGCTTAGTACGAGTGTTTGTTTGCCTGTCATCGCAGCTGAAGTATACAATAATTCAGTGCCAAAAAAAAATTATGTCAGCAATCTGATGCTTATCTTTCCTGTAAATTGTACCCTGATGATTTTGTTTTGAAGCTTTGTTTTTCAGTGATCTAATAGCCACACTTAAACTGGAGAGAACAGATAATTAGGCCCCAAACGAAGGCCCTTGGTGTTTGGGGGGTTCTTGTGGCCATTGCAATGAGCTTTGGGTCTGGCCTGAAGAGCAAGTTCTGGAGATGCTGCTTTGGCAGTTAAACCAGCTTTGAAGTCCAAGAAAGCAATCTAGAAGGACCATGACCCAGTGACCTCAAAACCTATTAGGCACTTAAATTAATTTGGCACCTATGCTTTGGTGTGGAACCTGGGTGTGGACTTGTACAGTGTGCTCCAGCCTGGGCAGGCGGGTGCCTGACTCCCTGCCCAGCTCCCCTGGGCCCCGGGGCAAGGCGGAGGGTGGTGTGCTGGGCCCCGGAGCCCCAGCGGCCTCATCAGCAGGGTGTGCTTGGGATACGTTAATGCACATGTGCAGCGCCTCAGCTTCGTCTGACACATGGAGAGCTAGAAGGCTGCTTGGCTTTTGTGGGACAGCCTTGTCACCAGAGCTGTG
>NW_008824356.1:13390360-13435266 GCF_000699105.1 Pygoscelis adeliae | reverse complement strand
AGGAATGCAACCCCTCGCTCCCACACAGCCCTCATGCCTCCAGGCCGAGGGGGCTGGATGTGGCCCTGTCCACCCTGCTTGTTGAAGCTGGGCCAGGGTGTACAGCGTCAGGTGGTTCATGCAGCCAGAAGATGGCCCAACCCTTGACCATGGCTTGGCAGGGGCTGGAGGGGGCAGAGAGATGGGGTCTAAGGGTGGGTTCTCTTTACAAACTTCAGGCATCCAGTCCGCAGGGTGTGTACCTCTTCTGATGAGGACAGCACCTGCCATACAGAGAGGAGGGTTAGTCAGAACGAGGTTTAAAAGTAGCTTGAGCTGGCAGTGCTTCTGTGGTTAGCGGTGAACTGGTACAAAAACAAGTTGCGTTTTGTGTTTCTGAGAGATTCATAAAATGTTGTTTAGTATTGATCTTCTAAGAGACAGCACAACATTCTCAAGACCAGTTTCATTTTGCAGTAGAGGAAAATTCAAAACCTTTTAGTTCTGGGTTGTTTGGGGTTTTTTTCCAATTTACTTTTGCAAAATGGGATTGTTGGCCTCTAGATGGGGAACTCTCTCAGTCTCCCATTCAGGTTCTCTGTCTGCTCAGCAGTGACTGGAGTTGCTAAGAAGTTTCCTCCATGAAACCTTGATTAAACACAGAACATCTCCCTGAATCATCCTGGCTTTCGTTCAGTTCAGTGGTATGTGTACTTCCAGATCTAGTCTCACCAATGTGTGAAATCATGGGTCAAAAATCTCTCATGAAGAGTGTTGATTTAAACTCAACAGGATAAAAGAAAAACCCCATACATTCATGGTGTAGCTATTGTTCACTTTGTTTTAAGCAAATCTGTCCTGAGGGGAAAAGGGAATTATAAGTTTATGCTGCCAACTTCTGCTCTCAGGACCTCTGTCCTCTCAGAAGGGAGCAGAGCCCCACCGCCATGCCCCATAGTTGTAGCAGCATTTGGCCAATAATAATTGGGATGTTAGATGCTCCCATAAAATTGAGACAATTCTGATTTCTGCTGGTTTCTCCCAATGTCTATGCAAAATTCTTTAAAAATACCTCTTTTATGCAGTGCCTGGTTACCACTCATCTGCCTGGGCAGCTGCCAACTACTCCAGCCAGTACAGCTCTCTGAGAGGCACTACTGGGGCTTTAAAAGTGGTTATGGGCCCCTGGTCTGGGTGGATTTAAAGCAAAAAATAATAAATAGATGTACCTTACAAAGATGGGATCTGCCTGGACTTGTATTTTAAAGTGTTTTTAGCCAGCTTCCTGAGCTCAGTGCACGTGCCCTGCAGAGCCATACTCCCAATCTGTTTTGGATTTGAATTAATTAAGATCAGTTCCTATTTCCTGTTCTCAAGTCATTAATTTAATCTGTTTTCATATATAAGATGTACTGCAGTCAGCCATAGTCTTTTAGCCTTCATTTATACAACTTCTGTATTTCCTTCCTCTCACCACAATGCTGTAACTGGTTATAGACTGACAGTGTGGAGCAGAACTGCTGAACAGGGAATCCTCACCCTGTGGAAACTCCATAATTTAAAGGTTTTTGTTTTCATCATGAAACGGAATAATAATTCTATGTAAAATAACAATTAATGTAAAATAACTAATAAAAAAACGCTTCACCTAAAACAAAGCAGTAAATGTGTGTACACGTGTGTGTGTGTGTATATATATATGAAGAAATATTCCATCTTGACTATTGTAGGTCAACAGGGTTCCCTTAAAATAGTTTTAATAGTAATGAAACTGTATTTTTCCATGCAAAACTTGGGTTTTCTTCTTTTTTTCATATATACAGGAGGAGCTATTTTTCCTTAGCTGTCTGGATATTGTATGTGTATCCATGTGTTTTCTGTGTGGCTCTGTGGTCATGGCAGAGGCTGAGGAGTCCTGGGTGCCATTCAGTGCTCTCTTCCAGTGTTGCATTGAGTTGGTTTCCAAGGGCCATCTTTTCAAAGCTAGACGTGTTTAGCCGTGTTAGGGAATTCCACTGCACAGACAGATGCTCTCGCCTAAAATACCTTCTTCTTGGCTGTCCTGTTGAAAAATGCATCCAGATGTTTCCAGTTCTCTTTGGTATCAGGGCTATAGAGGGACTGCTGACAGTTCTATTTTTGTGGCTTCCTGGCATTACTGCAGAAGGAGAAAAAAATTGGATTAAAACCTGACACAGAATACATAAAGAAAGTCTTAAGTTTTAAGTTATATTATAAAGTAACCATCAGTGATTGTCATGATTTTTTCCTAATCTGCTTAGCGTAAAGGACTTATCTTATGTTGAATTCTTTCCATGTTCTCATCAAAAGCCAAGTTCTTTTTACAGATATTTCAGTCTCTTAAGTTTTCTTTTCTGGTGTCCTGACTTCAACTCTTGCTTTGCTGTTTTCCATCTGAGTCCAAAATGATCTGCAGTCCAACATAATGGATTTATTCTTTTGTGTTTACTGCCCCAGTACATACCATATTGTACATCCTTGTCCAAGTCAGTGAATTTATCTACAATTCACAGGAACAGTGTTGTCAGTTCAGTAATCAGATTAATTGATTACTTGCCTAATGCAGCATTAGGAAGAAACACTATCAACTTTTACAGCCCAGAGCATAGGGGATTCAGCATATTAAAATCCCAAGTTTTAAGCTTTATCATGGGATAGATTTATAATGTTCCCTTCTAAATTCAAATATAAATCTTGCATGAGAAAAATTGGCTCAGATTTATTAAAATTGTTCTTTTGGCCCTTGTAAATAATATTATTAATCTTCTGCATACTGGGGCAGGCTTGGATTAAGTCTGCATTTAAGGGCTGCAGGTGCAAGGCTGTAATGCTAAGCCAGAGTCAGGGTGTCCCTGGGGGCTGTGTCAGAAGGATGACTTTGGATCGTGTACCCATGCCAGGGCTTGTTCCCTTTCTCCAAGGGGTGCCTGGAAAGCAGAGGCAGTTGTTCCTCTAGCACAATAGCTCAAGCACACACACCTGCTCAGCTTTAGTCTTCTTCAGGGAAGTAGGCAAGAGCAATTAGTTCTTCTTCGTGACGTACTCTCAGTTTGGTGGTCTGTGCCTGGGCTGCGTGTGCAGATGCGCTGAAGGCCATTTGGCCTCCTCCAGTCTGGAGCCCTGGGAAGAAGCAGCTGCTGAGCTGAAGGAGACCACAGCTAGATTGCACAAGTGCTCTTTCTGTAGGGTTCAGCTCAGGGCCTGCATGAAGGGAGACATATATTAGATCATCTTCATCTGGGCAGAGAAGCTGGAGGGAGAAGGGAAAGTTGCAGTGGGACGCAGCATGGTCTCTCACAACTGCACGTAGGAAGACGTGGCTGTTCCAGGCAAAGCTTCTGCCCTGGGTCAGTTAGAGCTAGACCTGCTTGGCAGGAGAACATATAAAGCAGCTCATGGGATCACAGTGAGCTCTGCTTTTACTGCTATGACAGCAGCTCAGCTAAGAATTGACTTCCGAGATGGTTTTCTTTGCCTCAGAAGGCTGCTAAAGCTGAGTAAGTAATATTTTTGTACAATTGTCACATCCTGAGTGATAGCGGTGAAGTATTGAGTACTCCTGCTGATTACAAAGGTTTTATACTTCACATGCAACTGTTACCTCTAGGAAAGCCCAGCAAACAATATCTTACGTGAGCACTAAGGCAGTCACCACATGGACTGTGGGGATGCTCTCTGCAGGCTCCCATCCTCCTTCTCTTCTCCACGTGCTCAGAATATTGTCAGGATGCAGAGACAACGGTGGACCAGTAACAGTTTGGGATCTCAATACAGTGCTGTGGGAATGAGAGCAATCTTGGCCTTTCAAGTATTCATTAATGAAATATATTCTCACCTTAGATTATCCTGTGACATTGTTGAGTCTGAGGTGCATAGTTCAGTTGTGGTATTAGCCTGCATAAAACTGGTCAGAGAAGCAGGATAATGTTTTGAGAAGAACTATACAAAACAGACTTGAATGGTGTAAAACCTACAGGTTTAAACTTGTCTACAGGGCTTGCTTTGGTCTACTTAGCTTAATGAAGAGAAATATAAGAGAAGGTTAGATCCTAATCTTTTAAGATCTGAATGAAGAAAAGAGATACTACTGATAATTAACACTCTTAATATAGCAAAGACATAAAAACTGGGGAAAAAATTAAACTGGAAATAGAGTTAAAATATTAACAATGAAGGCAATTAGCTGTTGGAATATTTTCTGAAATAAAACCCGAGTGTCTTCCTGCTTAAGTTGTTCAGTGTAAAGCAGGAGTAACTGTTTGAAAACCAGCGGTGTCAGTAACTGAGGAGGGTGGGACAAGGGCTCATAACGGGCCTTCTGGTCTCCAAAAGTAAGATGCTGCTTTAGCAAACTGTAAGTGAACGAGAGGAATTTACAGGACAGGACCATGCCCGTTTGGACCAGTGGTCCATTCGGTTCAGTTTCCTGTTTCTGGGATCAGCGAGAGGAACCTGTAAAGCTTCCCCCGACGGGCTGTTGTGCCTTCGTTTACCAGTGCGGGAAGGTGCTTCCTGTGCCTAGGCAGTTAGTGGTTTGTTTGCATCATGGAACATGACACTTTTCTGTCTATTTCTGTTAGATTTAATTGTGTAACTACTTAAACAACACTACTACGCTCTTTGCCCCAGGAAAGCTGTGCAACGGTCCATCATAAAATCCCCAATCATTTAAACTAGGTTAATGATGCATAGTCTTTTTTTCAGTTTTAAATATGTAATTACACTTTTTCTTCATTTATTTGCTGCACTGGGAGAGCTTTGCATCTCTTCATTATGTTTCTGTCGAACTGTTTGTAAGATGTCTCTCACAAGAATGCCTTTCTGGTTGTGTCCTTTAAAAACCTTCTCATAACTTCTCTTTTTCTGTTGTGTTATTTCAGCATCTCCTTTGTGATCCACTGCTTTCAGGGTGAAATCCCTTTCTCTTTCCAGGCACAAAAGAAAGGAAAGCCTCACATTTTCTTCATTTTCTTGAAAGGCAGAAGAACTGGAACAATCTCTGTGTGCAAACTCCCAGAGCTTTCATGCTTTTCCCTGAGTTGCGGTTACAAGCAGAGAAGGAAGCTGTATGTATGCACACACCCACTAGTTACTGCAGATATCACTATTGTGGGCTTCTCCTGAAACACGCGTAGATATGAGCATTTTATCATGCACCTGGTAGGTGTGTGTTGGCATGACATTTTTTGTTTCCTTTTTTTTTTCCCTCTTCCTCCAGACAACCTACTACTGCCTAGGTTTATAATGAATAGGAACAAAAGCTTGTGTCCTGTCTTTTCACATGCTCAGACCCACTTGAAGTGCCTCTCTCCCCTGTGTGGATAGTATAAATCAGACCTGCCTACTGTCCCAAAAAAAACTAGGGCTTTTTTTTAAACAGTGGACTTTATGGCTTTGGCAAGTGTATGCCCATGCATGGCACTATGTGTGTAGGTGAGTGCATGTGCTGTCCTTGCTGCTACAGTAGCAAAGTACCTGGAGGCAAATTTCTCAAAACCATTTGAGCTGTTTTACTAGTGTTGACTGGTTTCAAGATGCAGTGGTCACAAGCCACCCCTCTTCAGATGAAGAGCTGTGCTCAGACCGGTCCACAGCTCCCAGACGCTCTCCCCCAAAGCAAAACTACAAAACAGCTGGCCGTGGAAGCTAAACCTTTTGCAGCATCTGCACCGTCAGAGAGAGTCCATCTGACCTGCAGCAGAAGCAGCTTTTGCTGTGTGTGTTTTTGTTAATCATCTGGAGACCTGCGGTGGTATTGTTACGCTCTTTGAAGGATTTATATGACTGGGATTGACTGCATCTCCTGGATCTGAAAGGCAGAAAGGCACAGAGGTAGCATAAATGTGGTGTTTGGCTGAGGTGTGAACCAGCAAGCTTGAGCTTGCTTTCTCCACAGGGCAGATCCTCAGCTGTTGCAAAGCGTCGTGGCTCCACTGGGGCTACTGGAGCTGTAGACACTTAAGTCATTTGAGGATCTGATAGGACAAGAGGAAAGTGCCTCAAGTTGTGCCAAGGGAGGTTTAGATTGGATATTAGGAAAAATTTCTCCACTGAAAGTGTTATCAAGCATTGGAACAGGCTGCCCAGGATGGTTGAGTCACCATCCCTGGAGGTATTTAGAAGATGTATAGACGTGGTGCTTAGGGACATAGTTTAGTGGTGGACTTGGCAGTGCTAGGTTAACGGTTGGACTCAATGATCTTAAGGGTCTTTTCCAACCTAAATGAGTCTATGATTCTATGATCTCTCCCAAATGCTTAATAACAACTGATCATCCCTGTTTCTGGACATTTTCTTTTACACCTCCTGCTTTGTGAGGACTTACTGCTACTAGAGATTTTGCCGTGATGCATTTCTGGGACGCAGATCTGAGAATGCGGTTTATACATTTATGGCTGGCAATAAATCTCATAACGTTTGAAACCTCTGGTTTAGCCAGCTTTCCCAGTTTGAGATCAGCTGTTTCACCCTTGTGTCTATTGCATAGTTTTAAATGTGTTACCTGATCAACTCCTATGGAGCAGTGCTGTGACTAAATGCAGTAAAAATACATCAGCAGCCTACAAACTTGTTGCAAAACACACCCTTTCATCATAAGACAGCAAAGACCTGATATTTATTTTCAGACTGCTTTCAGCTTTTAATATTTAATATTGCGATCATCCGTTTTCTGTCATGTTCTTTTCATTTAACGAGTTGTGAAAATATTTGCTTTCTTCTCCAAACATCTCTGTCTTGTAATCATTCTGGAGGCATCTGGAACCGAAGTCTTCGATACTGTGTTTATCTGATTTTAGCTCATTCAAAATTTCTATCAGAGAAATCTGGAAATCATTAAGATAATTTATGTTCTCCATCTAAACCCATTAAAATAGTAGTAATTGTAATTCTCTAGGCTCTGTGTATATGTGTGGTTGGTTCTTAGACTTTGTTGTTTCCAGGATGTTCTAATAACTTTGGCTCTCCTTCTGCCTTAGTGTGGAAGGACTAGTGCTGAGTTACATTGGATTATCTTATTTTGGCTTGATACTGGGAAGAGAGAAATGAAAAAGCTTACTGAAATAGATGGAGAACCCCAAGAAAGAGAGAGAATTTGAGACAGAGTGACAAGATCTGGGTTCAGTTCCCTCTTCTGCTGCAAGTGATTTGATTTCTCTCTGTTTTTTGTCTGAAAATTGGGGATAATTCATCTTTTCCTCCTGTAATTTTCTCAGTCTAATATCTCCAAAATGGAGGATGTCTTTGACGTATGCATATTGCCTAACAAAAACTGACCCCAAAACTTAGAGATAGGGTCAAGGAGTCCTAACTACTTGTGAAGATGGATGGAATTGCTGGGAAGTCAATACTTCTTTGGAATTTGGTGGTGCACCTAACAAATGTCTCTACAGTTCAGGTTTATTTGGTAAATTTATTCCCAGACAAATGCATGTTAGTACAACCTTTTAACAACTGTTTAATGATATACTGAGGATTTTTGGGTAACTGACACCAGCAAAAGGTTCTGGCATGTGGGAGAAATTTAACCTTTGATAGAAATGTCAACTTCTGTGAAGATCATGAAATACTTGTTTAATCTTCTACAAGATTTTTGTTCATTTTCAGTTAAGAAAATATACAACAGAAGCTGCTAAATTTCTCTCTGGCCCACATGGTTAAGACAAAACTTTTGCATGCAGTGAAAGTTGTATAACTAACCGTAGGCAACTTGGGAAAAACAGATACGAGAAAATAAATTGACTGGGAGCCAGGCCATCTAATTTACTGCTAGGATTGCTCTTCTGAACTAAAACAAAAACCCAAATATATTTATCTCTGTAGCTTAAGTTAATTAAAACTTTAAAAAGTAATTGAGACTATCCATGTTGTGATTTCACGAACAAAGCAAAGTGCTCTAAGCAGAATGAGGGAGCACTGTATCGAGATGATCTGTCCCTCAGCAAATACTGGCATTTTTTTGTAGTGTGGCTGTGGTATAAGTCTAGGAACACAAGCACAAATTTTGTCACGGAAACCATTACATTTTGAAGCTTAAGAAAAAGTGTAAACAGTGTTCTAGTCTCTTACTCTTGGAATTTTCTTTTCAAAATACTGTATTTAAGCTGAAACTGAATTGGAAGCTCTAAGCTATGTGTCTGTATACTTTGGCATTGGCTACTGATATTACCTTGCCTACAAAACAGTAATCTGTAAATAGTGTACTCTCTTCTGTACGATAGGCAGTGATGAACTGCTTTATATTTGTCTTCAGATAGAAAAAATGTATGAATGTTTGCATATTGATAAATGAGGAAAAAAAGATAATGGTCAAAGACTATCACAGGTTACTTGGTCTTACTGTGAAAAACATCGTCTTTTTTAATGATAGAAGTACAAAAGATGTAGAATTGCCTTATTACTGTTATATCCTCAATACCTGTATGTAGCCCTTTCTTTCTAGGTAAGGCATTCAACCCCGTGATGGAAAGGCAACTGCTTGTGACAGACGATTTACATTTGTTTATTTGCTCACATTAATGGTTCCAGCTAAACAATTCTGGGGAAAGAAATTACCACCATGAACTGAATTTTCTCTGATGCAGAAAACCTAGTTTTTCCACTTTATGTAGCTGGAAAGCAGGGCGGTTACTAACATTTTGGTTTCTCCACCAGCAGTAGCGAGTAAATTCAATCTGGACATTTTGAGATAAAAGACTGTTTTGCCTGCGCAAACTGCCACTGAGGCTTAGAATCCATTGTTGCAAAGCTTAGAGCAAACGAAGCAGCTGTTTCAGCCCAGTTTAAACATGGTGAACAAGAGTAAAGCATATTAACTCCAGCTGTGTATCGATAACAGCTGGGAAGGAAAATCACTGCAAGGGAACCTTAAAGTAAACTTTGAATGCTAGCAGGCTTAGCTATTGTGAGTGCGCCTCCAAGGGAGGAGCAGCGGAGAAAATTTGTTCCTTAGAAACGTGGGGAATTTAATGAGAAGTTCCCGTGTCTGTTTTGTGCTTCTGTAGAGATGCAGAGCAGGTTCTGGAGTCAGTGGTGTTGCCTCTGAAGATTTTTGATGCAGATCTCATACTGTACTTACACTCATGGGCAGTTTTGAGATCAGGGCACGTACTGAGTGATGGATTCTGTGCAGAGTAATGGTGACCCTTTTGAAGCAGGATGTTGCACCCTTGCCCTGTCTGGTTAGAGACTACACTGTAATCTCTTCAGTAGTGTTCTGTTTTCCAGAATAATGTGTACCAGTATTCAGGCTACTTCTGAGGTTTTTATACTTGGGTCACTTACATTTTGTTCATTTTGGTCTATTGAGCACAAAGAGCAGTACAAAACTAGAGGAAATAATTAATGTCACTTAGTGGTAAACCCAGCAAAAATTATTCAAAGGAATTGTATTAAACCAAATATTCCCTTAGGTCCTTGTTGCAGTAGAATAATGGTTTACTTAGGTTTAGGTCTAATGGGGATATATTTTAAGAATTTCCTTCTAATCGGTACTTCGTGATAGCTCACGATTAAGAATAATTCTGGAACAGTTACGTAGTTGTAATAATAAACTTTCATTATATTTCACGCTAGTGTTTTAAAGATAACAAGTTAATTCAAGGCTTCCTCATTATGAGGAAGTCACGTGCTCTCAGTGACTCTGCAAAACCCATACGTTAAAACATAAATAGCAGTGCTGAGGTACTGTAGAGTGCAAAAGAGCAGGTCAGTAAGTATATGCTGAGTTTGGTCAGTATTTGCAAATTGATACATCTATTGATAACTTCCAGTTGCACCCTACCCATGGAAATAAATAATGTTAAGACAAGAAAGCACATGTTTTCTAAGTAAGTTAGATGACGTGTCCATAGCTTAATATCTCCACTTGGTATCCATCAGAATTTTGAGGGGCTTTTAATGAGAGAAAAGTTTTGGGGACATTAGTGTTATTTCCACAGTATTTGTGTCATTCCCTAGCTGTCTTTGAATACACATACAAAGAAAATGATGGCACTGTTCAAGCTGCAGGTAGGAATGGCTTCTGTGCTGGAGCACGGAAGCTTTCAGCAATTTCTTGCGATTGAGATAACTGAGCAAACGTGTCCATTTTTGTGTAATTGTTGTCTTCTCTCTGTGTTTTCCCCCTTTCTCTTACTTGTTGTCTTCCCCATCCCTTCAGCTTACGTTCATGTTCCGTTTGGTGTCTTCTAACCTCCATGGAGTTGGAACCATGTCTTGGGTATGTTCTACAAAGAACCATGTGTAGTTTAGGTACATGTAAAAGGACTAGACTTAGAGAGCTAAAGTTTTGGACAGGAGGCAACACAGCTGTCTGTGTCCCTCTGAAAAGAGAACATAAGGATATGAATAAAGACATTTAAATGAGGCCAGTTAGTATTGTCATAAAGTTCTTTTAATGTTAACCAGCTGTTATAGACTTGTTCTCATTTTTAGTAGATTACATGCCTCTTATTTTGCTGGAAGTCAGCGCTCTCTATTTCTGTGTGCATAGCAGACAATTATATAATAAAACAGGTCTTCAGTTTCATGTGTATACAATTATGAGAAAGCAGTAGTTCCTCAAAGAAGGCAATTTTGGCATCATTCATAAAGTGTTTTCAAATGTAAAGTATGGAGTATGTTGAGTGAAAAATGTAAACGCGTATGGATGTATGTGAAAATAGTACATAGTGAAAGAGGATAGGAGAAACATGAACAAGGGAAACAGAATAAAAAACACATCTTGCAAATGGCTTGACAAGACCACATCAAAACAGCTGTAAAGCTGAGTAAAATCCAAAGCCCAGTGGCACACACAAATATGAAGGGAATTTCAGTGTTCCTGAAAGACAGGGACCTGTCTGAGTGAGTCACTGAAAGTACTTGGATGCCGTACGTTAAAATGATTATCTCTTTCCATGTGCTTATATATAACAAATAATTTGTCTCAGTGAGAGAAATCTGATGGCTCTGATCCTTTTATGACTGAAGTAACTTTCTCATTGACTCTGGGACTGTGTCCAATAAGCAATCA
The DNA here is from genome assembly GCF_000699105.1 of Pygoscelis adeliae. Classification (NCBI taxonomy): domain Eukaryota; kingdom Metazoa; phylum Chordata; class Aves; order Sphenisciformes; family Spheniscidae; genus Pygoscelis; species Pygoscelis adeliae. The sequence continues at coordinate 13,424,252 of NW_008824356.1, read as the reverse complement.
CATATTAAATAACTGATAATATTGCATTTTGATTTCAGTTATTCACATCTTCTATGGTTTGTTTTATTGTGTTTTTCAGGTTCGATAGCTACACTGGATCTTTGATTGCGGTCTCCTCTAAATTGCAACACTGAAAACAATGGCAACAGAATGTATAAAAAACTGCTGTAAATGGTGTTTCTGCATAGAAAAAGAAAAAAAAGATCGTGAGTTCTGACATAATGACATCAACTGAGGGTTTTGCTGTTCTGGCTTCATTAATGATGGGGTTTCCCATTAATAAAATGACTGTATCACTCCTGAGAAACATGAATTCTTTTACAACATCCAAAATTCTTTCCGTACCTCCACTTGGAGATTGAACACATGCTTGTTAGTGTTAGGAATTGGAATTGGAACTGAAAAATAACACTTGTCTGAAGTCTGCTCCTTGCAGCCTGGAATGCTGTCCCAAAAAGCCAACTTTTTTACCCAAGGTTGTGTAAAGGACTTGCATCTTTCAAACTCTAAGAGCGAACACTTTTTCTTTTTAAGTCCCTGTGGATTTGCTGTTAGGATTTTCTTTGGTGTCTTAGTTGTTTGAAGAACTCTTCTATGATACAAGTGTACCTCTTGTAAAAATTCACTTAAGAGCAAGGTAGCTGTAAATATAGAAGCTTGGGCAACAGAGTTTGGATCAGTACAGGTGTCATGAGGATGAATATCTTTTCCAGGTGCTAGTCCTGAACACTGGTAAAACTAGTGTACTAGTTTTGTAGTACTGCTAGTACTAGTGAATACTAGCAGCCGTTAAGTAATCTATCAAGCACAGATCCTATTAAATAAAAGAGATCTGTTCATAGTATTATTCAAAACTTAATGTACATGTGGACTGTCTGTTTTTCTTGCTCTTTATTTTTAGCAGTTTCCATGGTGCAGGAATCTGAAGCAGTAGCTGCAAGCAAGCCAACTATTGTAGAGAAGCCTCCATTGTCTTCTGTGTCAGTGAAGCGTCAAGTTGGCTGTTCAGAGGATTATCTGCTTTCTAAACTGCCCCTGGATGGTCAGGAGGTACCGTTTGTGGTCCCTCCATTCAGATTGGCTTATGTACAGCCGAAGAACCTTCCTAGTATCTCTCATGCTGGAGGGATTCAAGGTAAAACATAAACAGCATTGCTGAAATAGTTGTTTGGCTTCTGCTACTCCTTGAAAGTTGTCAAGTATTCCTACTGAAAATATATGTTTGCAGAACTTTTCTAGAAGCCTGGTCTTGTTTCTTTTCTCTCTGGATGTCCAGAGAGGTTTTGTGAAGGATGTCATCCCACTATGAATCTCTGTGGTGGTGCATGAATAAAAGTGAAAGGGAGGATTGCACACTAGTGCTTATACTCAAAGTAATGGAAGACACTTAAAGGAAACAGAAGCTTTAGTAAAGAATTTATTGGAGGCAAGGAAAGACCTAATACATCCCCAGCGTCCATATCACTCAAGTAAAGAAGGAGGGTGGTCTGGCTTTCATGTTTAATGTACTGATACGTTTTAACGTACTAACACATCTTCCTTTTCAAATTTTGCCGATAAATAGCATGTGCTACTACACAGCGGAATTTCTTTCCCCTGCTACTTCTTGCTCTTATTGCTGCTCTTTGGGAGGCCAGGGGTCACAGATCTCAGTGGTATAAGGTTGCACATGATACTATGACTCTTTGCTTCACAGTAATCTTGCGCTTCAACCTCTGCCAGTTAGTTCCATGCTCAGACTGCCAAAATGATGTACATGCAATTTAGGCACAGTGGCATTTAAAAAGAATAGGAGCCTGGCCCAGTAACATGAGTTACAGGGCATATGCTATTCCTAGGCTCTTGGTCCTGCCACGAGATACTTAGAATTAGGTAAGGGAAGATTTTGGCCTGGGTCATACCTGAACGGTTGTTTTCTCTAGAGTTGCTTTGCCTTGAGGCAGTGATAAGTGGATAATATGCTTTTAGTCCCATGTGACTGTATTTCTTTTCTGCAGGTGGAAACCTTAATAACCAAAAAAAGTCAACCACATGTTGCATAATAACTAATGCAGTACTACCTAACCTTTTTGTGTGCTTGTGTGGTTTTACTCCTACTCTTCTCTCTTCTCCCCCGGTCCTTGCTGTTGCTTCTTTTCTCCTCCTGCATGCCTGTTGCCAAACTTCCTCCTCACCCTCACCCACCCCTGCTGGTAACGCTGGCACCAGAGCCAAGCTAATCAGCCTAGCAGAGCTTTTCAGTATAGACTGGCCATTCTGTGCCCGATCTCTTTAGTGGGCTTTACTTGTGATGTCTGCCTCACCAGACATAGACAGGCAACCTAATAGTTGAAGGTAGAACGTGTGAGGCCCTTCTCATCTCTGAGCCTGATCTCCTTCAGCCTCCCTGCTTCCCTACTGCTTCAGCAGCTAGTTCTTGTAAGTCCATACTTGCACAAGGTACGGAAATGCAGGACATGCTCCTGATAATCCTTTCATCATCATTTCTGAAGGACCTGGTGAACAGAGTGGCCCTTAGGCTATAAAGCCAGTAGGTCTTCTGGCAGGATGTCCTGACTCTTCATAATTGTCTCTTGAGCAAATACTTTAAATTCTTGAACAAATATGTTAAAAGTGGCTCTTATGTCAAGTAGGCGACTTCCATTTCTCTTTCCAAATATAAATACTTATTTTTTAAAGTACAGCTTTTTAAGCCTCACTAAAGTTGTGTTTAAAAATGCAAAGTTTACTTTTTAGGGACCTTTACTAACTACAGTGAAGTGTGCTGTCATTCCTTCTTCACATTAACCAAAGCACCAGCATATTCAAAAAATGTATTTAGAGTATTTCCTTCTTAGACCATTGTTAAATATCTGTAGACTTCCAAGTTCAGCTCTCGGTTCCACTCCATTTTCTGTGTGTATCTGACCATTTTCCTTTAGTGAAACAGGACATGCTCAGTGTTAGCTCTTGGCATTCCTTCTGAAAGCAATTAAGTTCTGGCAGCCTTTCTCTTCAATACTCACTGCAGCGTGTCTCATGCTCTCACAGAAGTAAGCTAGCAGGACGGAGTGTGCTCCTGGTCTGGAACGCTGGCTTTTCCATCATCTGCTGTGTATCAATTCTTTATGGCCTCATTTCTAGCGTTTATCCTAATTTACGTCATGCTCAAGCCCATTATACTTGAATTCTTGCTTTATAATCTCTCATGTTCCATCTCACTGTTTTAGTTATTCTTTTTTACTTACTCTACTAACACCTGGAGGAAGGGATTTCACAGCAATAATTGTTTGTCTTTCACGGTGCAAGACACTTGCAGAATTGAAGGCACTTTATAATGGGGTAAAGAACTTTTTAACAGAGAGGTTGAAGTCTAGGGAGGTGAAGTGAAGGAAGCCAATGTCAGAGCTTGGCTGAGTCCAAGTCACTGCCATCCCCATTCCCTACTGTACTGTTATATATGGCTTATTTTTGCTCCAGACAGACAAAATGAAGCACTACAGCAATGTTCTTTACTGTTCTGCTGGCCAAGACATGCATGTTTTTTCTGAAATGATTATAAATAAAGGAAAGAAAAATAGGGCAGCTGTGCTGTAATGGGCTGAGTAGAGGGCTGGGATTCAAGCGTTCTCAGATCTGTCTACTTGTGCCTCAGCCAACAATTCAAGTCATTTTGGGCCAGTGATTTTACCACTGACAGACTTCCTATGGAAATTGGATGACAAGGAGACTGCAGTCACAAGTTGCATTATCTTTCCAGACATACCCTCCTGAAGGTCTGGGGGTCCATTAGCTGAGTGGCAATGTCCTGGGGATAGGTAGCAAATAAGTCAGAGGTTTTCTGTAGACATGGCCCTACTTTTCCTGTTAATTTCTGTCTTGCTGTCTGTCTTTGGAGCCTTCTGTATTTTAACTAGTTAGGCATTTATGGAACTCCAAGACAGGGTATGCATAGCTTTTTATGGCCAATTTAATTCCAGTGTTTGCTAGCACACTGTGGAAATCTGACATGATATGTATATGTGCTTTCTTTACTTTTTCTTTTGTTTTCTTCCTTTTCCTGAAGTAGATAATATTGAAATATTTTGTCCTTTGCCCTGAAGGCACTCTGCCTGCCTTATGAAGCCAGGCAGCATGTGTTATGTCTGGAACTCTTGCATTTGATGTTTACTTGTGCTCCACAGAATCTGCCAGAGCCTCATTTGGTGACCGGAAAGCAGAACTGCACGGCGGGTACCAGTGGCCCTGCTATGACGTGTACAACCCATTCTATTTGGAGCATCGGGTTTCGCCAGATCTGATTAGGCGCTTCCAAGCAAAATCAGATAATAGGAAATTATATGGATCAGGTGAGAAGGACCCGCACCCTTACATCTCTGTCTTCCTCCCTTTCCCAAGGTTTATAGGTAAGAGAAAAAAGCCATTAGTCTACAGAAGACGTGTTTGATTATAGCAGTTCTCAAACTGGTCTGTATGCTACAGACACTTCTTGGTTGGTGAATCGCTCTGTGGAGCCAGCTCTGCTTGATTTCCAGCTGCACTGTTACTTTCTGTCTTTTGGGGGCTTAACAAGGCTCGCGTGCATCACACGAAGGTAGACAGATTGGCAAAGCAAGCTAGTGTAGCTGCCTCTGATCCAAAACAGGATGCAGTACTGAAGATTCCAGCTACCAGTAATAGGAGTGTTTGAGGGAGACGGAAAAGGGAAGTCGGGCAGTATGTTGAGTGGAGGAATGCCTGAGGAGTGTATATATATGGAGAGAGGAACAAGCACCAAAAAACATTCAGGAGCAGATGATAAAAACAGGTGCAAAATGGAAAGTGATGCTATATGCCAGCTTTTTCGTAGTTTGCTTTTGAAGGTGCAGACATGTCCCCACTTCTCATTGCACAAGTGTGTTTAAGAACAGGGGAGGGCTGTGAGATAGTAAAAGTTTAGACAGAAGGGGTTTGGCTACCTCGGTAAAAATTTTCCTCTGTGCTGTTCATTGGTATATGTATCCTATAATGAATGCTGTTTAGAGTAAAGTAGATGACCAAGTGTCGCTTGCTGTAAGTGATTGCTAAGTCAAACGCATTCAGAAAATTCATATACTCAAAGAAATGTACACACCTCTCTATCAAATCAGAAGCTGGCAACAGCGTGCATTTTTAAAGGTGCTTTATTTAGAATGGTATAGCATGCTTGCTTTACAGCTGGGGGAAATGGCTCAGTCTGTGTTCTGTTTTAAAAATAATTCTGAATCACCATAGAGACTACATGAAAAGACTACTCCATTTTCTTTTTTTTTTTGAGAGGGAACAAAACACACGAATTTTAGCAGCCTTTAACACATATGGTTTTGCTAGGCTTTGTAAGCACCTGTGGTGGGAGCCAAATGGATTTTATAAAACTGTCTTGAACATCTTCCCTTCAGCTCATCATCTCTTTTTCCATTTTTCTTCAAGCTAAGTAAACACTTCACTAGTTTTGTCTTAGTAAGCTTAAACACAAGAAAGGTCACTTAAGTGTGTCTAGAGTACAGTTCTAAAATGCCTTCTTCCTCCACAGTTTTTTGACAGCTGTTTCAAAAGTTAAATGATTCTCTTCATGGGCATCTATAGACTATTTAAGCAAAACTCTAAGCCTATTTTGCTGCAGCAAGTGCTATGATACTTTTCATGTGTGTGGGCTTAGAACTACAGAATGTGTTTATTTGGAAGGTATGAAGTGAATTAAATTCTTGAATTTTCACGTGAAGTCCCTCCTCTTGATCTTAAAAAAAACCAAAAAACAAACTGAAAAATAAATTGATTAATATTTTTCAAAAATTCTAGTTATTATTGGTAAACAACATATGTTTATGGTTAAAATTTTTCTCCTTTTTTGTATTTTACAGACAGCTTTCTCAGTGCAAAAACTGACATTTTTTTCCATTAAGAATTTAAGTTTTTTGAAAAAGGCACCATCTCTTCCCCTCACCACCTTTATGTTCTTTGAAAACTTTAACCAGCTTTACTAGAAACAGCAGATCATACTGTCTTTAAGGCGTTTCGGTGATTTGTAACCTGTAGGCTCGAGTGGGTATTTCCCAGTAGTTTGTGAAAGTCATGAGTACTGAATAGGGAATTAATTTCCATAACCATAATCAGTTTCAAATCAAGTAACGGGCTGGTCTCTCCTATTTGCTCCCATTATATCAAACAAGGTTTCTAGGCCTCATATGATACGACAATGCTATTTCTACACCAGACTCTGTGAACAACTCAGCCCTTTTGTGTCATGCACAAGAGAGAATTTGGAACTCACGCCAGACATACAGATCTTCATTAAATTTATCTAAATGATGTTGTTGCTTTCCTTTCCCTCCCATGGGTTGTCAAAACTTTCTTCATCTTTTGTTCTCTTTTTCTTCCTTGGGAAAAGAAAGAATAATTCTTTATTGTCACATCTCACAATACACATAATTGGTTATTTCTTTTGATAGCAATAAAAGGGAAATAAATTTTCAGTAACGAGTGATGTAATTCTATTAAGCTATAATCAGTGAATTGTAATGGAAGTCTTCTGAAATACAGTAACGCAGCATTGCAACAAAAAGCAATTCATTGCATCAGATAGTCCTAGAAGTTAAACCATACTGCTCTCATTCATTTCAGCATGGGTCAGTTCTGAAGTTGGGAGGCTTTAAACACCTCTTGAACGTTACTAGAGTCAGCAAAGATTCCTGAAACAGTGGCATTAGTTCAGCTCTCATTTTCTACTGTTGCTGCATAATATGCATAGACAATGTGCTTTAGTTCTGTATTGCTTCGAGGTCAAAAGAAAACTGATAAGATCTACTTGACCACCTCCAACTGCTGATGAAACTACCCTTCTATAAAATAAAGATCTTGCTTTTGTGCTATAACAAGTACGTGTCATCTTAGAGTTAAGACATGCTTTGTCTGAGATCTAGTAAGGGTGCAGAGTGTGGTGCTTTGACACTGTGATCAGTAAAGCCAGGGAGATGAGGCCAAGTTTAGCAGGCAGCATGTTTTTGCCACTAGCATCTTTACTGTGGAAAAATTTAAAAAAAGGAGACCAGGCTAAGCCCCAGTTCTGGCTGACTAGATTTAAACACAAGGCTTTTGTGTTTTGGTAAAGCATCTACTAAAAAACCCATTTCTTTAGAGGAAATAACTTTGAGGCAGGCTCCCCGTTCTACCGCTGCTACCAATGTGACCAAGTAGGTTTGAACTATTTCAAAGGTGGAATTGATTAAGGTATTTTAGTGGCTTGTTCTCTCCATTTTGTCTTTTCAGGAGAGTATTTTGGGAAAGTGAGGTGGGGAAAGGTGCTGACGTCCTTCTTTAGATGTTATTTAGCTAGGTTTCAATTCTACCATAGGTCTACTTAAATTTAAAAAAAGCTTCTTAATTGTTTGGGCTTTTTTTTCCTAGCAATGATGCTTACGTGATTTGTATTATTCTCTTTGTCTTTTTAGTTAGTGATTTAAGACCTAGAACTTTGCCTGGATCATTTGATGTAAGTCGTTCAATGTTTGATCTCAGAAGCCCGCCTCATCGATTCATGAAGGTGAGTTCCCCTTGTAACTTAGGTTATACTGAAAACTCAGCTTACGTGGCGTATCTGTTCCTGTTGCATTGTGTTTTCAAAGTAAACACTGAAGGACATTGTACTATGCACTGGAAGGACTAGAGGGAAAAGTTCAATGTCTTGACCAACTTCAAGAGGCTTTTTCCTCATGTCTTCTCTGACTACTGCTGTTTGGCCCAATGGGGCTGTTGAGAAACCTGAGTAGGCTGTTAGGCAGGACAAGACAGACAAAAGGTTGTGGTTCTTCATCTTCTGATTTCTCCATCAGTTGAAAAGTGGAACACTAGAAATTTCCATTGATGCAAAAAACACTGCATTTTTTTCAAATAATTGTCTTTTACATAGAGATGAAGTTGCATATATATCAGTGAGCAAAAAAAATCTGTGCTGGCCATATGTTCCTGTATTAGCTCTCTGCATCAAAGTAGTAATTCCATGCTGCTAGATCAAGAGATTAGTAGGGAATGAGACAATTATTTGAAATTGCATGTTGTTTTGTTTTCATCATGTCTTGTCTCATGGTAGAATCTCTCTGGCTTTTTGCATCTGTTGCTCTGAACGAAGTGACTTTTGTTTTTGCCCCCAGAGATATGATTCATTCTCCAGTGTGCCTAGCAGTACCTCTTCCAGGAAGGATTCACAAGGCAGTAACAGGAGTCTGGGTAATGTTTTGTTTTGTTTACCTTGTAATGAAGTATTTCCCTTTGCACTTGAAACATTAAGCTGTCTTTCTGGTTGATGATTTTTTTTTTATTTTTGAGGTGAATCTGATTAGCAAGTTAGTTTGGAGATTACTTTGCAATTTGAAATTAAGAGTTTTGGACTTGCACCTTCCTGTTGTCAGGAGATTGAGCAAATGAGCCTTTTAGGAGTTCTCATGCTTTTGAAAAATTCATCCCTGGATTTACTACCTCAGTGAACTAAGAAATTACAGATGTTCTGTTAGGATAGAATGCAGCACCTTGGTCACAGCTCTAGTCCTTTTTCATGTATCAGTATTTTTCTGTGGGAAGTGCCTAGAATCCAATATCCATATTACACTGAGAATTAGGCAAGAATATTGCACGCAAACCTAGTATCCTTATTTATGAAAGAATGCTGAAGAAGTGGAGATGCTGCAAAATGAACCCTCAAAAATGAATCAAGTTTCCACAAATGTCACCCTGCTGGAAGTCAGAATTTCACCTAGTTTCCTCAAAAAGAAGACTGGGCAGCAATGACCTGGTTTCAGTCATGACAGAGAAACACTGGATATTAAATGGCTCTTCTGACTTGGAGAAAAGCATAATAGTAAAATGTTTACTAGGCTGGAATTGAAATCTGAGAACAATAAAAAGCAGGCCAATTCATAAACTTAACAGTGAAAATGATTAATCTAAGGGAAGTGATAGATTATAAATGTGTTCTGGGTGTCTCAGGCACATGCTTTTTTTCTTTCTAAAAGTTGTTCAAGTACAACACAAGTTATTAAATTCAATAGAGATAACTGAGGTAAACGGAAAGGCTTTTAGCTATGCAGAAGGTCAGGCTACAGAACTTCATGGATATTTTGTCCCTAAAATGTAGGTGTTAAGATATTTCAAAGTTATTTTGAGAGAAGTTTTCAAAGATAGGCAGTCCACTTACTAATGAGTTCCCTTATTCTTGGAATGAACTTTTAAGATACTGCATTACTTCTCAAAACACTAATTGGCTTTCTTCCATAGACACTATTACATTATCAGGCGATGAACGAGACTTTGGAAGACTGAATGTGAAGTTGTGTTATGTTTCTTCTGTAGAACAGATTTGGATCACAGTTTTACATGTAAGCAAATATAAATAACTTGATTATTATTTACTCAAATGGCTATTTTACTATACTTTGTTAATTCTCATTAAATTTGGCTCTCTGTTACTTTAAGGAATATACTTTAAGGAATACTTTTAGGAGAAAAAGAAAATTACTTCTAAGTATTAAGATAAACAAAGTTCAGTCAAATGTAATACTGGGCTTCATTAGCAGCTCTCCTCTCCTCTCCTCTCCTCTCCTCTCCTCTCCTCTCCTCTCCTCTCCTCCTTTTTTTTCCTGTTGCAATCTCTGTCCTGCTGCAGTCAATAGTAAATAGTAGTATATAACTCTTTATGTTACTATACATATGTTCTGACTGTGGAGTGAGGAACTGTTCAGCATAGATAAGAAAGCTGAGCTGATCATAGTCTGGTCCTGCTGTGGAAATTTTCCTGTGGAAATCTGGAGGCAGCAAATTGGAGCAACTTTGGAGGCAGCATTTAACTGACTTTAAATCCAAGTTCCTTCAGGGCAGAACCATAATAGCACTTTGAGGACGTATAGCTTCTTGTGGCTTTTTTGTTTGCTAACATGATACTGTTATGCTGGCTGTTTCATACACTTCCAGGAACTGAATAATTTTTGGGCTGTGGGACTCTGCGTAGTCAGAAACCTCATAACTACGTCAAGTGATAAATACTACATAAGGGATTTAATGATTTATCTGTTGTCAAATTGCCACATAGTGAAATAATTAAAATCTACCAAATAACTTTTTACCCTCTGGTTGTGAAAATTAATTATTAAATGATCTGAAGTGACATAATCATTGCACTGGCTCTGATTTATATTCAGTATTACAGGAATTATTCATAATTCTAAAACAGTGTAGAAGACACTGTTTCTAAGTCGTCTGAAGGCCAGAGTCTTACATTGTCTAAACTGACTGTGTTTTCAATGTTGCAGTGCAAAGACCTGAGCTGGCCTTCTAGCTGTGGGGAAAATCCTCGTATCTATGTCAAGGGAATTCTCACACTGCCCAAACCAGTGCACTTCAAATCTTCTGCCAAGGAAGGATGCAGTGTAAGTAGAGGCAGGGAAAACACCAAGAAATCTTTTTCCCCCAAAAAATAAAAGTGAAATGTAAATGGATTTTTAAAACGGACCAAACGTCCGTTCCTATGCCCTATTTGCTGTGGTGGTTGCCTAGGTTCAGGTTACTGGGGGTTTTTATTTTTATTTTTTTCCAACTTCTCAAAATCCTGTTAAAAGCCTTGTTCCACTTCCTCCCCCATAACCTCTCTTGCATTGTACTGTTCCCTTCCTTTTCTCTCAAGTCTGCAGGACAGATACGCTCATAGACGACTCAGCCATGAGCTCCTGGCCTTGGCAACTCAGTGGTGGGGGACTGGAGGAAGCCTGGCCATACCTGTAGGTACACATTCACCCCAGGGAAGGTAGATGATGTTACTGCCTCTCACTAGGGCAGGAGCCAAAGTTCATGCTTCCTCTCTACAGAAAGTAGTAAGAATTGGTCGCATGGGACAAGACTCCTGATAGTGCAGTAAAGAAATATTAAGGGGGTGGAAGGTAAAGCAACATAAACCTCCTATAATGTGAGTCAAAGGTGAAAGAAAATAAAATTAGCAGGAGAGACTGAAGGAAAAGGCCACAGGAGAATTTGCCATGACAACGTGTGTATGCTGTTGTAAAGCTCCAGAAGAGATGGCCTCAACTCGTTATGGTAGTGAAAAAATAATCCAGAGCTTTGTCCCTGCCAGGGTGTGACAATGAGGTGATGAGTCTGTGGGGGCTTACCACTGTAAAAGCACACTATTCCATGGCAACCTAAAATGGTAGCTGGGAGCAGTGGCTATAGGACCAGGAAGCCTTGGTTTCTAGGTGTTGGGCTCGGCGCAACGCTCTTACAATGGTGACTCTGTTTTTCTTTCTAGGACATTGAATTTATGGAAACTTTTGTATTTGCTATTAAACTGCAAAGCCTGCAGGCTGTCAGACTGGTATTTAAAATCCAGACACAGACTCCCAGGAAAAAAACAATTGGAGAGTGCTCCTTGGCACTGCGGGAGCTGAGCTCAGAGGAGTCAAGTCATTGGCTGGATATATCTCCTCCTTCCAAAGCACCTGTAAGTGCCAATACTGCAAAAGTATGTTGTTATATCACCTAGAAAGAGTTGCTGGAAATGAAAGTAAAATAATTCAGTACTAATTCAATGTTAACGACAAACAGGGTTTTTCTTTTTCTCCCCCACCCCCCCACCTTTCTTGGGGAGAGGCATTTTGATGGGGAAAAAATGCAGACTTTTGAACTCTGGACATAGCTGTTCTGGTCATAAACTGCAGCTGTTTCTGGGAAAAGAGCTAGAGCAAGCTCTTCCACACCATGGCCCACAGCTTGAGGGAGGGGCATTCTGGGAAAACATTCGGCAAAGGACACCGGGTAATTGCCTTTTCTGGCCAAAAAAGCATCGGAATATCCTTAGGACTCACAACAAGAGCTCAGAGCAAATGGAATCTGCTTTTGTTATGGAAGAAAAGTGCTAAGATCTTCAGTGGCTTGAAACTGGCAGAGATAGCTATATATTTAATGTTCAGATTGCATGCTGTGAAGTAATAATTCAGACAGTTAATTTCCATTAGTGTTGTAAGAAGCAAGTGGTTTTCACAGTGGGATTTCCTTTCCCCCTACCCTCACTTTGTTTGTTTCTTTTACAGATTGTTACAAATTGTCTAGACATTTGTATTTTCAACAAATTAAACTTGAATTAGCAACTCAAAAGCAAATTTTATCTGTATCTGAGTAATATGAGTGATGCTCTTGATTTCTAACATAAGGTACACATACATTTTTTTAAATTCTAACAAGAATAACCATATTGCTTCAGAAGCAATAAGATTAAGTGAAAGAGGAAGCTGTTTTAGAACCTGCTTCATCCCAATGTAAATTCCTGAATCATCTCATACTTTCTCTCTCCGTGTTGGCTTTCCTCACCATTATATCCAAGAGCCCTCCAGACACTGCTGGAATTCATCCCTGTACTACCTGTGAGGCAGCAAACTACCCTACTTGACAATAGAGAGCCAAAGCTCACAGTTGAGTAAGTGGCTTCCTCTTGGGGTTACACAGAAATTTTGTCACTGAGCTGCAAAGAGAATTTGGGTCTCCTCAATGAACTTGAGCCTGACTTCTCTTTATCTGACCTGTTGCTCTCTCGCTTGGTGCATTTTGCTTCACTGAAGTGCGTTAAAACTTGAAGGGAACCAGGACTAGCAAAGTCCTTTTAAATGGAGGCTGTCAGGAAAGCTGTGTCTCCACTGGCATTCTCTTGCTGTTCTTACAGTGTTCAGAGTACATTAGCATCTGACAGGAGAGTAATGAGGATGCGTCAACGCAACTTTGTCACTAGCAAAAATTCTAAAAAAAATTCAGACTGGAGATTTCAGTACGTTCAGAGTGTGGGGGGGGATGTGTATGTGTGTAGGCATGTAAAACACAAGTACTTCCATAACGTAGGAAACTCCACAGCATGCAGTCAAACATTCATGACATTAAGTAACAGGGCCTTGTATCTATGGAAAACGTTGCTTATATCTCCCAATTGGAAAATTCAAAAGTGTGGGAGGAGAACTCCAAAGGTTTTTGTGTTAGCGGAGCATACCTGGTCTCTCACTTCCACACCCAGGTTTAGTAGAGCTATAACTGCATGTCCGGTTTTCCCTGTATGTGTCTGCTCTTACCATTAAGGAATCTTTCCCAGGTGAAAACTGAGGACTCGTTTATTTGTCCAGTATCTCTGGCTGCAGCCCACGAGGGCCATATGTGCACTGCCCATAAGCAGTCCATCAGTGGAGCACGTGTACTGCAGCTATAACAAGTGCAAGATGCACTTACTGTGCATCTGCAGGTTGTGTACACAACACATGCTTCTATTTCTGTCCAGGAAATCCCAGATAGAAATGTGGGAGCCCAACATATGACAGAATTCCTGTGTTTCCTGAGTTTATAAGCAACTTAATCCAGATGTTATGGCAACATTCTTCTGCTTGTAGGTGTGCCGCGCAGAACTTCAAGTAGGAACTTGTTTTCAAGCAATAAACAGGAGGATTCAGTTACAGATTCTTGAAGCACAAAACCTTCCAGTTTCATCTACACCGCTGTCTTCAAGTAAGTTACATCAGCTGTCTCATGCCTCCTGTCTAAAAGCATTTGTAAGAGGTAAATTGCTGCTCAAATGGGTTGGCAATTCATAAAATGCCGTACAAATCTCAGACTAACATATTGTGCAGTAGATTTCCATTGCCAAGGCTTGTTTCCGCAGATGTCTTACTTGATTACTTTTTGTTTGGTTTGAAGCTACGTGTTTATGTATTTTGGAAGATTTTTATCCCAGTATTAATCCTGACATACAAGAGCATTAGCTCGCACTTGCTGTTTGGATACTGTGTTAATCAATTCAATATTAGTGAACATACTCTGTTTGTGTGACTAGTCAGGAAAGCTATTGTACAGTTCTTTTGGCCAGACTTTTGGGAAATTGTTGCAATTTGAACCATACATGTGGATCTTGTCAGTTGCTTATTGGGTGTGTTTGTGAGTAACCCTTTGTGTGCTATGCCTTTTCCCCTCCCTTTTGTGCTAGATTTCTTTGTGAAAGTTGGAATGTTTAGTACAGAAGGGCTGATCTATAAGAAGAAGACTCGTCTTCTGAAGTCCACTAATGGCCAAGTGAAGTGGGGAGAAATGATGATTTTTCCAGTTAGCCAAGCTGAACAAGGAATTAGCTTTCTCATCAAGCTCTACAGCAGAAGCTCAGTGAGAAGAAAACACTTCCTAGGACAGGTTGGTTTCTGCTAACTAGCATGATATCCTTTACTTAAAATCCAGTTCCACAGGTTTCTTGGTATGAGTTTTAAAATACTTCAAATAAGGTCGCATATAGCAAAATAGTAAATTCTAATAAGCTCTTCTGGATGTAACCCAAGAAAGAATAGTACTGGGCTCTTAAACATGGGCTAACATCAGAATGGGAGTTGACATTTGATTTTGCTTTTAAAAAGAAGTCCTTAAGTCATTTTTGTGTGGAGTACTACTATGTGAAAGATTCCTTCCTACAGACAGACATATGATCTCCTCCTTGCCTCTAGGCTTTGTGAAGAAAACAAACATAGCACTCACAGGAGCTCCACAACCTACAATGTACTGTACAAAGGGGGTGTGTTGGCTTACCATACCAATACACTTACAAAGAGGTGTGTGTAAAAGGAAATATCAACAGCTACAGTATTAGACTGCCTTCCTGGGTAAAGCAATGCTGAAATCAGCACGATATTCTAAGTATGTATGATCAAGTGATAACATAGGTGAACAAACACAAAAGTATTTTTTAGTTGAGTGCTCTTTTTTTATCTTTATTTTTTAGATATCTTTATCTTTATTACAGCTGGAACTTCTGTAGTATCTCTTTGAAAGCATTTGTGTGATCATATTTATTTAACCACCATAAAACTTGGTAGTCTGGTCTCTTTTTATTCTCTCTGTCCTCTTCCCCTGGTTGTTTTAATTTACCATCATCCTGTCCCTTCTTTATCTCCTTTTCTTCATGGTATAGTGAGCCATAGCTGTTCTTAATGCTCAGTGCTTTCCCTGACCCAGCTAGAGTTAGTAGCAGAATTTTAATGTATGCATAAATGAATAACGTGGAATTGATTTTGAGACCCCAACTGTAATGTCCCTTGTCAGATAAAGTACTGACATGTACATGTACATGTTACAATACCAGAAAATGGTATTATTCTGTTCTGGTGATGTTTCTTGTGCCTGCTGAAGATGTGCACTTATAGAAGATGCTGATGTGCTATAGAAATGATGTACCGGCAAGAGTTACGTGACCATCCTCCATTTTACAGAGCCTCATGTCACATGTATTCCATCTTTCTGTGATTCCTGTTGGTGGAATTGGATTTGGAATAGGAAAAGAAAAAAAATTGTTCTGTTTAGTTGTGCTATCTTGGGGCAAAAATAACTGGGTATGATTTTGCAGTCAGTTAGCAATATGTGAGGTCATCTCAATCTGATGAGCTTCATTTAATCATGGATCTTATTTTTAGGGAGAGGAAATGAGCTACTTCTGCTCCTCAGAGGTTATTTGGAAAAGGTTGTTTCAGCTCATGCAGGCAGACATTGCCACATAGCACATGAAGACGTAAAATATGGCTCAGGGAAAAATGTACTTTGAGCAATTGGCTGGGTAGCTGGAAAAAGATGAATATAGCTGGATCTATTAACTTTGTTCTTCAGAGAATTATGTTTAATTGGATGCTGTTCTAAGCAGACAATACTTAGATTAGGCTGCTTTTACAGGCATGTCTTTAATCATGAACAAGATGTATATTGAATCTCTGTGGATGAAACATCAGCTGTCTGTGGTATTCTGGAAGACATTATTCTCACTTCTTGAGGACTCATGCCTCAGCAGTGTAGGCTAAATGTACTTCATGGTGAAGGTTTCTGAGAAGTCTTAAAAGGACTTGTTCTTGGAAGACTTGAGGAAATTGAGTCCCGTAAATAATGATACCTACTTATATAAGCAGAATTCTTTTGGCAGTGGAGGCTGGTGATAATGTTCAGGACGAAAACTTCCTACTTGTACCTCATTTCCTCATTTAATGGCCACTATCCATTAATTGCATACTGAGAAGAAACGGACTCTTACTGCGTGACTATGCGTGGTATGGCCATGTTAGTAACCTCTGTGGAATGCAGGTTTGGCCCCGTCTGTTGGAGTGTGCAATTTTAAATGCTCAGGAAAATGCTGGAGGGCTAGCTCGGGATGCCAGATGGCTTGCAGCCAACTGGAGTTTGAATGCACAGAGCCATCACTGGCCCTGATGAGCCCTTGACCCCAGCACGTGCATTTGAATGGAGCAAGGAACGCTTGACTTAAAACATCTTATTAAGTAGAGAAACATTAGTATGTAGTGAGTTCTCTAAACTATTTATTCAGAGGCTAAATTTAAACCCAGACTCCCTGTGTTCCCAGCTGAAAGCCAAAATATGTTAGTCCCAACAGAACTGTATTTGTTGCTATAATGCTTTGGTCGCAGTCTACACGTTGTATCTCGTTCTACACTTCCATGGTATTTATTTGGAAATAATAAAGGCTGGGCCTCTGTGTTATATCAGGTAAACTCAATTTTATTTTTCTTTCTGTTTCTTACTGCAGATCTGGATAAGTTCTGATAGCAGTAACAGTGAAGCAGTAGAGCAGTGGAAAGATACTATTGCCAACCCTGAAAAAGTTGTTGTTAAATGGTACAGCATTGGTCCATCTTGAAGACTGGAGATGAAACTCAGGACTGATTTTTCTACAAAGATATTCCTACGCTGTTTAAAGTAGTAGAAATAAAAAGAAAAATACTGTCTACACAAGTTCTTCAGAAGGTCTCCACTGCATCACACCTCCATGGTAACTGGGAAAATTCAGTTTCACAAAGAGAGATGCTGGCTAAATATTATTAAGAGGAAGACTTAGGAACTGGGAAAAGTGCTCATTTGATTTTAAAAAATCCACCTTGAAAAATGTATTTTTGCCCCTTTCAGGCTCCATTAAGAGCACAGAAATCTCATCTTGGAGGGAAGCAGCTCGAATCAGCATCTTCTTCGCTAGTCACTGAAGTCATTCTTATCTGCAGTCTTGTCTTTGGCAGACTCCAAAGTCCATGGGAATCAGTCCGGTCAGTGGCTTGATCCTAGGTACCTCTGAGCCTCTGGGGTTGCACCCGTGTTGACACCATTTGATCAGAGTAACGTGTGTCTGAGCAAATGGGAAAGCTGTGGCGGTAGGAGAAGGCATAAAGGGAACTGCAATAAGGCAGTACCCAAAGGCTTTTCTGACCTCCATCTTTGATGAAGGGTTGTTCAGTACCCTGACATGCCCGTAGCTTGTTTTTTCCCCCATCCTTCTCTCTAAACAGAGAGATTGAAAGATAAAGAGTTTCTCTGACTAACCGTGATCTTTGCAAGTTGGGGCCCTCCAAACTTGCTCGGTTTGGGTGAATTCTGGTTGGAATCAATGGAATAATACAAAGAGGCAACGGCCCTGCCTAGGATCAGGGCCAATATTTTTAGATAAATTACTTTCTTATATAGAATTATTATACGTAAACCACTTCCTATCTAATCAACAATGTTCTAGCATTTGCTTACATTGCTAAAAGCCAGACTAACATGTACGAAGAAGTAAGCAAATATTTACTGACATAAGTGCTTTTTGATATTAATTAAAATGCAGCACAGTAAGGGACTCGGACTTTGTTTAAAAGATGGGCTACTACTGCAGAAGTATTTGTTACATGCCTAGGATGCTGAAACACTATGTGTGTGAGTATATGTTTGTTACTTGTTTCTAGCAAGACAAAATTACCATATTTTTATTGCAAATTATACTTTTTCCTACAAAATCCTAAGATTATTTTTTCTATTAGTCCCTATATTTTCAGGGGTTTATTCACAGTTATTTTTAAGGCGGGAAAATGCCATGTATATAATTGATAATCTAAAAGCACAGACCTCTTTGCACTATTTTAACTACTGGATTTAAAAAATATATATATTCCATTAAATCCACTGCTTACACATTTACTGTTGGCTGTCTGGACTGTACAAATACGTATGTTCATATAGACACTGAATAATTGTATCTTTTTTATAACTTGGACCCTGTTCAAACAGCTGACATGAACTAGAGTGGCAGTGAGAGCACTCGCTGCTGGAAGGCAAAGGAACAGTGGGGAGCCGAGAAAACTCTGTAACAGGAAAGCACATCGTATTTAAGCATAGAGCTCAGAGCATCTTTATTTTAACTTTTTTGACTTTGAGTAAGGGTCAAGAAAAAATGGAATCTCTTAGATATTTTTTTTCATCAGCTGATAATTGAATTTTAGAACTTCAACCATCCAGACTTTTGTTGTTGAAATTTACTATTTTGAAAATGGGCAAACAAAAGGATTTTCCCAGGCTCTTAGATGTTTCTGCTTTTTGACCAGTTTTTATAAATGAACTGAAAAAGTTTTTGCATGTTACTCAGAGAACAAACATCAGTTCTAGCTCTTACTGATACTCTTTGCAAAGCTCCCAGTAGGCCCAGAGGATCTTGACTGACAGTGTTAAATTCCAGCCGGTTACAACACTTGGGATGAGCCTGGCCTGTTGGGTAAAATAAAAAAAGGAACTGGACCGAGCTGATATTCTTGGAGTATCTTTACTTGAACACACGGATCCAAACTAACTGTTTCCTTATGCAGAATGCTGCTCTATTTGAAAGAGAGGACAGGGAATATCCCAGTGTTTCAGAGGCTTCAATTACCACAGAAGTGGTGCTACAGAGGCTTCAGTTACCACAGAAGTGGTGCTACAGAGACTGCCAACTCAGTGGATACTGTATAAAAAGGACATTTTGGGCTGTTTTAGGACACCTAGCCTTTTAAAGGCCTAACTAGTAATGTCTCCTTTTTCCTATGTTAATATTTAATCTATGTGTTTATAATAAAAGCTATGAACAGAAAATATTCCTTTTTTTATTTTTTCAGTTCTTTATACCAATGCTTACCAGCATCTCAAAATGAAGTTCAAGTCCTACCTTTTTCTCTGACAAAATGCCAACTAAGGAACTATATTTCATGTAGTGCTGCGTGTAGGGGGGTTGACTGCTAACACATTGAGGAGATATATAAATAAGGCCTCTCTTTGCAAGATGTGCATGTGTACTAGAGCACTCTGAAGAAAGTGCTCTGAGGCACTGCTTCATCCTGTGTTCATTCCCAGGCTTTGGGGTTTTCTGCATTTGTGTGTGCATTCATGTAAGAATTTAATGAATTCTTAATAGTTGGCTAAAGACACTTGTGCTTTTTTTCTACAAAATTGGAGCATTAAGTTGCTTGTTGCCCAGATTTATTCCTCAATTTGTGCAGAGCACTACAATGTACTTGAGGAAACTGATTGTATTTCAGGTTTAGAAAGCAGAAAGTCCTTTATTTGTCCCACCACAAGAAATTTGGCTCTGCTTGTTACTAGTCTCAGCTGACTCAATGCACGCTCCATTACTGAAAGCATAGCAGCGGAGCATCGGGATGTCTATGTCTGTGTGCACTCCAGCCTTGTATGTAGTGGAGTAGAGAGGGAAACAGGCAATACTGGGCTGCAATAAGATGAGGAGGAAAAGAAACTTATGTTGCACTGTTTTGGCTTTTTTTTTTTTTTTTTAAACTGCTGTGTCCTACTTGTGTCCTAATTACTGGCTCCCAAGATCCTGGGAGGAAACCAGGAATTCTCTTTGCTCTCACTACTGAGGAAAATCATCTAGGGATGGAAAGAGACCTGCCCAGCTCAAGAACCAAAAAGTGCCCGTTCATCGCATCAGCATTTACCTTGCAAGTAGACCAAAGCTGTGCTTCGAACAACCCATCACCACCTGAAATAATAGTCCAGTCCTCATAATAATGCCTGTTTTGGTGCTTCTGAGGATGCCTGCCAGGTAGAGGGGTTGTCCAGAGGATTGGAAAAGAAACTGTTTTGGAGGATGGGGGCTGTCAGTGAGTTAATTATGTGAGGTTATCTGTATAAGAGGTGTTGCAGAGGATGTATGGGAATGGAAAATGGCTGGAAGGAAAAGCCTTTGTAGATTATTTCTTGCAAGTGCATGTTGAGAAGACACTGGGGTGCATACACATTGACTGATTCTTGAACAGAACTGTGAAAGATGAAAGATAATTTGTGGTGTAGTAGAATCAACCAGTTAGACAAACTTACTAGCTGTCACATAAAGCATTTTTCACTGATGATTCATTGAGTCTAGAGCCATCATTATCAGTATGGTTGTTACGTTAGACAACAGTCCTGAAGAAAAAACATGAGACAAGGGGTAACATGCATGTTCCTAGCACCAGCCCCAGGGTACAGCTGGCTGTAAAATGGGGTGTTCCAGCAGGTGTTATTTCAATTTGAATGTCTTAAAAGGCTGGCTAGAAATCATCTGAGATGTCTTGCCTTTTAAGTGCAGTATATTTTGCTTTACCGCTTAGTGACTGCCTCACTATAAATGCATGTGAGACTTGGCTCCTCCAAATTCAGCTCCTGGCTTATTTGAGACTAAGGTGATTTTCCAGAAAAGGAAAATGATGCATCATTTGAAGACCAATCCATGATATAAATTAGCAAGGAACTTTACGTACTCCAGGATACATGCAAGAAGAAGGAAAAAGGGTATCTTGGAGCACTCTTCTAATGGTGACAGCTGTATGTTGTCCCTTTAATGCATGTTCAGCCACTCTTTTGATTGTTACATCCAAGTTTACTGTCACTGCAAATACTGTTATGAAAGCTGTTTTGTCCGTTCACTTAATTTGTAGATATAAGGCACACATGGTTTATAGTTGGATTTGCTGTTGCTTCTAGTTAGTGACTCACTCAGCTTCCTAACTTAAAACAATTTTGATGAAAGCAGCAGAGGTTCAGAAGCTGCACCAGTTTTATGTCAATCAACTCCAAAATGGATGTAGGTGAACTGGCACAACATTTATGATCTTATATTAAATGTTATTCATACAGAGATCTGTGCCTGCTTAGTTAGAAACCAACCATAGACTGAACTTAATCAGATTTTCCAGAATGTGTGTATATAATTTCACTGGCTAATCAAACAATTCTGTTTTAAGTTTGTTTATTTATGACTAATAGCATTCTGTATTTAAACGAGGCCAAGAAATTTATTTTTCGAGTCTTTACATCTCAATGGCACAGCATGGCATTCCTTTTAAGGAAAAAAATGTAAGATTCTACCTCAAAAGATGAGTGGGTGTAACAGTTTGTAAACCACATTATCATAAAACTTCACTTGGAAAATAACTGTATTTGCGTATCCGATCTTTTGTGATCGCAACATAAATAGTGCCATATTGCTAAATCCATTAGACATCCCCGATTTGTTCTTTTGTTGGCAGGACATTTGTATAAAACAAAAGGTAATTTTGTAAGCATTGAATTAAGCACATATGCTGTTTGACTTGAAAACTGTCTGCCCGATGGAGGTTGCTTTTTGAGTTATGAGTTGATTTTGCAGCCAAAGCATAAGGTTGTCTAGAAATTGGGGGCAGGGTTGTCCCACTTCTTACTTTAATCCTGCCAACATATGTATGACATGGGAGGGAGGCTGCATAATTGTGGAAAGCTTGGCATAAATCATGCTGGACATGATATACCCTCCTTGTTTTTCTAGCTTCTGCTGTAAAATTACATCACCATGTAAATACAGCCCTGTACATGATCTCATGCTTGGTGCATGGAAAAAGCCATCACTAAAATCAGCACCATGTTCCACAAACACTGCTCCAGCAGATTTACATTCTTTTCTCTAGCTTGCACTGAGGCACAGGCCATCATCTCTCACAATCTACGGCAAAATTCCCATTGCGTTCAGCAGAGGTAACTAGTCTTCAAAGCTGTTTTACTTATTTCAGCATTGTGATGGTATGATTTATCTAACAAAAGGTTACACACAGCTTCATTTTTTTAATATTTTTTAAATAGATAAAAATCTGTTCACAGTGATGTTTCTGTCTAAACTGAATTTCATTGAAAGTGGATCTGCATCTCTTAAACATAATGCAATTCTTCCCATAGATTTCAGTGGCTTTGAAACAAATCCTCTATGCTGGTTTTTTCCCCATATTTCTGACTGCAACTTTTCCTTCCTTTTATTTGCCTGTAGATTGCTGCTCTTCTCCCTCAGCTTAAACAGGTCTTTAAATGATGTCTGCTTTTTACAATTAACTTTCTGCTTTTCTAGTGATATTTCCCTTCATCTATTATTGGGACCAGCATTATACATGCCCTACTTTCGCTGTTTAAAGAACTAGCTACAAGCAGAAGGCTTTTAATCCTAGGGCTTGGATCATGTCTGATGCTCTGCATTTCTAAGCTACCTTTGCTCGCAGCTTTGATGGTATGGTTCTTTTGGAGCTCCCTGAATTTCTGTGTTGTCTCCCACCGTTGAATACAACAACGGTACAAATCAGTTGTAACTTCTCATGTGTAGCTGGGTATCTTCACTTGCCTTTCCCCTCCTCCAAAAACTACCTTAGGAAATAATTTTGGGTGTGAGAAGGAGCAAGCTGTTTGTGCTTCTGACCTTCGAAGACAGTATGGTTGGTTGACTGCCATTACCTCTGCTGTGAGACAAAGAGGAAGGCTCAAGGAAGAGTCATGAAAAGCTGCACCTCCAGGTATATATGATCTGGGAAACGCTTATTAGCCTGGGGACTGGAATCCCTTGCCAGATGCCCAAAGGGAGGGATTGTCATATTGTACTTTTTATCCTTATCTTGCAAAACTCGCTGGAGCTATGGAGCAACTAAATAGGGAAATTTTCCATAGGAGGAATGGTATGGTTCACAGATTTCTGTGAAGCAGAGCACTGACTGAAAGATCTTGGGAGTCTTTGAAAAAAAACAGTCATAGGAATGTACTTGTTAGTTTTAAATATAGCCAAGCTTTGTCACTTGTCACAGGACAAGAGTGAATTCTTAGTTTGTGATACATAGCAGAAGAACAAAATGGCATGTACACCCAAAACAGGGCTGGGTCTCCTCTGCATTGGTATTCGTTAGTCCTTCAAACACTGAGGTGGAACTATACATGCTTATCTGCCCCTTTTCCTGCAGTAAGGGCAGGTTGGGTGTGGGATTAAGGGCAGGTAGTGAAGGAGGTAAAACAAAAGCAGCGCTCTTGTTTTGAAAAACATTGTTTTTCAAAGCAATGTAACATGCCTGTAACTATTGACAAAGCTTTTATTTGACGTGACTTAAGATAGATGGTTACGCATTTAGATATTTGCTTAGGTTCCTTCAGTACTTCCCTGGCATGAGACTGAATTCATCCTCTTTGTATTTAAATAATGCTTCATTCTGCTGTGTTCATTGACCTTTGAGCTCTAGACCTAATTATGCCTGATTTCCTGTGGATCTGTCCCTCATGGTTGATGGACTTTGGTGTGCAAATTGGGGTAGACCTTGTTGAATCTTTTTGCTGCACATCAGGCAGCTACAGAGTTTCTCTCCCAGATGGATTCTCTGATTTCTAAGAAGAGATGAGCTCATGACAGCTATTCCTTCACTTGGGAAACTGGGAGCTGGCTCTCCCTCGTCTACCTGAATGTTGTTGGGTTTTCTTGAAACCTTTGCAAACAGAATTATCCGTGACATCTCTACCATCAGTCAAATTTGGCTGCAATGACTAATGGGCTCAAAAATTACCTTGGAGAGAATGAGAGAAAACAGGCTATGCTGCTTCAGGACCCTGGGGCTCAGCTGTGTTTTCCTCTGTTCTGCCACAGGCCAGAGAAGCTTTTCAGATCATTGCCAATCATGATTCCAGCAATACTAGTTAAGGCAGCTCAAGCAGTTTCTCTGAAGACACATTTGTTAGCATTTTGGAGCAGTGTGCTGTGGAGCTGGCCACTTGCTGGGGTTTCACAGTAACGCAGTTTTAAACATCTGGGTGACAAGAGTTTTGCTGTAGCTTGAAATTACCATTGACTAAAAGCAGAAGCAGAGGTTTAATTAAAGTTAGTGTGAAGAAATGCTTTAAAAAAGCTTCATTTTTAGATAATAAAATAACCACTAGCAGCAGACATCAAGTCCCCTTCTAATCTCCAGCATGTACGCCTAATTAGGACTCCATTAAAGCTCACAGGCAATAATAATGCCTTTTTTAAACCACTAGCCTTGCTATATTTAACTTGGCACTGAGGTTGAAAAGCTCCGTGTTCCACGGGCAGAGTGCTGACTCTGGCAGCTACAAACTGTCCTGAACCTTGGGAGCAGGATCTGAGATTTCTAACCATTGTTTTCAGATCTATCCTGTGACTTGTGCAGAACATAAAAAAAAAAAAATTCATCAATGGAATCAGCTTAGTTTCAGGTAGTCTGACTTGCTTTTGGAGCACATACCTTATTGAGAGTTGTGAGTCTGTGGATCTAGATTTGCTGCATAAACATCCCCAAAGAACTGGATGATTGGATGATGACTCAAATCAAAAGTTTTGGAGGTTTTTGAGTTTTTTTTAAGAGCAGGACAGATAAGCCCAAGGAATTCTGGATGAAGCTGTGACAATCAAATCTGCATTTGTGATTAACGTGAATGACTCAAGGTGATAAGCCTGTGTGGGTAAAAAAGTGGGTCAGAATGCCCATGAAAGAAAAGTAAGGAAAATTGGATAAATA
The DNA here is from genome assembly GCF_000699105.1 of Pygoscelis adeliae. Taxonomy (NCBI): domain Eukaryota; kingdom Metazoa; phylum Chordata; class Aves; order Sphenisciformes; family Spheniscidae; genus Pygoscelis; species Pygoscelis adeliae. The sequence continues at coordinate 13,399,626 of NW_008824356.1, read as the reverse complement.
CAGAGAGAAAGGGCTGCAAAAATCAGGATTAATACACTCCCCTAATTTCAAAGGCCAGCAAGTAGAGTCTTGGTGATGTTAGGGCACTTTAACCAAGCTCTTGTGCTAAGGTGAAGTAGATCTTGGGAGTAGAAGAGGACCTCTGAGGCTCTAGTCCTTTGCTGTGATTTGTTAGACTTTGTTGTCTCTCCACACTACACATTTTGTAGACCAAATGCAACCCTGCTGATTACCATTCTTTAGTGTAGACAAATTGCATTGTGCGTTTAAATTGAAGCCTTAAGCGTGATGGATTCAAAAGTATACCACAATGGGATTTCTGGCATTAACTCTGCATGTAATGCCAAAACAGAGAGAAGGAAATGTAACATCAGTGTGGATTCAGTATTCGCTGTCTGGCAACGCTGTTCCTTGCTGTGGGAGTAAAAATCCTACAAATACCCTTTTTGAAAAGTACAGCAGGTGCTGATATTCTAGTCAAACTGAGTGGCATTTATGGCATCCACTTGTTCTCAGCTACTTTATTTCATCAGCACTTCATTCCCTTTCCCTGCCTGCACCTCTCTTAGTTGCCTAAGAGACAAAGCATAGTCAAACACATCCAGCTGTTTTACTTCCCTTAATCAGCCCCTGGAAGGTCATCGGAATGACAACTCTCTCCTGTGCTTTAGAAACGTATGTCAAATCTGTTTGCAAATGTCCCTCTGTATGAACAGATCAAAGCACTAGCCTGGTCAACAAAAGCAACGAGCATATCAGCCACGCCAACTTTGGCAGAACAAGCCATGAATCCAATATTCAGGTGCAGATCCTCAGCTGGTGCAACATAAACTGGACTCTGATCTGAGCCAGCTCATCTTAGCTGGGGGTCTGGACGTGCAAGACACAGAAACTACAGTCTTCTGCTAAGAAGTAAGAAGATTGTGACTGTTGCCGTTCGTCCCTCGGAAAGCTTCAGTAGGCTGCATTGGGGTCTCAGAAAACTGTTCGGGGCTGGAAATACACTTTCAGCAGCTCATGTGAAAATGGGAAGGAAGAACCCTCACCTACAGTCTGGACCATCAGTCCATGATGCAGAATTATTCTGCATGGTCTTTCATATCCCTGGAGATTCATGATTTGCTTTCTCAGTGTTTCCTGATTAAAATACAGCTTTATGATCAGCTAATAAGCCTTATCCATTTGTATCTGTCTTACTAAATAGGATTTCTTGATGCGGCAGGGAAGAGGGAAGTAGAGGGGAAGAATGTTTACTGTGATCCTTGTCAACACTCCAACAAGCTGCTTTAATATTCTCTGAACTAGTTGTCCATGAGCTGCAAGTGGCAAGCCACTTTTACCCTAATAGAAAAGGTTACGATACTGAACTCAGGAAAACAAATGGACTAATTCAAGTCTTTGACACTGCACCGAGCCTGTTTCTTCATGTGATGCAACAGAGATAATTCTTTCTTACCTTACAGAAGAGACCTAAATCAATCAATAAATAAAATGTATTGCTTATTAATTAAAATATAGTATTATAAAATGTATTGCTTATTAATTAAAATACAGTATTATATGTCCTTACCTATGTTAGTAAATACCTCAAAGAGTTAAAACAGCAATGATTTTTTCAAACGTTTGCTTTTTCTTCATTTGAGCTCCTGCGTTTCTGACTTTGGGCAATGCAAATAAATTGGCCATATTTACTCTGAGCGAGACGGAATTTTCTTCACGCAGTATTCATTCAATAACTGGTTCTCTGTAGAGGATGTTTAATAACTTCTGTTGTTGACTGAATTTGATCTAAAATCTGAATTTTAGTTTCATTTTAATATTGTATTGCCTGTTTATCTGCAGTATGCCAAATAAAAATTATATAGGTTATCAGAAGCAAAGGTGGCAAAGCATTTACAGGAAAGGTAGGTCTTGAAGGATGCAGAACTATTACCGAGTTGTAGTTCTAACAAGTTCAAATACAATCCTAGCTGATTATCCCTGGAAGTAGTTAAGTGTTTGAGGTTGTTTAACAGTCTGTGCAAAACAACGTGATGCTTTCAGTCCAAGGGTGTCTCCTTCTCCCAGAAGGTGTCCGCAGCTGTTACAAGAAACAAAGACAAGAATGAAATTGGCATTATTCTTTGACCGTGGGTCTTTTGAGTCAGGCTTGAGACACTGCAGAGATGCATCAAATGGTGAATGGCTGCTACCCATGCTGCATGAATTTTGTGCCAAATCAAAGGACTTTGTTCTCCAACTTTGCTGCCAGTCAAGAGATTTAAATCATAATACACAATATCTAATATAATAAGCTTGCAAATGTTCCGATGAACTGCTTTTGTGCAGCAGAATGATTTCTAGTTTCTGTGATCCTCAGTCTTTTACAGGAGAGCCAACAAGGCATGCTTGGAAATGCATCTGCTAAACAATTGGCCCAGCAACCCCCCCCCAGGATGTAAGGAGTTCTGCAGTGCCCAGCCTTACAGGTACTACAAGCACATAGCCAAGTAGAGCTATGCAGCAAAGCTTAGTTCCAAGGATGGAATTTTGAGAATTTGGAACATTAAAAAATATTTCACTAACAAGAATCTGAAATGTTCTGAATCTGCAACAGGTAAAGGTTGCAGTCATTTCAAAGCATGCCCAGGGAAGCAGGAGTCTGGAAATCCGGGAAGCCTGGCATTTGGGTGCCACAGCCTCCTGAGAGCACACCTGACAATGCGGTGCTTAAGGCTTTTACTACTTCTTAACGGAGATCTATTTTCTAATGAACAGAGATTAACTTAGGCTGTCTATGAAACCGTCTTACAGAAATATAAGGACTGCACTACATGTAAAAGTGAAAATTACTAAATTCACATTTTTTGAAAGAGAAGGTGAAGTATATTACAATCTTTCAATTTGGAGGAGTTCATTGAGGCCCCAAGAAGAGACCAGATCGTACCTGGGAAATAATATAAGGAACTGTGACACTGCAAACTCTACAATTAATTTGGGATAAAACCATTGGACTTTGCAAAGCAGTGGCAGTCATCCAGCTCACAGAAGGTCCTGCAGAATTACTAAGGCTACGATAGAATGCATGTAAAAGAAGAAAAGAAGGTTAAAGAATACAGGCATGCAACACTAATGAAGAGGTCATAGGAAAAAAAACATGGTGATTCCCCATGCTGCAGCAAATGGCACAAGCTAAGACAATGCTCAGCATTTTGATGAAGATGCAAAACCTGCAGTAGGTTGGACAGCCATACAGGAGTTCCCTCATGCCAGTACCCTGTGCACAGACGAAGACAGCAGCATTGCTACCACAAAGAAATTCTTCGTGGGAAAAGGATCAGGGGGCCATGTTGTGACAGGTAAAGCACATGGTCCTCATGAAAGCACACTGGCTACTGACGGCTATTAAACAGAGTCACAGAGTGAAAGCTGAGAAACTAACGGGACTGTGTTTATGTTGGAAACTGGCATCCAACTGCCTGGACATCAGTTGGAGCCAGAGATGGCAAAGAGGAAAACCCCCGATATTCTGGAGTTCTGGGGCCTGTCGCTTACTTGGCATCATACATGCATTTACACACACACACACACACGCAGAGATATATAGATGCACATATAGACTGGGAGACAAATGGTCTTGGCAGCAGCATCATAAGAGGTGGTCTTGTTGTTAAGAGAGCTTGTTACTGCGCATAGAAATAAGCCAGCCAAAAAAGATGATGATACTTTCTTCACATCCACACAGCTAAACAGCACATTTTGCCCAGGAAGCCAGAATTCATACCATCTCCCTCAGTGAAGTTTGCATCTTTCTCTATAAATATCAAGCTGGCAGTTGTTCCGTTCCAGACACATAGTCCCCACAAGCCTACACTGAGTACTTCCATAGAAAAGGCTGTCCAGCGCTTTGGCAGCAGATCTTTTTGTTATATTGGTTGTAAATGTAGGAAGAAGGGGCAAAATAATGTGAACTGCAAAGGGGGCATAGCTCAGTATCACATTTGTAAGGTCAGGTATGGGGACGCTATAGACTCAGCCAACTATCAGACAGAAAGGAAGGCACGTCTTGGTACCACCAGCCCAGCCGCTGCAGCATGATACTATGGCATTGATTCTTTGTATTCCATTCAATTTTGAGTGTGCAATCATGTCAGGGATAATATTCCAGGGTGCTGAGGTTAATTGCTTAATTGCTGTTTATCCAAGCTGATTGCAGGCCTCCCAAATTACGTTTACTTTAAAAACACTGAAACATTTCCCGATGTCTGTAATAAATTAGCCTGCTGTTGGAATTTACAGGAAGGAGGTAGTAAAGGCAAAACTACAGTGCAGTAATTTCTGGAGGTTCATACTGAAAGCAGAAATGGGCACGGCACACATTTTCAGAGGGTGAAACTGGTATTTTGTGCTTCAGAATAAAGATATTTGAACTGGCAATATAGTACTGTTGCAAAAAAGGGAAATACCATCCTGAGACCAAGAGTTTTGCACAGATGACACAAAGCTATGCATTGCTTCACTTGGTGCTGGGAAAGCCCCAGTTGGAGGATGGTGTTGAGCTGTAGTCATCATCTTTCAACAGATACAGACAAAATGGAGAGTTTAGAGGAAACGACGAGATTAAGAACAAGAAAATCTGACCTGTGAGTAAGGACTAAAGGTATTGGGTTGTTTAAGCTGGAAAAGAGAAAGCACGGAAATAAAATTCTAATACACTAATATGCAAAAGTTTGTTGAAAAGGAGGACAGAGAATGACTGTTCTCTATGTCTGCTAGGGATGAACTGAATACTCACGTCATCACAGATGACAAGGAAATTTCAGCTAGAAAATATCTGCTTTATTTTTTTAGACTGCCCAGCAACACGTTAATGTCTCTATAAAATACTGACGCAAGAAGAATGTGCTCAGATGTAATGTGTTTATCTTAAAAGTTTGATTATTGCTGAAGAAGAATGAAAAGGGGGTTTTCTTTACTTCTTTAGTTTGCTGGCCTGCAGAAGAGTCTTTAAAAAACAGTTCTTACCAGCAGTCCAAAAATGACATATGAAAAGTTTTTAGTGAAATTAAAATAATACCTCTTTTCATCTGGATATTTAATCCTTTCATGCAAGTTTGGCAGTTCTCAGAACTAACTAGTTAAAACTAACAAAAACTTCATTTTACAAAGGGAATGTGAAGCACTCACCTCACTGATGGCGAGGAAATAACCTTAAATAATTCACCCATTGGGTAGATACATATTTCTGATACAGTAACGGTCCACCTGGTAAATATAACGTTAGTGTTACCACAAAGCACAACTTTCAGCAAACACAGCATCTCTAGCATGTGTTTAATCCACTAATCCCTAATTGTCTGTTCTATCCCATAGGCATTGTTTTGTAAAAGCTTTCCATTACATCAGGTATGAGCAAAAAGCTAAAACAAAGGTTCATTGACTTCCTCAGTCACGGGTCTCATCATGCATTCCTTGGGCGCCTTTCATTGCAAGGGGTGTGTCAAGTACGCACAGGGTTCCTGGTCAGGCCACCAGCCAGAAATACAGGTTTATAAAGTACTATTGAAAAGGTTTAGTAACTGCTGGTTTGATCTTATTTTGGAAGCTCCCTTAGTGATTTTCACTGGCCAAGCCCACCTTCATCAGTTTAGTTGTTAACAGTGTCATTTAATGAAACAGGATAAAGAATGCTTGCAATAAAAATCATGGTGGTATACAACTGGGGTGGAATTTCTTCCAGTTCTCTCTCCTGGAAACAAGCAGGACCATACTGAAATCAGTGAAAATGTTTTTAATTTGTTTCTTTTCCTTCTGAGTCTCATGCCATGGTACCATCACTTTCTTTTTGACTTAGCAGCTGGAATCTGATATTTCTGCCTACAGCGATGGCAAGGATTCAGTCACAGCAAAGAGCTATATAATAATGTGGAACAAAACACTGGTAACAAGAAAAGGTATTCTATTCTTGGTTTATAGCTGGATTTGCCTTAACTTGGTGAACTGGTGGCTGCTTTGAACTTGAATGTGTTTTGACTTATTAACATGTAAAAGGTCATAATTGAAAAAAACCACATTCTGTATTAATAGAACACACGCATGAATTAAAGTTTAAGAAGGTAGCTTTTGCTTTATTTTCTAGAGAAAATAAAGTTACTGTAATGGATAGTTGGAAACTCAAGCAGCACCACTGGATACTTTTTAAATTATTTTGTTTACACTTCAGTCCCAACCTATTCACGTTTATAGTATAGTCCGTATTTCCAGATGAAATTGATTAAGCACATTTGAATTTCAAAGTCCTTCTGTGTTCACTCATATTTGTTAAAAGTTTGACGCACAAGCAGCTCTTTGCTAATTCCTGAATGAGTCCAGGTATAACAGGACTGGGCCTACCATGTCTTATGTTGATTTTCTGATTATGGTGTTTTATTACACTTAATTTACACACTGAAACAATTTTTTTTTTCTTTTACAGAGCTTCCTGTTGGCAGCGTGACATTGTCTGAATGGCATATAATCCTGACTCCTTTTGCAATATCGTGTGGTCTAATGCCAACTTTTTGTTTAAAAAGGGTGTGAAAGGATTTGACCTATGAGAAAATGATGCTAAACATTAACTGTGACGTCATTTGAGCACCTCCTCATGAATAACCCCGGATACTCTCACAGATGCAGAGTAGAATAGAAACTTTTAAAAATCAATTTCAGCAAGAATTCTGCCATAAAATCCCACGTGTCCTTTCTGTCTTTAGCTTCTAACTTAAGTAACAATTTTGTTCTTGTTTGATGAACGAAGAATTTTTCGCTAATACTGAATACATAATTACTATGAACTGTATGCTCTGGACAAAGGCCAACTAAGATAACCATACTTTGCCTTAGTAAGTTTCTAATTAATTTCGCAAGCTGTTTAATGCGGCTATCACTTTCCCATCTCCACTTGTGCAGCGTTGCTAGGTGCTCTTACAACACCTGTGATTCACCTCTGCTCGGCTGATTTTGCGAGTTTTTCTCCAGGCACAAAAAGCTTTTGAAATGCATAGGTTGTGTTACAGCAATGAAAGAAACCATGGCAGAAATAACAAATGGAGATTTTTACAGATGACAATGAATATGCAGTAGATGTTGTTTAAAGGTTTACTTTCTAATTACTCAGACCTTCTGCCTTGGAATGAGTGTTTAAATAAAAAAGTCAATGGCCATGAGTGGTTCTGAAGTTTGCAGGTGAAGCACTGAGGATTGCACCCAAACCTGTGAGTCTTTGGTTGTAAAATATTATATCCCATTCAAACAAAACAAAAAAGAATTTTAAAGATGGAACTGATGAAACTGAAAATATACTATGGGGAGCGGGGTAGAAAGGACTAACTATATCTCACCACATACAGTCACTGGAGACAGGGCTGGGGAGGTCAAAAGACAGACCAAAACCACACTGTAATTGAATGTTTGGTTTTTTTCATTTCACAGTAAATCAAAACTCCTGTAGTAGAACTGCCCTCTTTGAAAACAGCTTCCACCTCCAGTTACTCTGGACAGAGTTGTGGTCGAAATTAACTTCAGCTGAGTAACTGCTGTAAGAAGGTGTTTGTCTTACTCTGTCAATGAGACTGAGGAATGTGGTGCCTACGCTCACTTGAAATGCTGAGTAGAAGCCATTTTAAGAGGCCACCTTTTCTATGGGGATAATGGCCTTTGAAACCAATGGAGTTACTTTTGAAAAGTAACTTCTAATGCTGTGCTATTCCTAAGGAAAATACACTTATCTTTTGTATTATGAAATTACAGAATCATCATTAATTTTATATCATCTCCTTGATACACTGTTCATTGCACCACTACATTCCACAAGGAGGGAATAAGAAAGAAGCAGAAGACTTCAAAAGAAGCCATGCCCAGGTGAATACAGGGTAGCAGAAATCTGATGCGTGCTTCTCTCTGTGTGAGTTTATGCATTTGGTTTATGTGTACCTGTATCTATATGCAGGTACCTGTATCTATATGCAGGTACCTGTAGAAGGAACTGTAGGAGAAACCGGTAGAAGGACCGCAAGATAGCTGTGCAAGGAGTAAGGCCCAGGGAAGAACAGAGAAGCCCAAAAGGTAGCAGGCAGCTGACACATGAGCAGTAGAGCTGCACTTGGATAGACATTTGTGCTGCTCTGGCAATACCAAGTATTTCTGAAAAATATTTGACTATTCAGTGCGCTCTGGCTGCTTTAAGATGCTCTGGAGTAAATCAAACCAAATATAACTTTTTTCATAACTATCAAGTTACAGCATGAGGTGGCAGAGACCAAAGTATTTTCATGCTCAAATGATGTATTTTCCTTATCTTTAATGTGCTAGATTTTCATTAACCTTAATTCTGAGTTTCCTAGGTTTATCATGTTTAGTTTAGGAATAACAACAACATCACTCTAAAGTCATCTGGAAAAAATTGTCTGAATTTTACTCTATGTTATGAAATCCATTTTCAAGTAGTTTTGTCGGGGAATATAATTCCCAGCATTGGTTGAAACAGTTTTGGCGGAAAATTAGATCTTTATTAAATGCACATTTTTAAACAAAAAGCCTGCTTTCTGGGGAAAACTTTGTTTTCCTTTAAATTAACTAATTGAATACTCAGAACTAATCTTTTAGCCAAAAGCTGAAAAGCCTCACTTTGGAAATACTCCCATCTCTTCCCATGGGAGTTGTAGATCAAATGCCTAGTTGTTGTCTATTAGGACTTGCTCTCTCTAAGGAGACTGCAACTCCAAGGAAGCACTGCAGGCAATCGACAAGACAGGAGACTGACAGACATAGTCACAAGCCAAACCTGCACCCTCAGTTACAGGCCCCAGGACCCAGCAGGATGACATTTTCTACACTCAAGCTTTTGGAACTCATAGGGAATAGCTGGAAATGTGACTTCTTGAGTTCCAAGATGCAACACCCCTTCTGCAACATAAAATTTCCAAAAGCAGTGGAAAAAAATTACTATCAGCTTGTCTTCCTCCTTGCTCCTCAGAAACTAGCGTTATTCATATATCTAAACATGGGAACTATAAAAGGTTTTGATGTGGTGGGGGTTTGGCACCTGGTAGTACTAGTCCTACTATCTTCCAGAACTGTCATCTGACAGTTAACTTAAATCATGTTATACCCAGTGTCTGTAAATTTGTTTGCGTATACCAATTAGAATTTATATAACCCTTAACAATATTGTAAAAGAAAGTTCACCCACAAAATACCCGCAGCATAGCTTAATAAACAACCTTATCTCCATTTACACTAGGCTTCCA
>NW_008824356.1:13376668-13390315 GCF_000699105.1 Pygoscelis adeliae | reverse complement strand
ACTTTGAAAGAGCAGACTTACAGTAAACTGTATCATCAGTAGGCTGATAAATGCTGTAATTCATAACAGTACGTCTGAGGAAGATTTCCCATGCCTAATGAATGCTTAATGGCTTTCTAAAATACTAACTTTCTTTATATATTTTGACACTGAGTACTGTACATAGGAAAAGAAGCAATGGTTCTTGCCCATCCCTCCAAGAATTTTAGCTTTTCATTTATTTTACAAGTACATGCTGGTGTTTGGATACTTAACAGAGATGCTAACCTCAAGATCCTTTGCACTTAAGAGGCAAATGGGATCTTAATTCTACCTCAACGCCCCTGGGTTTGCTGCTCTTGTAATGTGGCACATTAGAAGTTCTGAATACTGTAATTCACATTTCACAGTGCAAGTGCGGTGGGATCACCAGGTCCCAAACTAGGTGCTGGAAGGTTTCTGAAAACCTGCTGGCCCAGATGAAGACTTGGGCCTGCCTGTATGAAACATTTTGCTTGGAGGTCAGCTGAGGTGCAGAAGTGACAGAGGTCCTTAAGGTTTTTGAGGTTCCTTGTGACTTTTTTTTCTTTCTTCTTTTCGTGAAGCAGCAAAGCTGGACATTACCAGAAAACATACCTGATTAACCAGTGAGGAAGCCAGTTCCCACTTGAACCATCAGTGTCTTTTCCCCCAGGCAGTGAAACAGATCACTGCAGTGAGACTGTTTCTCTGTATGTGGTAATTGTGGATGCATCTACACAGCCCCAAATGGAGGCAAACCACACACCCCCTTGAAATAGCAAGGGTAGTGCGGGTCAATGCCCAGCGCTTTGTTCTTGTAGACTCCAGTCTGCAAAGAAATGCTCCCAGAAGAGTCTGCTCAGGTAGGACATTTATAGAGTGGTATCAAGACATTGTAGGGCTTGGAGTCTGCCTGGTCAAGTACTGCCATGACCTGTAAACATGGGAAAGGATTAAGGTCATATCAACATGCTGACGCAGGAGGTTTATGACTAAGTTAATCATCCTGTTTGAAATGCAAAGTTGCACCCATCAGAAAAGCATGCAAAGGGGTCACTAGCAGTGCCTGGAGCCAGAAATTTCAGGTTCTGTTCTCACAGACAGGGCAGCTGGCAAAGACAGATTCTGTAGACAGAACAAGATGCAAGGCAGGAGAAAATGGGCCTAGAAAATCCAGGCACCCCTTCCCTGAGTGGTACAGAATGCTAAGCCCAGCAGAAATCATCAGCCTCCCCTTGGTGTTGGATGCAATGACCTATGCCTCAGGATAGCAAGTCCTGGATCATATGGCAAAGGAAAGAGCCGAACCCTGACCAAGCTTTTCATCAACCTTATCGCATTATTAAAAATATATACATTTTGCAACACCCTCAGGCAGATGAGGTCACAATGCAAATGCTGATCCTGAAGGTATATGCCAAAGAAATGCTGCACTTGGGGCTGTTCCAGCCTCTTGGGAAACAAACAATTCCCTGTGTAATTGCCATTGTTACTGGTTTTGGCCATGGGTCCATAAGGGCACTGAAAGATTTTTTCTTTTATGTTCCCAAATCGAAACTTTAACAAGTAACAGTGGAAACATTTGGATATCCAGGTGTGATGGAATGAACAGTTTCTCCCTCAGCTCCCAACAGGTGAATACTGTATCCCAGTCTGGTGTCATGCTTTAGGCTGATGAAGTGCTGGAATGGCTAGGGAAGGCAAGGTACCTGGAAATGCCTCACTTTCCCAAGTGATACTGGCGTGTTCCTTTTGTGACTGACTGATATGAAAAGTGCTTTAATAACATGTTTTGACTTTACTTCCATTCAGCCTAGATAGAGCTGCAGCTATTTCTCAGGAGAAAATAGCTCATTTCTTATCTGTATGAACCCTTCTATTGCTTCCTGCTTAGTTAGTGTGTCATCCATGATCAAGACTGAGAATTTCACCTGCAGCTGCTGATGACTGTTCTACAATTCACAAAAAAGTACAGATTTTACAACCAACCCAGTCAAATATAGAGCTTATGGCTCTAATCAGCCATAAGCTCAGTGTCTCAGATACACGACGGGAAATGGACAGATGTTGCTGCTGACAAGGCAGCAACATATACAACCTGTATTATACTTAAGTTGGAAGATATTTCTATGAGAAAACAGTGGGAAGTCCTAGCATGCCAATGGACTGAAACTATCTACTGGGTAATATGTTTATATGAGTCTGCAGGAAGAAACTGCTCAGTATGTAGACATGATCCTGGAGCCCCTGCTCAAAGTGCTAACTTGAAGCAACATTTCAACTGGTGCTACTGAAAGATATGATCCAGGAAACAACCTAACCATCAATAATGTAAATAAAATCAAGGTTTGTCAATTCTGCCTTTTGAAGGGCAACTTGAGTAGCTAATCAAAGGAAGTAGCTCATCAAAGGAAGCAGGTTGTCCTGGGATACAAATCCCTGAAAGACACATCTCTTAGAATGACCAACAGTGGAGATCAGCAATGAATACTGACTTGGAAACCTACAGTGAAAAATGTAAACAGCCCACTGAGATGCAGAGGTCAAGTTCACCCTCCTAGTGTCACTAGTTTTTTGGCTGCCTATGGACTTAGGAAGCTGACACACTTGGCTCGTATTTCCATGATCATCTTTGCAATCATAAGAATGGCATTTCTTTTTACTTTTTTTTCCTAGTAGATTTTACAGTAGTTCATAGATTCTGTGTCAAATTCTACAGCATCAAAATTGGTATATAGCTGAATAAATGAGCAGAAGTTTGGTACAGACCAATGACTTTATTAAGTGCCTCTCTGTTTTTCACTTTGCAGTGCACAATGAAAACCAGTCTCAAAGGACTAGCAATTTAATAGGACCATGTAAAAAGATCACATGAATCAATAGGTCTTTGTGAACTGAGTAAACCTGAATAACTTTGGTTTTGTTTCTCGCTCTAGGATCTTCTGTTTGTTCCATTTGGCCGTTTATGACTCCTTTGGCGATTGACAGCTGGATTCTGGTTCCTCATTCCATGTACACCCAAACTTCTCTCTTGAAATTCAGCCAGAGGATCAGATGTCCAAGGAAGTAGGACCAGTCTTGTCATAGTCCTTTCTTGCAGCAATAGTGTCTTCAGTTGAGCTTTCTCACAGATCTTCTTTCCTGTTTAGTTGCAAACCTGTTTAACCTGTAACCAGTGCAAATTTGTTGCTTGTAGAAGTGAGGGACTTACTTACAGTCTTATGCAGGTAGTCATCCTATCAGGCCAGCCTAATAAAATTTTTTAGCAAGTTAAGTAGCCCCATTGAGACTAATGCCCACATTCATATGCTGGAAATACATTCTACATGTTTTACAAAAGCCAGGCTATATGCATGCTGCCTTTCAGGACTAATGTCATAGTTCTGTAAGACTATATCATGAGAAATGGAAGACAAACATTTTGGCCATTGAAATGTAGCAGAAATGTAAGACAGAAGTCTTCTCTAAACAAGGTATAAGGCACAGATCCATTACAGAATTCCTAAACATTCCCACAATGAGCAAGTAAGAAGTGAATATATTTGCGTTCCTTAAATTTTTAACTTTCATGATTTTCTATCAAAAACATTTGCTTAAAATTTGGATCACGTTTCCTGAAACTTTTGCAAATCCATATGGGTATTTTTGTGCTTTTGCTTTTTTTTGTAGTCTTGGATTTCAACATCAATCGTTCCCATGGTTATGTTCAACACCGTCCTCTAAACACAGTCTGGTATCGCCTGAAGTGTGTTTTGACACAATGGCTTTAGTTAAGAGATATAGGTTTGGATTGTTTTGGTTTTTTTCTTTTAGTTTGTCAGTACTTAAGAAAATGTGCTAAGACTGTAGCTTATTACCCAGATTACATCATAGACAATCATATTTTTCTTTTATTTTGTATTACCCAACTCTGTTTATTTCTGTCGTCTACAGGCACACTGCGCCGGCGCCATCTTTTCTCTCTATGTATGTGAGGATTACTTCAAAAAGGCCCTGACTCACTTCTGAAGCTTTTAGTATCTCATTCAAAATTAACACACAAAAAAATCACATTTTTTATTTAAACTCCCAATCAGGACATATATATTGTCAGTTATTCCATTCAGCATAGATCTTAAATACTGAAGTGGAGCTAATTAAAACCCTGCTTGTCCTTAAGATGTCTTTTTTGCTGTTATGTGTGGATAATGACATACTGGCTTTTCAGTTCCATGGCCAAACTAAACAAATGGAAAATTGTTTGCGTAGAACTTGAAAACATTTTAGTCAACAAACAAAAGGGTTTATTTCTTGTTATGCATCGCCTGGAGAATAAAATTTAAAATGAAAATGTAATTTTAAAACTATAATTTTGTCCTGAGTTTGCAGGAACAACACACATTAACCTTTCTGTATTAGTATTTGCAGGTCTTGTATTAAGTTCAATCTGACTTTGTTAATAATTGCGATGTTCTGAAAGCATGTTTTAAAGTATCTAGTATTTGCTAAAAATAGGGCTCCCTACTCTGCTGTGAATATGGATCAACAAGTTCTCTGTTTCTTTTAAGGAACGTTGGATCGCAAGACAGGAAAAGCCATTTAATTGTCCATGTCGCGCCAACAGGAACTCCCTGGAGTTCTATTTATTGTCTTCTGTTGAGGGGATTATTTTTAAATTCAGTTTTGATTCTTTTGCTTGGCTGTCCTGCACATCCACGTCCAGGCAGCTCCTTCTGCTCAGAACCAGCTCCACCGGGGCCCACAGCCGCGTTTCAAACTCTCCACCTCGGTGGCTCCCCCGGAAACAACCCCTGCCCTCCTCCAAACCCGCCTGTGACGGGCAGAGGAGGCCGCGGCGCACCGTCCTCGGCAGCAAAACTCACGCCAGCTATTAGCTCTGCCCATTAACTGAACGAACTGCCTTCACCTGGATTCTTTCGCACCTTTAAAAGTAATTAACTGTCAGCTAATGGCGCACTTGCTTGGCTGGCTGTTATTTCTCCAGCGGTGCCTCTCCCCGGCCCCGTGAGTCCCTACAAGCCGCTCGCCCACCGGAGGCGGACAAGATGGCGCCTATCCCCTGCTGCCCTCCTCAGAACATCATAGTCTTGATCTCTTCTGCCACGCAGTGGCTACTGTGGAGAACAGCCCGAAAACCATATGGCAGACCTCTGACAACTCGGGAGATTTCAGGGGAGATTTAACTCCGCCCGCCCCCCGTTTTGGTCAGTTCGAAGTGCAACTAACCGCCCCCGTCCTCAACCTCGGCTCCATCCCTGTGCTCGCACATCCATGCTCACACATCAACCCACCCCGAGCCTTCTCCCAGGCTCTTCCCAAGCTCTTCAGATGTTCCTTCCTTTTTAGGGGGGGAAAATAAACAGTAATGAGTTCGATTTATTCTAACACCGTTATTATCTCGTAAACTGATCATTTGATAACGGGATAAAAGCCATACTGGAATTTGCAGTGCTGTGTGCAGCCATTACGGCTGTGCAGACGTCCCCGTCCTGATGCTGTTCTGAGGTGGCAGGACCAGGTACTGCCACCAAAACACACAGTACAGGAGGACTGTTTAACCCACCTCCACACTCACAGGGGTTATGTGTCACCTGGGCTCTGAGCTGATGTCTCGAACTGGTGCTGAGCAGCACTGGGCTGTGTAGACATACCAAATTGCTCATTAGCTCCAGCCTCTTAAATGGAGAACTATGCTGAATCAATCGTACAGGCACTGCTTTAGGTGCTGCCAAAGTTGAAACCAGAGACAACAACTGTTAGCGAGTTGTAGAGCAACAAAAGCAATTCCAGTAGGTAAGGAAGTAGCCCTATATTGTCTTACAGTTGATTTCAAGGGAAATAGGTCTTCTCAAATTGGTTTGGCAATTTCAGCACATGTTGCTACCTTCAGCTGGGTGAGGGAACATGCCGCTTGCTTCATTGCAGAGGGTATGAATAAGCTGCTAGCAGGGAGCCTCTTTTGATTCATAATTCACAGAACTGGATTTATGGCGGCTGCAGAGTCTTTGGTAAGGAGCATACTGAAGTAAGGAGCCATCTGATGCATTTATCTGATGAGCTGGAAACACACAGATTTCACCACAACTCTGACCCACCTCAGAATGGACAGAGATTGGGAAGGGTTTCTCTTTACCAGCCCAGCTTATCTTCCTAAAAGAGATACCAGAGAGACTACATTAGGCTAGATCAGATTTACCCATTGGCCAAGGTGGCTGTGAAACCGATGTCTTGCCTTCCACCCCATTGCTGATACTACTTAGCAGAATGAATTCCTGATCTTCCTTGAAAAGGAGCTCTCTCCATTTAAGGTTACAAAATGTACAGTCAGGATGGTATTACTTTTCATTTATATTGCCCAAGAAAAGTTCAGTTTAAAAATACGGCTCAGTTATGCCATTTCATTTGCTGAAAAAATTGAGTTTCCGTGTTACTTGGAAAAGGAAAATTGACGACCCTGTGCTTCCAACAATTCCAATACACATGTGCAAAACAGCTGGTTTCTGGGTTGGCTCATTGGCCTCTCCATCCTTCTAGGATCCAGATTGACAAGAGAGACACTTTCAATCATTTTTATCCTTGCAATAAACATGTACAACTTATGAGACACTCTCTTCAGATATTACTCCCTGAGCATTATTATTCTTACTCTATATTACTGATGGGTCTTCTTCATTGGCCATTGAAGCCAATGGCAAATTCTCCCTTGACTGACCCAGTGGTCAGAGATGAGGGCCAGGCAGGGAGCAGGTCTCTGTTCTGCCAAGTTTCAGCCAAAGACACACCAAAAAAGGCAATACTTCTCCCAGAGAACTTAGAATCTAAGATAAAAGATAATAGTAGTCTGCCATTTCCTGCTGTTCCTAATGAACAGTTTGAGGGTTCATAAACTTCAGACTTCACTGCCAAAAAATTCTGCAGTTTTAACATAACTGTACCAATGTAGTTCGTCTGGGACATCCTGAATGTTTTCTCTCCCCCATCTAAGGATTGACATTCCAGTGTTAGTTGAGAGACACATATTAGCACTAGAATGAACTTTGGAAAAAATTTCTTTTTAAATGGATGCACTCAAGCCAAGCACTTTCTGTGTTGCCTCTGCTAATTCTGGAGCTAAGTGTATTTGAATAGAAATGTATCTCCTTAACCTTTGTTTTCTCATTTGGCTGAGTCTACAGTGATCCTGTGTTCTATGTTTGCAAAATGAGATTTGCTGCTACAGATTTACTGCAGGGTCAAGTATGATGAAAAAGTGTGTTGAGAGAAAGCCAAAGTCTTCTTTAAACACAGATGTCTTAAATATTAAAGATGCCATCTATGTTTACCAAATAGGGTAGGGGGCTGGATAGCTGATGGGATTGATGATGAGCAACCAACCTTTCACTGTTAGACCACCAGTCCTAAACAAGCACAGAACGGTGAGAATTACCAATTGGATGTTTGTGTGTGATTATATGAAATATGCTTGCTGGCTATTATCCATTTCACAGTGAACAAATGTGCACTTCTTAAAATCCTACAGCAACATAAGAACTCATTGCTTTATCACAGATACCAACTAATATAAAGTCTTTTTTCTTTCAGCACCAGATCCTTTAGATTAGGATCTGGGGAGAAGCATATATTGTTCTTAGGCTGCACCTCTTCCACTGGTAAAGAGTACAGGCCTCGAGAATATAAAGAGAGCACCTAGTAGTAGCAAGAAATTTGGAAAATAAGAAGTCAGCCAAAACTAGTTTATGGAAACGTGGAGATTAGACTTGGGGACACCACTGACCTTTAGATATTATGTGATGGGAAGGGAGCGTGCCATTTACAGTAAGTATTTGGAAAGCTCTCACAGCTTCCTTGAGACTAACAGAAACGAGTTTGGCAGTATGGACTGTGCTATGACTTTCTTTATCCTTCCCAGTGATTGTTGGGTTTTTTTAATGATTGACTTTCTGGTGAGAACTGAACTTAGCAGAATATTATTATACCTAATGATTTCTTTCCTTTGAATTAAAATTCCCTTTAATATAAAAGCTTCCTTTATTTTTTTTTCTTCAAATATTCTTTTCTGTTGTTTTAAATGGTAATTTTCCTTACTAAGTACAACTTTCCACTGCTTATTTTAATTGTCATGTTTCACTGGCTTATCATTGCTTTTGCAACACAATGTTTGGCAACCATTGCTCTCCTACACTGATAATATATGACATATATTATATATAATGACAACATGGTCTTATTTTTAAGAGATTGACCCAACAGCTTCTTAAATACATAGAAATCTTTGTACAGATTACAGTGTGCTTTGGATCAGTGTTGGATATCAGAAATTGAAATTCTGAGATCAAAAGTCCTCGTCAGAGACAAAGCTATGTCAGAGACATTTTTAGGTGAGTTAGGGACAATAGTTTTCACCATCGTATCTTACTTTCACCATCTCCCGTGTGACTGTGCCTGTTTGCATCTCAGGCACGGTGGAACTCAGCTTGCTGGGATTTCTAAAATCCTTTAACATCTATGCAAGTGTTACTTGCAGTTACTATTAATTCTATGAGCTGAGCATTGTAATATGTAGATGTTAAATTAATGTGTATGTTGTGACAAGTTAGACTGTAAAAGACTTATGGCTGTTGTCATTTTCATAGTCCTATTGATTTAAGGGGATGTTCTGATGTTTTATAAATATTTGTATGTATGTATCCATACACATTAATATGCACAGGGCATATATAGGCTATGTAGGGCAGTATGCTGCTAATGGTTTTATTCCTTCAGTCAGTTTCTGCTTCCACCTGTTGAACTTCCTCATTTTGCAGTTTGCTCCAGTGGACGTTTGCCATGGATGAACAATCATTTCCTGGTTTTATTACCCCGTATTTGAAGCTCTCTCCTTTGCAGCTTGGGAGGGCAGAGGAGAAATTTAGATATGCTGATACCATCACCTGTGAATAAGGCTTTACTATGATTTCGTGTTTGGCCAGCTAGTAGAACTGCCTACAGTCATGTCGGCAGTATATTGCTGCACAGCTGTTTATGGCACTTGCGTCCACGCTTGGCTCTCTCTGTGTTCTGTAAAAGAGGGGAGAAAATGCTAAGCATTCGGAGCTGACTGGTGAGGCAATCTTTACTCACTGTTGATAGAAGGATAAATATGGATACTTATAAAAGAAGTGGCATCTTTAAAAAATAGGGGCATTAGCTATTCTCTTTAGATTTTGCTCTTTGCCATGTCTGGTCTGGAGTATAAGAAATCTGTCATAAGCCTCTCAGAGGAAATAATGTAGCTCATACCAATCAGATGATTGCAAGCAGATGTGTGAGGGCTGCTTCAGATGTTGCTAACCCCTCCGTTCAGCTGGCTGCAAGCACACATCTAATTGTTTGCAGGGTGAAGTGAGACGTGCTAATCCCCCTGGAGGAGTGATCGGCGGCAGGCAGCTCTGGTTGTCAACCTCTCTAAAATGCTAAAGGGAAAAAACAAACTGCTACTGCTGGTCTTCACGAGGTCAGAACTGAAATGCAGGTGAGCTTCAGCTCCGTAGTCGATGAAGCCATTGAGGCAAGACTGCTGTCCAAGGGGTGAAAGAAGACAGAGCTCATAGCCCCCAGGTTCACTCTCAGGGGGGTCCACAGCTCCACTTCCCCGAAGGGGCAGGGCTGGCTGCAGGGGACGGTTGGAACTGCCAATGGTCACCTCAGGCAGGCCGGTGTGCCCCAGCCAAGGAGCTGTGGTGGCTTGTTGCCAGCCCAGCAGAGCGCGGATGAGGTGGTAGAGGGGTCTGACCAGGTACAGTGGGGAGAAAGAAGCAGTCTCTCTCGTTGCCTTTGTTGCAGCTGTGCCAGAAAGAAGGGGTAGTACCTTAAATGCAGGGAATAACAGGGATAAAGCTGAAGTAAGGGGTGAGAAAAGTGAACAGAGAGGAAGCACAGATGTGTAAAGGAGGACTCGCTAAAGGAGACAGGGCATCTGACTTTACATTTGTACTATACCTTCTTACCTAGACATCAAAGTGCTTTATAAACAAAAGCTCTCCTGATGCTTCCTGAGATGGATGTGGAGTATGTGATGTATGGAGAATGAATAACTTGTCTAAAGCCAAACAAAGTCAGGCAAACATGGACTGAATCCCTATTCCAAGTTGACATTATTGAGTTGTCAGTTCTGTTAATTCGTTGATTAAGCAGCACAAGTGATAGTTACAAAATCACTTGTGAGACATAATAGTTAAACTTAAATGCTGGAAGAGGAAGGTTGTCTTTACAAAACATTTTGGAACACCCTAGGTTCAAGGTGACATACAACTTCATAATAGAATGATGAGTAACATGATTTTTATATAAACAAGGACAATTCATTCTTTTGCTCACTGCAGTTTAATTTGTCTTTCTCATGCTGGTCCCTAATTCCTTGTTGTTTCCTGAGGCTCATGCCTCTTCCTTATCACGTGGCAGGCACCAGAGGTGCTTCATCATCTAACTCAAATACGAGTGCCTGCCATTCTGAGATAAAAGTCATTTCCAATCTTGTAATGATGTGATGATAGGCTCTCTAGCAATGTGCTCAGTCATGCCCAGTGCACAATAGGGCTGTGCTGCCATCCAGAGGGACCTCAACAGCCTGGAGAAATGGGCTGACAGGAACCTCATGCAGTTCAATAAAGGGAAGTGCAAAGTCCTGCACCTGGGGAGGAACAACCCCAGGCACCAGTCAGTACATGCTCACGAGCTGGAAAGCAGCTTTGCAGAAGAGGACCTGGGGAGGCCTCGTGGACACCGGGTTGAACAGGAGCCAGCAATGTGCCCTTGCTGGAAAGAAGGTTAGTGGTATCCCAGGCTGCATTAGGCAAAGCATTGTCAGCAGGTGGAGGAAGGTGACCTTTCCCCTCTACTCAGCGTTGGTGAGGCCACACCTAGAGTACTGTGTCCAGATCTGGGCTCCCCAGTACAAGAACGACATGGACATACTGGAGAGAACCCAAGGAAGGGCCACTAAGATGATTAAGGGACTGGAGCATCTCTCCAATGACGAAAGGCGGACAGACAGTTCAGCCTGGAGAAGAGAAGATTCAGGGGGATCTCATCAATGTACACAAATATCTGAAGGGAGGGTGCAAAGAGGATGGAGCCAGGCTCTTTTCAGCGGTGCCCAGTGACAGGACCAGAGGTAATGGGCACAAACTGAAATACAGGAGGCTTCCTCTGAACATCAGGAAACACTTACTGTGAGGGTAACCGAGCACTGGCACAGGTTACCTGGAGAGGTTGTAAAGTCTCCATGCTTGGAGATATTCAAAAGCTGTTTGGACGTGATGCTGGGTACCCTGCTCTCCATGACTGTGCTTAGCCAGGGGAGTTGGACAAGATGACCTCCAGAGGTCCCCTCGAACCTTAACCAATCTGTGATACTGTAATATGTATGTTTTGGATGTCCCTTCCAGATCTGGGTTTTCTTTTGAGTTTTTCTTGTATTCCTTACTAATCCTGAACTCCCAGGTGAATTCTGGTAACACGCTTTTTTGATGTTTCCAGCTTGCCTAAAATACACTTTGTCCTGACAAGGAGCTAGCCATAGCAGAACATGGATTTGTGACATCCAAGCTAATTTTTTAATCCCTTTCTCATTGTAGTCTGATACAGTGTGGATGTTCCTGCCTGTTCCTTCTGAAAAAACAAATCACGCAGATTAGAGAACAGTTTTCTGTATGTTCTGTAGGTTTGGTGAGGCTTTCCAGGCTTTGTCCTATTCTACCAACCATGTTAACCCAACTTCATTAGAACATCTGGAAACATCTGTGTTCTTGTGAGAAGGCAGATGAACAGAAACTAGACAGATTACAGTACAGCTTGCTAGTGTAGATTGTACAGCTCTAGTTGAAAGGTATTTCCAAAATTATATACTGAGCCTTTTTGGTGTGGTTTTTTTGGCGGGGGTTGTTTGGGGGTTTTTTTTGTTTTTTGGGTTTGTTTGTTTTTAAAAGCTTTTTGGTTTGAACTTTGGCTTGTTCACTATTGTTTGGGGACTTGTTCAGAATTCTGCGCCATCAGGGTATATATGCATGCCCTCTCACTCAAAGCAGGTAGACTTCATAGGGAGATAAAAAGTAGAACCTAATCTGAATGTCTGCTAGAAAGATAATTATATCTAATTTAACATGTATTACTCAGTAGTTTGGATGGATGGATGGATGGATTATAAGAAGAGCAATAAAATGCATTTTAGCATGAACTAGAGAGCCAGCAGGAAGTCTGCATTCATGTATTACATCTTTAGAAGCTTTAATAAACACAGGAAAATTTCCTGATTCACAGGTGTGACTTTTCTTTTATAAGGTGCAATTTCACCTAGGTTAATGTATTTTTGCAAAAGGTATTTAAGTAACTAAAATGTATTCGTTGCTTCTCTCAGAAGGGGATAATATGAGATTCTCATGCTTTAGTAACACAATGCATGATGAGAAAGCAAGGTCTAAAGCAATCAAATTGTTCCTAGATTCACATAATCTGGTAAGTCCCAAGTTATGGATTTGTATGTAATATTTGTGATTTGTTCACTTAATGTAGATAAAAATACATATTGTGGTTTACTACCTTGTATTAGGAAGATTGTAATGAAGTACCCATTAAAATGAAAATTGTATTACATTGGGTGGGGATTACCAGTAGCAAATTTAAATTTTATTATATTTTGTTGCTGTCCTAATAACCCTAATATACCTTAATGCACATTTGAGAGGCAGACTACTGTTTTGATTTTGGCGATGACCACGTGTCATGTAAAAAGTAGATTTTCTCAGATATGGAATAATGGATTAAACTTGCATGCAAATGATGATAATTTGGATTGTCTTTTATATGCCCATTCTCTATTTGGGTAATAGTAGTATTAAAGATTTCTTTAGTCTGTTGAGAGAAGTTACCTCAAAAAAATAGTTTGTGTATTATGACTTACACAATCTTTGAACTGAAGTATGCAATTCATTGAACTGAACAGAATCACTTAATTAAATGTGCTTATTAGTAAGTAACCCCAATATTTATATTCACACACAGTTTTCCTTTGAAAAATATACCTGGAAACATGCACTTGGTGTTGCACTTGGTATCCGGACATGGGCCTGGGCAACAAACTCTAGGTGGCCCTGCTTGAACAGGGGTGTTGGACCAGATGACCTCCAGGGGTCCCTTCCAACTCCAACCATTTTATTATTCTATAGTCAAAAGTCTTTGGGCATACGAAGGGAGTGGGGGGGGGGGCAATAATGCAGAATAATGGACGGTTGCAAAAGCAAGGACCAGCAGGAGGAAGAGACTTCCCCCGAAGCCTGAGGTGCCCTTGCAGAACCACTTCACCACTCTGCAGGCCAAAGAGGAAAGTCCTGTCACACCAGGAGAAGCGCTGGAGCTGAGTAATGCAGCCCGATCTGCCCCCCATATAACAACCAGCACAACTAAGAAAAGGCGATGGGTGATAGTAGTAGGCGACTCTTTTCTGAGAGGTACGGAGGCACCCATTTGCCAACCTGACGCACTCTCTAGAGAGGTGTGCTGCTTACTGGAGGCTCATATCAGGGATGTCACCAAAAGACTACCAAGCCTCGTACAGTCCACTGACTATTATCTGCTGCTGCTGTTTCATGTGGGCACCAGTGACACAGCCAG
>NW_008824356.1:13370059-13373998 GCF_000699105.1 Pygoscelis adeliae | reverse complement strand
GTCCAGCTCTGGAGCCCTCAGCATAAGACATGGACCTGTTTGAGCAGGTCCAGAGGAGGGCCACGAAAATGATCAGGGGATAGAACACCTCTCCTGTGAAGAAAGGCTGGGAGAGTTGGGGTTGTTCAGCCTGGAGAAGAGAAGGCTTTGGGGAGACCTTCTTGCAGCCTATCAGTACTTAAAGGGGGCTTATAATAAAGAAGGCAGCAAACTTTTTAGCAGGGCCTGTTGCGACAGGACAAGGGGGAATGTCTTTAAACTCAAGTGGGTTAGATTTAGACTAGATAGAAGGAAGAAATTTTTTAGGCTGAGGGTGGTGAAACATTGGAAGAGGTTGCCCAGGGAGGTGGTGGATGCCCCATCCCTGGAAACATTCAAGGTCAGGTTGGACGGGGCTGTGAGCAACCTGATCTAGTTGAAGCTGTCCCTGCCCATGGCAGGGGGGTTGGACTAGATGACCTTTAAAGGTCCCTTCCAACCCAAACTGTTTTATGATTCTATGATGATATTTTGAACATGCACTCAGCCTGTCATGACACAGACTGCATTCCAGTTTCTTTTCTGTAGCAGTAGCAAGCTCAGCAGCTATCAGTCTTGCATCCAGATTTTGGTTTTGAAACTTAAATCTCCACCTTGCAAATGCATATTTGTCTCCTTCAACTAATTCTATGATTCTATGATGATATTTTGAACATGCACTCAGCCTGTCATGACACAGACTGCATTCCAGTTTCTTTTCTGTAGCAGTAGCAAGCTCAGCAGCTATCAGTCTTGCATCCAGATTTTGGTTTTGAAACTTAAATCTCCACCTTGCAAATGCATATTTGTCTCCTTCAACTAATTGCAACCTATAACTTCAAATTTGATCTTAAATGTTTTCCACTCATAAATTCGTCTTAATGCATAAAAGATATTACTTTCAGTCTGAAGTTAACATATGCAGGTTATGATGTACATGAAGTTGTTTTCATGAAGATTATGGCCTCTGTGATCCTGGACTTGTTGCAGCATATCTGCTTTCAAGGACAAATAGTGTGTACAAAGAAATTCAACCAATTTGAATTCAACCAATTTAAACCAAAAATCAATTATTCATCTACGAAGTCTGTTAAGTGTTTGATAAGTTTAATTGCAATGGAGGGTTAGCAGAAGATTTCTCAAGTTAAAACATGTATTTTTCCTTCCTTTTCAAAGAAAATCAGCTGGCTTTTATATAGCATAAATGAGGAGAATAATTTGGTAATTAGAAAGAAGCTTCTACTGTTGTAGAAATCTGCAGGGCTTGCTCCCACCATCGAGATAATGAACAACACCCATTCTCACATCTTCCACTTCAAAATGAAACAGGTGACAGTTTTTCCCAGTACATGTTTGATTACCATGAGTTATAAATTAGTTTCAGTGACAATACTAACACAATTGTTTTACTAATTCTGTGTTGCCACAGAACTTGTGAAACCTGTAGTCATGACTGGGACTATGTAGATACCCCACCTTCATTTATGCTTTTTCTTGTCTGCTAGGCAGCTGGGTTAGTTTTGCAATTCTCTCAAAATTAGAGACCAGTACAAGAGAAGCATGTGTAAATAAGGCATCATCCACTCTCATTCCTTCATTCCTGATACAATGTTTTGAAGTCCAGTGCTAGTGTAAGAAACTTGGTGATAGCTAATGGAAGGTAAGGTGAATAGCAGCAGGTGTTGGCTGTTATATTAGAGAGGTGAGTTGCAGAATACAGACAAGAAGGCAGTGGGAAGTTAGAAGCTGGAACTTCCAGGTGGAAGTACTGACTCTGTTGCCCAGAAAAGAATGAGTGCTATAAGCACTAAAGGTTTCATGATCTTCTGCATATACCATTGTAGCTGCTTGGGGGAATTAAATACAGAACAAACAAGAAATTCAAGTTTGGGTTGTCCAAGTAGCTCCCTATAATTTCTGTAATTTTGAACAGCTCTCAAAACTAAGAAATTCTATCCAGAGTATAACGTCTAAATATCATGGAATTTCTTCCACTTTGTCACAAAAATACATGAAAATCAATAAAATTTAGTCCTAGTTCAGATACCTCTTGAAGATATTTCTGATGCTTTAACTGAGACACTTTACTGCTTGTTTATGCTGATATTATCACAGCAATGTAAACATTCTCAGGTGATGAAGTTTATTCTCCAAAGGCACGTGATACTGATACAGTATAGCTTTCTCATAGAGAGAGAAATTATGCTGATATGGATCGTCTTGATCGGCACAATTGCATCCATATCTATAATTGGTCTAATTATTTTTCCCAACAGATAACGGTTATACTAGCAACACACATACGTATATATACACACACACACCCCCCACCGTGTGTGTGTGTGTGTGTATATATGCGTGTGTGTATATATATAAAAACACAGATCTAATTACATCTTGGTGTTTAGGCCAAAATTTCTGCGTATGTTAAGGACTGGTGAAGGTACCATAGTGTCAGTTCTATCAGCACAAGCTGCTCAAAGAAAAGAGGGGGAAAAAGAAAATTGAATCCAGGTGCTCGAGAGCACATATCCAAAGGAAGCTGACTCTCATCAGCTAAAGAAAGGTTTGATATGCAGTCAGGGCTTAATGGGACAGATCCAAAAGCATAAATGACTCCAAGGGTTCTGTGAACCAGTGGAGTCCTGGTGTACCCGCACTGACTTCAGCCAGAGATAAACTCAAGGAATGTGTTCTGAAGACTTTTGTATCCAGCAACTTTTACCCTCAGACTTATGTCCTATAACACTGCAGTGAGTCATGGGCAATTAGACATAGAATCAGGGAAAGGGGTGTTTTTAAATATAGCCTTTGCAAGAGAGTTTTAAAGTCTCTTTTAAATACTGGCTTTCATTTCTAAAGCGAACTGGAGACAATGCAAGTACTTGGGACATCATTATTCCCAGAGTAAACATTACATATAATACTGGTAAGAATTTTAAAATCATACCTCATATCAATATGTTTTTCTTTGGATATGATTGTTTTTCTGTAGCTATAACACTCTCCCATAATTAATTAACTTTCCTGTCTCTGTTCAATACTCTTTTAATTTTGTTGTCACCCAAATATTTGCAGATTTTTTTTATCCATTTACAGTGGTATTATACCCATTCTATAGGTGGTTGGTTTTGCTAAACTTCCCTTAAAAATACAATTTTCAGTGTTTTTTATTTGAGTTTTCTTTATTTTCCAAAGACTGCTGGTAGGAATGCAGTTACTGAATGATGAACAAACACATTCATTGCTTACTATAGCAGAAATGACTGGATTTCAGTCTTTATAAACTATTTTTTAATAACATCTCTCCCCGCTTCAGAGTTCATGTGCAGAATCATGCTGGGATATTTCATTTCAAGCTCCTGCATTTTGTCCAGTAACGCCCTGTTTGTTTCAGCATTGCTGCTGCTCATATTTGTGTCTCATAAAATATCTGGTTTTCATATTATTTTTCTCCTTGCATATTGGCTTTACCTTTCCTAGATTGAATCCTTGATATAGTCTTTTTTTTTTTAAATAAAATTCTAAGACCTTTAGATGATTCCTCAGTGCTCATTTATGTCTGCAAACTCTCCCAATTTGGTGTCTGCACACTTTAACACTACCATTTCCTGCCAATATTGCAGATTTTTAAAGAAATATGCCTGGCACTAATCACTGTGATGTTGCATTAAATGCCCTCACAGTCTAGGCTGTTGACAACTTAGTCCAGAAAAGTGGTTTTCTCAGAGTCACCATTGCAGTGCTAATGCTGATATGCTGCCATTGGGGTTAGGAGGAGTTTCTAACATCTTTGCTGTTATAGAATCATAGAACAGTTTGGGTTGGAAGGGACCTCTAAAGGTCATCTAGTTTAATCCCCCTGCAGTGGGCAGGGACATCTTCAACTAGATCAGGTTGCTCACAGCCCCGTCCAACCTG
>NW_008824356.1:13360714-13369067 GCF_000699105.1 Pygoscelis adeliae | reverse complement strand
TGTTTCCAGGGATGGGGCATCCACCACCTCTCTGGGCAACCTGTTCCAGTGTTTCACCACCCTCAGCATAAAAAATTTCTTCCTTATATCTGGATCTGTTCCATGATCTTCCCAGGCACAGAGGTGAGACTGACTGGCCTGTAGTTCCTCGAGTCTTCCTTTTTTTCCCTTTTTAGAAATGGGGGTTATGTTTCCCCTTTTCCAGGCAGTGGGGACTTCACCGGGCTGCCACGACTTCTCAAATATGATGGATAGTGGCTTAGCAACTTCATCCGCCAGTTGCTTGAGGTCCCACGAATGGATCTCATTGGGTCCTCTTTGTTTTAAGGCAAGTTATAAATACTTCGTTGACATCAGTATCTCATTATGTGTTGGGACAGAGTTGTTTGATTTTTTTTCCAAAGGGCTATGGCTTTTTATACAGACAACAGACCTGATGTCCGTTGTTCTTGTTCTCTTAGGTGGGATTCATCTCTGGATTTGTTTGTGCAATGTGGGTATTAGTCCTGGCTCATTGCCTAAACTCTTTGTAGTCAAGGGAGAGAAATAAACATTTTTAGAGTGCAAATTTCTCCTCATTTAACTTTAGATGTCTGTCTTTGGACAGACATCTTTATCCAGACTGTCTGTCTCGATAAAATTTTAACTTGTGTCTGTGGTATGTCTCAAGTCTAAAACGATTTTTAAAAAATCTGCTGAACTCCTCACCTACTTCTCCCCAGATATCCTTGCAACCTCCTTTCTCATCTAGAGAATGCTTGCCACTCTGCCCTGGTTGTGTTTTACTTTGTCCTGCAGGCTTTGTCTAAAGCCTGCAAGTTCTTTCCACTATTATCCCCAGATTCAGCTTTTCCTATTCCTCCCCAAAGTTGAAAGTCTCATGACTTAGCCTCTCAATTATTAAATTACCTTCTGTATTAAGCAAAGTCAGAGAAATCTTACACCTTCACATACACTCAGTGCTGATGAAAAAAAACCCAAACAAACCTGCATTTCCTTGCATCTGTCTGCTCTCCCCCTTTACTGTTCCTCCAAACATAAGCTGTTTTTCCTTTAGTGTGAAAAGTCTTTATAGCCTTTCCTTACTCCATCTTGTCTCATTCAGTATTTACAATATACCTATGATGCCAGTGTCCATATACTTGTTGCATTTTCCACTAAACCTTTTTTCTTTCTCCAATGTTACTCCTCATTCTTGGAAGAATATGCAGACACTTCCAGAGCTGTTTTCTTATCATTTCTCAAGTCCTTCCTCAAAGCAGTCCTCTGCACCAACAGCTCTACTATTAAGAGTGTATTTAGACTGCTGCTATGCAGAAACTATTGCCTCTCATGCTGAACAATACCTCATTATTTTCTGTCTTCAGGTATCCATTGTGTGTCTTGCTTAGATTTTAAAACAGGGATCATTTTATATATTTATTCTGGTTTTGTACAGCACAAACCAAAGGGGGACATCTTGGTCCTTTATTAGGATTCCTAGACACTGTGGTAATACAAAAAAATCAGTTACAGCAATATTGAAATTATTAAAGTAATACCTAACAGTTTTTGTAGCACTTTCCGGAAACAGGTATGTGCTATTTTTTATTGTTTTCTAGATAGGCATTGAGCAGTGATATATCTGGCTCCAGTTATTCAGTTTGTTGATGGATTTTATTACAACCTCTCGCAAGTGATCCCCTGCCTCAGAATTTGTGTTGACCATTATCCAGGTCCAGGAAAAAAGTCACAGTATACAAAAGGAGTATGCAATTGGCAGTACTATGAAGGCTGTAAAACATCCTAGGAAAGTGGATGCGATGAGTTGTTACTGGAGGTGAAGGATTTGCCAGGTAGTCACTTGAAAAGTAAAATGGATGAATGAATCGTAAGTCATAATTCTGGAAGAACTCAGGGTGTTCTTTCAATCTTACCTTTACCGTACACAGCCTGTAGAGATTTCCAAGTTTACTTCTGGAGAAAGTATTAGTCATTTGACTCTGTCTGTCTCCACCCACTAGCTTTTCCAGGCGTTGGTGAGTTCAGCTATGCCTTATAGACCAGTGGAGCTGAAGAGACATCATTTTACTACAAGTTTTAGAAAATAAGTGACTGGTTAAAAAAGAGAGCCTATTCACGTGCCAGTGAGGGGGAAGTAACAACCTGCACTTATCCTTTAATAGACATCATGCAGGAGATCCACAACATAAGGCTTCCATCTCATCAAACTAATCATGACTTGTAACAGTGTACTATTTAGAGGCAAATCTGTCTTTTATGTCTTATTAGCATGAACAACTTCAATATTTAGCAAACCAGTTTTATATACTGTTCTATGATCTGCTGAGATGATATACAGACTCTAGTGTCTGCAATGCCAATAAAAGTGACTGCTCCCATCTAATGGGAAATGTAAAAACAACAGAAAAATAAAAGTAAATGTAATTCCACTCTATGCCAATAACTGTAGACATGTAAAAAGGTATGTTCCCAGATCCAGAAAGTTCAAAATAGGACCTAAATAGAGTAGCGAGTGGAAGGATAACATATAGGTAAAATTACCAAATAATTTAAGAATACTTTTAACATGCTATTTAACATTGTATTTAACAGACTGAGGTGATTTATCTGAACTACGGTAAGTATTTTCTGTTGAAATTTACCTCACTTTTTCAGAATGCTTTTGCAGTTGCTTACTTATTAATTGCATTGAAACATTGCACTGTAAAACACTGGAGTAGAAATTGAGGCAAAAGCAGTTGCTAGGATTTCTTGTTGAATTTTCAACAAGAACTGAGAACATTTCAGCTTTGCATTACAAAACTTGACATATTCACATGGGAAAAAATAGCGTCTCGAGACGAAAGGCAGAATTAGCATGTGAGGGGCAAGCATTTGATCATTAAACTCAAGAAACAGGTAGCTAAAAGTCTTTCTACTTATACCTTCAAACTTTGTTTTATATATATGTGTGTGTGTGTGTGTGTACATATCCTTCTTTTGTCCCTCCTTCTTTGGTTCCTGTGTTTAAGTTCTTTTCAAACTTTTTTGCTTTAAAGTTCCATTCCCACCCTTTCTGAAAAAGTATGAGCACCGAGTAAAAATCTTTCAAAATAAGCCCCAGAGCAAGATGCTCACAGCTCCTTAAACTGAATATTGCTCAGGATATTACTGTGAATTGTATTTGAAATGAGGACCATCTCTTCTTTTTTCTTGCACAGTGTTAAGCACAGAGAGTTTGCACTAGATAATAATGAGAAATCTACCATGTTCCTAGCAAAGGACTCAGGCTTGACATCAGCTGTTATTCCAGTTGCAAAATAAATCTGAAGTCAATTGATGGTTTTCTGCCAAAATGGCTGATGTTGATAAATCTAGGTAAAAGAAATAAACCTGCATATTTGCTTGGAGATGTTAAGCACAATAACAGCAACAACTAAGACATGGAAGTTTGAAATGAGCTTCATTTTTCTTCCACTGGTCTCAACCGGCCTTTATTTGGGTTTCAGACAGGCAACAGTTCTATGAAAGTTACTGTAGCATTAGAACTCTCAGGATTTCCAGACATCATTCTGATTAATAGTGTATTTACCTGAAAAGGGCAGTGCTGTATCTGCTCTGTGTAAGAAAATGTATTTCCTAAACAGGACTAACATTAGAAGAGAGATTTTTAAAATAAATCTGTCTTTCATGTCAATATAAATTTTATTTTTTTTACATTTTTTACTTTTTAGGTGTCTATGTAGGTGTTAGCTACACTGGATTTGCATATGAGGAAACAAACTGGTTCAATATAAAAAAAAACCTGTGTACCCAACTGGATGGTAGGAAATTTTGATTTTACAATGATTTAGCCAGGCAAATCTGGTAGGGAGGTTATACAAAGCTAATAGGATTGGGAAGGGAAAAAAAATGTTAAATAAATAAATATATAACATTATTTATTTATGTATTTATTTATTTGAGAACACATAGACCTTCTCTGAATGTGAAACAAAAGCAGTACTATTTTAAGTGAAGTATAACCTGAGAACAACTGTTCTAATTTTAACTGAATTTGTTTAATGATTATGAGAATAAAATAAAAGAAAAAAAAGGGGGTGGTGGTGGTGTACTGGTGGAACTAAAGGGTCAGCGGAAAATCAGAAGTAAGTTGGGGGAAAAACGTCATGCATTATCAAAACAATATCTATAATTTATTATATCAGGTAGAGTTATTAATATGATCTCCCAGATGATGCTTCTGAAGTTATTTTGTAAGTCTCCTTTAAGAATCAGGACTAAAAATCAGCACTTAAATGATGGTACCCACTGGTAGCTAAATGTTTGTATATTTTTATTGTCTGCCTGAGTTCATTTGGTCAGTAGTGGTTGTTTTACTTTATTGATATTATTTGCATGATGGCATTTGGGTCACTGTATGAAGAATATTGTATTCTCTATATATATACTTGGAATTACAGATATTTTGATGATTCATTTGTGGTTGTGGAGAATTTTACATTTATTACTCAGCATAGTCTTGTTCTGTTTAGGGAGTGTCGATTTAAAGGACATATGCTTCTGATTCAGCTGCTAGGATGTTATTTAAAAACAGTGTTGGTGTGCATATAAAAGGAACTTCTTTGACATTGGATAGGAGAAGCAATTTAGTTCGGATGCTTAAAACTTGTAGTAAGCTGTATTTTTAGACATGGACCTTACCATTTTTGTGTCAATCATTTGTAAAGCACTATAGAGCAGCTGGTTGCAGGGACACTATGATCCTAAACCTGCCCAGCTGACTGCATGGAGATGTCCCCCCATGCCAGGCAGCATATACAATCTGCGAACACTGTATTATCCAAGGAGCGTGCTTAGCCGTACAGTTTCAAGTGTAGGTTACTCTGCAGGTTGGTTGTCTGCATGAGCCTCCCCTCTAGTTTTGAGGGGAACTCCTGGGAGTTTATGCAGATACTCTAGGGTAGACTTTAGGAATGTCAAATCATGCACGAAGGGAACAAAGCAACAACTCCTCACAATGTTCACTTTTTTTCTCTCCCCGAGTCTGTGATGACCTGTCACTTGTGAATATCATCTTAACAAATCACTATTTAATAGTCCTCACCACAATGGGTTTATTTGTCAGTGAAGACCTATGCCGTCCTACTGGAAAAATCTTAAAAGTAAGTAACATGAAGTAGCTTTATAACCCAGTTTTGCAAAATTCCAGCTAAATAGAAAGTAAACAATTGTAACTATTTTCAGAGAGGTATTCTGGAAATGTGACACTGTACGTTTCCAGCTTTCTGTTTTCATTTTGTGAAAGATTATTTTTTGAAGCTCTCAGTAAAAGATCGTAAAATTAAAGGCAGTGAATAAAGACAAGAAACCCACTGTTCATCTTTCAAAAAAGTACATAGTGTTGCCTAAAGAATAAATTTTATACATGAATTTACCATATTATCGAAGTATTTTGAAAGAAGTATGACACTTCCAGCACTCATTTATTATTATTTTGTACCTCTTGCAGAAGGAAAAATTAAATCTTGCACAGGAAATTAAGTATCTGTTTATTAATTTCAAGCTACCCGAACAGCCAAGTTTTCAATGGATTTTGTTGATCAGAGTGATTTGAAATCCAGTTATCAAGGTTGATTAGTTGTTCTTCGTTTTGACAATATATTTTTTTCTGTTTGGTATATAATCAGCATCTTTTAATCAGCATTTTAGGATGTACATAATTCATTAGAAGCAACGCAAAGGATTGGGCACTGCTGTAAACGCATGATTCCTGTATCTAATACGATATTTCAATAATAAGCGTCCTTGCATTTTTTTCCTGTTAATTGTAGACATCTGTTTCCTTTGAAATTGCAGGCATTTTCTTTCAAATTAGCCATCTCACCTAGTCATTTCCTTGACAGATCATTCTATGTATAGAAGTGATCATTCTATGTACAGAATGAGCAATTACATTTGTAACTTGGGAAATAATATGTTGCAAATCCTCATAGTGGGTATTCATGCGTACTAGTGATGTTAATTGAGGCAGAATTTGGAACCAGGGGTAATAAAGTCAAGAAGGGCTTGTGGTCCCCAAAGCCCATTCTTCAGCTGAATTATTTGGGCTAATAAAATATACACTTTGCATAAAAATAGCCTGCTTGTCTTCCTAAACTATTACAGGCACAGTAACAGAGCTGCAACAACAAAATTAAGACAGAGTTCTGGTACTGCTCTCCACTGTGCTTTAGTGCCTTTTTCACAAACCTTCCCTGCTGCCCGTGCCAGTGAAGGCAGTGCAGGACACAGAACGGTCTAGAAAAACATTATCCATGCAGCAAAGTGCATTGCATTTCTGAGCCAACATTGTCAGTGATTACAGATTGTTCAGTGATTTTTAACTGTTGAAATTGAAGTCTCTTCTGAGTATATGAAAAGTTGTAATTTCAGAAAGGCTGAAGTTTGTTGGATTCTCATAGGACTGCAAAAAGCCCATCCTTCATGCACAGGTAGTCTTTCTGCCAAATTTCAAGTCTTTATGGAAAACACGGTGCCACAAGAGGTTTTTTCCATAAGTCACTAAATCTATTTGTTTATTTATTTATTTTACAGAACTAGGACAAAACAATGTATTTTTTCCTGACCCTATCCTTAGAGATAGATGAACTTTTAGCCATTATTTTCCAGAATTTGGAAAATTTGGACAGCCTGAGATAGAAAGCTTGCAAGGAAAATTTCACTCCGAATAGTGGAGTGGTTTGCTGGTTTGGCAAATTTGTGAACTGTTCTATGATTCTTATTAGAAGATTCTGTATTCAACTATCTTAATAGTGAGCAATGCTGCTAAGCCTGGTTTTAATGCAACTTCCATGGTGGTGGCATCCTTCTGGAATTAAAAGACTCCACGTGAAGTACCTGACTGACTTGAGTTCTCTAAACTGGATATGCGCAAGTTTAGCAACACAAATCATGATTGTATGATGGACAGCTATCAGATGTTTACTCACAAAATTAAAATCAATTACATATTCTCGATAGCTATATATTTGTGCACTGGAGGAGCAAGACCAGATCCACACTGTAACGCCTCATTAAAGAGTAACATTCCATTACTGTAGCCAATGCCTATGCCAATGTTGCTTTGTGACCTGATGGTAAAAGAAACAAAAAAATAAAAGACAGAAAAAAGAACAACTGTAGCGACACCAGCAAATCTCTTCTACTATCACTACAATTTGTGCTGTCTTTATTGTGTGCTGTTTTTATCCTTCTTAACTCCTTTCTGTCCCTAGTTCTCTAAAGTGAGGCTCCATGGCTTTGAAATGGTAAGAAACCTGGAAATGTAATCTGTTTTCAATCTTCGTATTTGCAAATCTCTTTACATGAGTGAATATTTGTTTGAAAGTATTTGAACTCTTTGGGACAAAACAGCTCAACTGCTTAACCTCTTAACATAGAGACATTTTAGGGTAAGCCAAGATATTAGAAAAATGCAACTTTGGATTGTAACTCTGGAATTTAGTTGCAGCTACTTGAATTTGGCTGGGATGTTACCAGCGGATATTCTTGTAAGAATGCAAAGGGATGTTTTCAAACAGAGTGAACAAAGCTTTGATTTTCTGTGTAATCAGAATAATTAGATCTCCAGTGGGTGGTATTGCTGGTACTGCTGTTTGTTTATGTTCAGACATTTCACTTTCCTGACTAGGAGAATAATCCATGTGCTATTTCCTTGGCGGTCTTTCAGAGTACCGACCAGATCCCATCTTTCTTAGCCTGAGATCTGTCAAGCTTTAAGTGATCTAGCTATATTCAAATACAATGAATCATTCATTTTGCCTGCCTGTATTATTGAAAGTAAACTTGTGTTATTTATAGATTTATTTTTATGTCAAAGGAGATGCAATCACTTTAATGATTTCTTTCTTTTTATTTCTCATAGAAAGATTATTTCAGTGCAAGTATACGGTATAATCATCAATGTCTAGCTAACAGAAATCTCTGAAAGTAAAATATCAGATTTTAAATTTAAGAGGAAGAGAAAAAAATAATAAAAATCATAATAAAGTCCATTCAGAAGTTAATTTTTTTCAGCTTCACAATCTCAGACTTGTGAAGGAATTCATATCCGGCTAAACTCGCATAGAATTTGGGGACCAGACTCCCTAGTTCACGTGAACGTCTCGATTCTTAATTGCCAAGCGTCTCTTTACTTTTATAGCCGTTTTAAATTTCGTCCTGCTTCTAATGTTCTTCCGCGTCTCCTTGTGTCTGGCGAAGGGAAGAGAAGCCCGTGGTTTTGACAAGGCAGTGGGATAACGGGAAGCGGGGCGGCAGGAGCCCCCTGCCTCTCGCCGAGCGGCCGAGGGCAGCGCGGCGCCTGGCG
>NW_008824356.1:13355431-13360153 GCF_000699105.1 Pygoscelis adeliae | reverse complement strand
GGGGAAATTAGCTTGTGCACAACTCAATATATATAGGCAGGAGTTTTAAAAGACACATTTGTGTCACCCATCCTTTACACGCATTTTGCACAGGCAAGGTAAGACATTCAAATACCAGTGCTTATTTTCTGGTTCTTAATATTGTTTTGCATAGTTATTTGAATTCAAAACAGCCACTCTTGCAATACAGATTGGAAACAACGTTTGAGAACTCCAGACCACAAGTTCTCAAAAGTGTCTCTGAAGTCCACTGAGAGATCCCATGTGCAGAGGTTGGCACGTCCATGTCCACGCAGTGTACAGCAAGTTGAAGGGAACTATCCTTCTGCCAAAATTAGCCTTTGTGAATACACCGCTATTCCTTGTCTCATTAAAGAGACGACTAGGAAAGGACCCAAATCCTGACCAGGGCAGAAAAAGGTCTGGGGAATTTCTCAAAGTACGTATCTGCGTTTCTGTTTTCTTTCCCCATGCCCAAATCAACGGATCTTTTCTCCCTTTGAATGGCTATTATTTTCTTATACACAGAAACGTACTTTTCATTTCTTTAAAATAGTTCTTATTGTTTCAATACATTGAAGAACACACCATAGAGGTGCTAAATTCCTTCTAAGCTGCCCAGAAATATACCAGTAGGCATATCCTCTTTTGTATGCAGAGCAGAGACTGTATCATTAATATTTGTTTATGTATAAAATCACTCAATTAGACAAGATGATATAGACCCTGTTTTAAAATTACTTAGCACATAATCAGCTTTTTTTTTTTTTTAAGAGATGGTAAATTAATGAAAGTTTCATTTATTCTAGAGGATGTTGTTAGTGTCACATTCAACAAAGATAAGACATGGAGCCAGGTAAGCAAATGGAAGGTTTACGTTGACTTCAACAATACGCTGCATAGTACAAGTTTGCCTGATAGCTTAATAATTTTAACATTCCTATTTTGTTACCATTTCTCTGCCTGAGTATTTTAAGCTTTAATATTACTAGTCCATAAATACTGACATATTGTATCCCAGGATTAGAAATTTAAAACTGCTGTTTAAAAATTGCTTTCCGGATTATTTAATCAATAAATTCTAGATCATACTATAGCCTAATAATCTTACTGATTGGTAACAGTAACCCCTGGCCCTTTTAGGATCAGTGAGGCATGAGTTGCAAGTAGCTTTCTGCATGGACTTAGAAGGAGATCCAGGGACCTTAATTTGAAATTCTTTATCAGAAAGAATTTGTCATACCTATAGGAAAGGCTGCTTAGCTTTCACCTCCCAAGTTTTCCACCTGCTGGTACCAGATGAATGATTAAAGTTTGCCTCAGTTTCAAATGAATGCTAACTTCTATGCAAGTGAAGTTCAGGACTTGAATAAATCTAAGTATCGCTGAAGAGTTTTGTAAGAAGACATTCTACCTTGATACTTCTACGCCTTTTATTTAAGTATGTGGCACGGGGCTAGTTTATGCTGAGGATCCGATTTTAACTTTAGCATACAGAAACAGAGCAAACTCAAATGAGCCCATTCATAATGTCAACATGCAGAGTTTACTAACAATATATTTTCTTTCTCTCAATTGTCGACCTGTTTTTATAGTTATGATCCCTTCTTTAGTGGGGCAAGTTGCCTTCCTGGAGGACTCAATGACACAAAGACATCTTCCAAAGAAGTAATAGCGTTTCTGATTGATTATGGGCAGAATACAGGAATAGGTATTTTTATGGTTCAGGTATGTTATAGAGCCAGGGACAATTTCTCTGGCTTTGCATATCTATATTATGTTGTCGTGGTTTAACCCCAGTTGGCAACTGAGCACCACGCAGCCGCTGGCTCACTCTCCCCCGTGGGATGGGGGAGAGAATCGGAAGGGTAAAAGTGAGAAAACTCGTGGGTTGAGATAAAGACAGTTTAATAGGTAAAGCAAAAGCTGCGCGTGCAAGCAAAGCAAAACAAGGAATTCATTCACTCCTTCCCATGGGCAGGCAGGTGTTCAGCCATCTCCAGGAAAGCAGGGCTCCATCACGTGTAACAGTTACTTGGGAAGACAAACACCATCACTCCAGACGTCCCCCCCTTCCTTTTTCTTCCCCCCAGCTTTATATACTGAGCATGATGTCACACGGTATGGAATATCCCTTGGGCCAGTTTGGGTCAGTGTCCTGGCTGTGCCCCCTCCTAGCCCCTCGTGCACCTGCAGCCTTCTCAGTCGGTAGAGCATGGGAAGCTGGAAAGTCCTTGGCTAGTGTAAGCATTACCTAGCAACAACTAAAACATCGGTGTGTTATCAACTTTGTTTTCATCCTAAATCCAAAGCACAGCACTGTACCAGCTACTAGGAAGGAAACGAACTCTATCCCTGCTGAAACCAGGACATATGTTTATAAATTAGATTAAATTGATAGTTCTTACTTGTCATTCTAACACATTTGAACAAAGAAGGTTGCATGACGTTAGTGAGCGGTTTAGGCAAGACACTTCAACCCAGGAGATCTTGGTGCTGTTCTCAGCTTCTTCACTGTAAGGGGAAATTGCTTTGTTTCTTTGTGTACCAGTTTTCCTATTTCTAAATTGAGGCAATTTACAAGAACTGAGAAGAATCTGTTCACTGTGTGCAATTCAGTCTGAAAAGATTGAGGAGAGGTTTACAGGATGCAAGTGCTTTTCTGGTTTATGTTGTACTTCTGCCTGATAGAGAATTTCTCCTAAGAGTCTCTCAATTTGAGATATCTGCCAGTGATGCGTTAAAAATTGTAAAATATTTCCTCCTTCACATACACAAGACCCAAAAACTTAAGTGGCAGTATCTTTTCATCAGCACAATCATTTTGATCTGAGTGAATTTTTAGATTCCGCTAGAAACACAATCTGTTTCTCCAGGCTTCCCACAGATTCAGCTACAACTCCTTTGGTTTAGCTACAGCACCTTTCCCTCTTCTTAAAAACTTCTCATCTTCCACACACAGAAAAAATATCCTTTCTGAATATTACAGGTGACCACGGAGTACTTGTATTTGACCAGTTGAAGGAAATACATGTTTGAAATCAGATATGTAATACTTACTGCTTTCCTTCTCCAACATATGTGTATTGTTTGCTTTCTCCTGACTTAAATTCATTCCCAGCTTAAGGGTACTGTCTACTTTTACTTTTTTGGTAGTCTATATAATAACTGCGTAACCATTATACTATTATCTCAGCTATTGGTACTTAATGTGTTATTTCTCTTCAGAAAAACTCAATGGTTGCTGTTTACAATATAAGAGATCACAACTGTATCAGAACCCAAAATTTCCAGTGTTTGTATTTCCAAACACCAGATTTTTGCCACATGGAATGTTTTTTTCACCCACAGAGTCATTTCCTCTATGTTTATGGAAACGAGCTATGTATGCGAAGAAAGTAATGTTGAATTTGAGAGTAACTTAACCTTTTCTTTTTTTTAGGAAGTAAATGGTTCAAATCTGTTGTTAGAACTGTTTTGGCAAAGTCCTTGCTGATTTCAGTGGAATCGAGCTCAAAATTATTAGTTTCATGCATTTTTCAATTACTGGACTCACTTTTTTGCAGGGTTTGTACCATCTCTGTCAGTGGTCTCATTTAAATTGTGAGACTTTCTGAAATAATAGTTATTCAGCATCAGTACCATTGGCAGAAATTGATCTTTACTGAGGAAATCCTCCATTTTAGTTTTTTGTAGAGACTACTCAAGAAGCTATCTGTAAATAAATTTTTGTTACGGGGGAATCTTGAATCAACAGGAAGAGGTTTTTTTATAAACAAGATTCTGTGTTCTGTCAGTTTGGTCTATGCACAGTAGTTTACAGGCAATTACTAAAATAAATGGCACTTTTACACTTGACGGAATAGACATGTACTCTTTTCAGAAAATATTAATTAACTAATAAACAGTCTCTGTAGTGGCTCTGCCTCTAAGTATACACAGTAATTCAGCAGTGGCTATTTATTTAATGGGTGTGGTTATCTAGTGATGGAAGCAATTCTTTTCAATTATTAATAAGTCTGGAAGATGAAAAAATTATAAAAACCAAAACGTGCATAGTCATTCAGTCACATTCATGAGTGATAAGGGAAGAATTTTCTTCACTAAGGCAGGTGAGGAATTTAAACCTACTTTTGCAGTGAAGCGAAGCATGACAACTACAAGAAGAAGCTCCTGCATTAACCAATCTTCACACGTACCTTGTTAATGCCGTTTTACAGCAAACTGTAAAACGCAGAAACATTAATACTTCCTGTTGATAAGTTCTGAATGAACCGCCAGGTTAGAATAGTTGAAAGGAAGACAAGGCCTGTAGAAAGTAGTAGTACTGTGTTTTATTAGTTGTGTAGTTGGCAGAACCAAGCTTGTGATCACACAATCCTTCACCTAGTTGAAAAGCAGCAAGCTTCAGGGAAAGTATTATACTAATACCAACATACAAAGACAAACAAGGAAAATGTAGTATGTGATTCTGCTAAGCATGAGGAGTCATGCTTCATTACTTGCTCAGAGGTCGTCAAAGGATATAGCAAGCTAGTCAGTCATATACCATATATTCCTCATCTTCTGCAGAATACAGACAGCTGTAATCAAATAGCTCCTGTATTATAGAATCATAGAATCATTAAGGTTGGAAAAGACCTCTAAGATCATCGAGTCCAACCGTCAACCCAACACCACCATGCCCACTAAACCATGTCCCTAAGCGCCTCATCTACCCGT
>NW_008824356.1:13348430-13354917 GCF_000699105.1 Pygoscelis adeliae | reverse complement strand
CCAGTGCCGAGTACAGGGGCACTATCACTTCCCTGCTCCTGCTGGCCACACTATTTCTGATTCAGGCCAGGATGCCATTTGCCTTCTTGGCCACCTGGGCACACTGCCAGCTCATGTTCAGCTGGCTGTCAACCAGCACCCCCAGGTCCTTTTCCACCAGGCAGCTTTCCAGCCACTCTTCCCCAAGCCTGTAGCGCTGCATGGGGTTGTTGTGGCCCAAGTGCAGGACCCGGCACTTGGCCTTGTTGAATCTCATACAGTTGGCCTCGGCCCCGTGACCCAGCCTGTCCAGGTCCCTCTGCAGAGCCTTCCTACCCTCGAGCAGATCAACACTGCCGCCCAACTTGGTGTCGTCTGCAAACTTACTGAGGGTGCACTCGATCCCCTCGTCCAGATCATTGATAAAGATATTGAACAAGACCGGCCCCAAATTGTCATACAATCCCCCAAAATCCATACAATTGTCATTGTATGGATTGAATCTTAACAGGCAGACTGTCCTTTCTCCTTTTCCATTTGTTTTAGTGTGCTATGTATAGCATGCTAGGATAAAATTGGCTTATATAGATTATATCAGGAAAGTATAGATTTCATTTAGCTGTCTTTAATTAATCTCTTCACTTGAAAAAAAATAGTTAGCCCACGTAAGGAGAGCACTCTTTAGAAGTCACTTTCTATGACGTAACAGTGATTCACCAGTCCAAGAGCTGCTAATTTTAGTTGAATGTTTTTGTACTATACTTTGCCATGAAGGAGAAGAAAATGTGACATTATTTTTGTGTAGTGACAGCCCTGTGAGAATCCAAATCCAGTTTGCTCACTGCTCCACTAATGTATAAAGAAACATATCAAGTTAAATGTACATACACAAATTTCACTGGAGGAGGTGTGTACTGATGCTTTAGCAAGATGTAAATTGTGTGTGAAAGATTATGGAAATCAATGGGAATGTTGCCATTGTTTTTGCCATGTTTTGAGTTGAGCCCTAGGTTTTCCAATCCTGTAAAGAACTATACAGACATGAAGGCCTTTATTCTTGTAAGAACCTCCTTGAATTTATTAGACGTAAGTGTCCACCCCAATGACTGGTGCAGGATGATGCACATGGTACCTTTTGAGGTATCTTAGGAAAAAACATTCTGTTTTCTTCACTTCTCGGTTTGCTCTAAAGAGGTTCTTTTCTTCCCCTTACTAATTTACTGTGAAAGTGTTTCTTTAGGTGTATGTCAAAGCAAGAGATCTGTTGGAAGTACTGAACCTCACTGCTACTCCTGTATCAGCTTAAGCAGTACAACTTTTGTCTTCTCCTCATGTGCATTATCTGCTTCTAATTTATTGCCTGTATTTCTTCTTTGTAGGTTTGGAAACATATGCCAGGTCTGAGACTCTAACAGCAAGTGTTGTCAGTTTGTACTGTGATCATTTGGGAGCTTTGCATCTAACTACTTTGAATAAGTTGAAGTCTGATAGGCTGGAAATAAGGAAGCTAGATGTTTTAACATCAGTGGAGGTCAGCTGTCAAAAAAATTTAAGTAACTGTTGCAAAATATCCTTTAAATCTGCAAGGAACAGTTTGTTTGTCACTGTGCACAACTTCAAGAAGATTTGGTTTGTGCAAGAAATTGAATTTAAAATATCCTTACTGTATGGAGAAACGCCAGGCTGTTGCATATATGCAGCTGTATGTACATTTTAAATGTATAAGCTGGACTGTGTGACAACTGTTCTGAGTGATATTCAGAGAATAGATAACTATGAATCCTGTAGTACCAATCTCCATTCTACCACAAAGGGAGTGAACTGACCTCTGTAGAGCACCTCTACAGCTCCCTCCAAATTGAGCATGTTCAAAAAGGCCTTTTAATACAGCTCATGTGTCCAGGCTACACTTGTCTGGTGCAGAGGGCTTTGAGCATTCACTTCACCCTTGGAACACAGCTGGGTCCCCAGTGCTGCTGCATAGGCAGACAGTATTGTATATGGAAAAATCGCATTTCTGACTTACAACTTTTCACTTACCCACATCGAATTTCACGTGCCCTTTTATAATCAGTCACATAATACCATGGCTTCCCTCTGCAACTCTACATAGTCAGACACTATCTGTACCACGCTTAGAATCGTTAGTGACATACATCACCTTGTTTTTCATTCTTTTCCAATTCAGTTTTGAATAAATTGAACTCAAATACGCTGAATGCAGAGACTGTGGGACTCTACAAGTAACCTCCCTCCCGTGAGATACGGTGCTACTAACTGTACTGGCATAGCTAAGTCCTCTTTGCATACTTTGTACCTGACTGTTAGTGTTCTGCTGATAATGGCACAATCAGAATACTATACCTGCTGAATCAATTTAAGTAGTACCAACCATCATCCAATAATATAATCCTCGTACCATTCACTACTCATTTTTGCTGACACTTTAAATGATCAGTAAGAAAATGGTCTAAAGGAATACCTTGGGTTTTATTTAGAGATTTTTGACAGCAATCACACAATTCAGCTAGTCCTTTGCTATAAAAAGGAAATATTATGGTTTTATAGATTCTACTATTTGAGATCAAATAAATGTAACTTTTAAAAGGATAGTTATTCTACGGACAAGATGTCCATTACAAGGTGAGGAAACAGCCACTTTTACAGAAACTAATAATTTTCATTTTTTCCACTTGACAATAGTTTGTTTGATTGGATTTTGGGGCATCAAAATAAGTTTATATATTATAATACTAGAAATGGAGAATAAGATAACCATTTTTTCCCCTGACCTTTTAGGAAGTAAACAAATTATTTGACCATGTATTGTGCCCACAATATGTCACTGAGCAGCAAATAATATTTTTTGAGCATAATTCAACCAGAAGGAAAGGCGGTATCAAGAGCTCAAAAATTCATAACCTCAATAAAGGTCAAGTGATACAGTATTGGTAAGATGAGAATAATATATCAAGACAATATGCTAGTATTTAATACTTGCAAATGGTAACTAGCAAAAGGACATTGGCAAAATACTTCATAGTTTCTATTTTTACTTTTTTGATGTGCTGTTTTAGAAATTAAAAATAATAAAATGTTCTAACAAATGTGAAATTTCATAGTTTGATTGTGGAAGTATGGATGAATATAGCATTCTTTGTCAATTATTACTTTTTCAGCTTTTCAAAAACAGATCCACTAGTAGTAATTCTGATCAATGCAAAACCTTGCCAAAGCCCCGTGAATTCTCAGAGAATGTTAAAAAACATTGTCAGGTAGTTAACAGCAAAGAGTAGAAATATTACCTTCTTTGCTGCCTTCTTGCTTGCTGGAGTGACATCAGCAGCAAAAAACCTGGTTAAAATAGCAGTCATTTGAGCGAGTTGCAGTTAGTAGTTCTTGGAAAACTACTAAGTAGAATAGATCTTCAGTGGGAATGTTGTTTTATGTAGGACTGATGAATCTGGTCCCTGAAATACGATGTTTGGGTTTGTAGAACCTGTGTTTATTACTTCCTGTCTTCCTGTGATAACGTTGTGTGTTGAATCAGCAGTTTACTGGTGCAACACACTTCAGCAGGCTGTCATTGAGACCACCAGGAGTGGACCAAGACTTATTTTCAGCTGACCCATTAGTGTTTGTAGTTATATCAGCATTTACATTTTGTAAATGAATGTAATGCTCCTACAAGTGATTCTGTACTGCTCGGCAACAGGCTCTTGAAGTATTTGGTTTCTTTCAGAGAAAGAGAGAAACGGGGAAAAAAACTGTTTCTGTTTTTCTAAAACAACTGAAACGACTCAGATGTCAGAAGTCACCTCCTCAGATTACGGAGCGTATCTCATATACCAATAATGGAATACATCGAGCTCTGAATAGCCCTCTGAAAGTACTTAGCAGTTCTTCTTCTCACATGGTTTATGGGGTGTTTTATTCAGCCCCCAACTGTCTTTTTGTCACTCAGTCTGAGAGGACAGATCCTTGTATTAATTCTCTAAGGACCACAAGAATAGATTTCTTGTTAAAGGAAGCTAAAGTCTATGGTTCACTATTCTGATGTCTCTAAAGAAGAATCCTGCTTCAGACCAACAGTACCAGTAATTTCCTTGTATTTGCATGCACAGTGAACAGTACAAAATGGGCTGTCTGTACTGATGATTGGCACCTCTGCTTTGACGGGAATAAGTTCTGAAAGCAGGGGCACAGCCTATTTAGCATAAACTATTGGGTCTGCCTTTAGCTCAGGATTGATGCCATCAATATTACAATTTCTAGTTCCAAAGATTCATAGATTCCTTAGTCACGTACATGATTCATACAGATCTCTGGAAAAGTCAGGAGATCCTTTCCTGGATGAGCTAATGGATGCCATATACCTTAAAGTTAGAGACAGTGTCTTACTTTTTAAGTATTTATGCAACTCGGTCCAAGCAAAACAGTCCTGTTATCAGTCCTAAAGATGTCTGTTCTTATTATTACCTTATCAGAAGTTTTCAGAAGCACCCAGTGAGAAACAGAAGTTACATAGCATCAGTGAGT
Source organism: Pygoscelis adeliae (assembly GCF_000699105.1). Taxonomy (NCBI): domain Eukaryota; kingdom Metazoa; phylum Chordata; class Aves; order Sphenisciformes; family Spheniscidae; genus Pygoscelis; species Pygoscelis adeliae. The sequence continues at coordinate 13,350,399 of NW_008824356.1, read as the reverse complement.
ATGGTAGATTATTAGTAGCAACAGTACCTGAGAAAATCTCTTAGGTTACCACCACTTCTAATAACCTATCTTGTCAAACGAAATCAGTTTGACAGGTATTGTAAGAGATGTCAGTCTCTTAGAGATTCGTATCCTTAGCTAAGAATCTAAGAGATTCGTATCCTTAGCTACCCCTTTCTAGGAAATCATTTGAACTATTCTCAGAAGCTGCATAATAGTACAATTTCCAATACATTAACACTCTGCAGTTTCCACCTATCTTGCATATCTACTTTTCTCATCCTTGTTTACTAAATATGTATTTCTCTTCCACAAGAGTTCATTGGATTCACAAACATGGGCCTGTGTGAAGTGATTCTTCAAGTGTGACAACGGTTAAGCTGGTCTATTTTAGCTTTCTCTCTAGCTGTATCGGTTGTTAGCTATACTCCAAATTTTTATAGGTAGGTGAAGGTAGGCAGAAGCATGGAGGAGAGACAGGGCGTTCATTTCTACACTGCATTTAATGTTATCAGTGATTCATGTGTAAATCAACAGAGTAAAAACTTTGCGGTCTCTCAACACTACTTCTCCACCATATTCTGTCTTCCATAAAGTTTACATATGCACCACAACCTAACCTTCTGTGTAACGTTCTAAAGGTTTGGGTTTTTTTTTAAGAAATTCTGTCATTTTAAAGTAACAAATTCCCACATCTGTTGTCTTGCCCAAACCAAAAATTTCTGAAGAAATGGTTGCTCTGTACATTTCAGATGTCATTGTACAGAAATTTTTTACATTCTTCACTGCCTTTACCGACCTATTTAAGGACCAGGCAATTTCAGCTTAAGTATGTGCCACCTTGCATGAATGTGTGCTCCAAGACAGCTCTTTCAGAGGCCAGAAGGCAGATTACTGTGCACTTTAGCAAAGAAAAAGCAACTTCTGCTGCTTCTTATGAGTACTCCCGTAAGAGAAGACAGATTATGGAAACTGTATTCCATGTGTATGTGCATGTATGTATCATACCTATGTACATGCATATAGACAGAGAGACTATAAGGCTCTAAGTAATTTTAGTGTGGTTTCTTAGTTTGAATTTGATAAAACTGTGTGTCACGCACTGAACAACTCAGCACCTTCTGCCAATAACTCTGCCAATAGCTGCAGAATACATATGGACAAGGCTACATGAACTCTGTTTACTAGAAGGAAGGTAAATAATTACTCTTCATCTTTTTCAGCAGACAGGCAAAGGGCATACAATTAAAGAATCTAAGCCTGTCGCACCAGTTGGTAGCATTATGAGGACCTACTTTCAAATATCGTTTCATCTGTGCAGGTCACCTGGCATCCACATCTGGTATTTGCCAGTTTGCTTTGACTTTGGAGAGTTTTTCTTTAAAATTTGTAAAAATAGTGTGAAAGACACAAACTTTTTACTTAAGGAATTATCCAACGCAATAAGAAAAATATACTTCTTGTCATTATAGGCCAGTTGGAGCAGCTCTGGTAGTCAGTGACTTCCCACTGGGACATTCTTCGCATTATTTATCCTCTGTGATTGTAAATGTTCTGGAGAAGTTTCCCATTGAATCCGAAGGAAGCAGTCCCTGCATAAAACATACATTAACTGTTACGAAGGGCTTAAAGGACACTAGCGTTACACTCCACCTTTCTAATCCTGGTAAGCTGCAGATGCATTTGATCATGAGTCATTAATTTGTTACAGTAAAAGGAATATTAATGTATGTTCCCTCTTATTTCAAGCTGCGAATTGCGGTCCTGCATTGCAATGCCACTGTTTCCTATTCTAAATAGCCACACCACTTCTCTGTGGGGGGGAAGCTCCATAGGAAATGCAAGTGCCAGAGAACAGACTAGCTAAAAAGCCATTGCCTTCAGCAGATGCAAAGTATTTTACGTCTCTGACAATTAATAGCAGCTCCCAGCTCACAGCTTCTCCTCAGTTCTGAATTCAGCATGATTC
>NW_008824356.1:13332857-13348399 GCF_000699105.1 Pygoscelis adeliae | reverse complement strand
AGCAGGATTCAAAAGATCCTACACCTTACAGAGGCAAAATTTTCTCTTGGCAGCTTGTCAGAGTACAATACTCTCTGACCAGGTACTTTTAGATATGCCATATGAGGAGGGTTTAACGTTTAATATCAAATTTACTTAATTGGTATATTTGGCTTTACATGGGGGGTTGATTTAGCAGAGTGATACAGCAATGAACTGAAATCACAACACAAGCATAATATAGCAATTGCAATATTAAACTATAGTTGAATGTCAATGCAAATGTGATTCTCATTAGTGGTCTCTGTATGCTCACTGTCGTGACACTGGGCTTCCCCAGTCACCTGGAAGGAATAAATGGATTGAAGCAGCTCAAGCCCGTTGCTCCCTTCAAAGTTTATTATCTGTCCAATTTTTATGCTTTATGTTGGGCTGAGCTACCTATACGCTGCCCCCCACCCATCCCCCAGTGCTGGTCTGGCTAGCTCACAAAGACATTACTCTTTGTTAATAGTTTCAGGGAACCTGATGATCCACTGGTGCAGCTGTCTTACCTAAAACCAAGGTTACCCTCCAGCCTACCTGGTATCAAGGTAAATTCAGCTTGCTTTATTTTACATTATTCCCTGAGCTCACTGGTTTTTGCCCTTCTTTGAGCTCTCTTCCACTGCAGGAGCGTGCTGGTTGGTTACACAGCTGAACTGCCAAAGCCCCTACTGGGTCCAGAAGCCTGTGGAGGTTGGTGGCCGTACCACTTACGGCTTTGCCTTCCTTGAGCAGCGGTAATAGCTGGCTTACGGAAGTCCTTGCTGAATCCCGTCACCACAAAGCCCAGCATGCTACAAGCAGCCTGGTCTTGTTGTGAATAGCAAGGGATGCTAGAAGCAGTTGCTCTGTGAGTACCAGCTCCTGCCTCACGTTTCTGCTGAGCTCGTAACCTAAGCTTTTAAACTCATAACAATTTGGATTTAAATTCATAAACATTTTCCACTTATTTCAAGCATGCATATAAATGTGGTTATAGCTGTCTATAAATAAATAGGACCTTAAATATTATTTTCTTTTTAGTTGTGATATACTTTGAACATAGTCATATAATCGTTTTAGAAATCACTATAGTATATTAAGATATTGTCAATTACCAGGCAATTATTAGCACTCCAAAATTTTTTATGAGCTCACAAGTCGCTTTAAGACCTTATGGAAGCAAAATCCACTACAGTTCAAAGTCAGCTGCCTGCATTTTAATCACCTTCAGCAATGTACTGTTTTACACGTTAGCATGGTAAGACAGGGGAGTGGAAGAACCTTGCTCCATCCATTTGCTTCATCTCTCTCTGAGCTGGCAGCAGTACAGCTCACTCAGTGGGCTGCAAATTAGTTGAGGATGAAAATGTGTTGATTTTAGATAAAAACAATCCAGAAGTCAAAACTGTATTGTCTGTCTTTCTGAAGTATGCTAAATTTATTAGGCATATTGTTTCAACTAAGAGAATAAATTAGTAACTGTGCCTGGTATTTCATTATAATGTGCATACAAATGTATGTTCTTTGGACACAAGAGGCATTAAGCATAAAGTGGGGGGGGTTTCTATCTTTCTGAGCCACTTTCAGCCAGTGCTCAGGCCAAGAAGCTTACTCTCTTTCATTTTTGTTTATTCTGCTATTTCTTGGCTTTCTGCTCCTTTTTCTGTCAGTTCCCCTGTTTGTCCTTACTCCTTCTACTTCACCTTCACTGAGGCAGCGCTCCCTTTCAGCCAGTCTCTACTCTTTGGACATAGCTTGTACTCCACTTTTCCCCATGACTTTGTTTGGGGCAGAGGCCCCTCAGATTTCTTCTTTCATAAAGAAGCTCAGACTCTTTTTACATTGCTCTTAATGAAAGGTGGTTTCTATACCTACCAGTACCACAAGTCTAGTAAATTCGTAACATCTTCTTTCAACTCATGGTCCTGATGAGGTTTAAAAGAACATCATTGTAAACAACTCTTTCCAGCGAGGCAACAAACATCTAATTGAACATTCTATGCAGTCTTAACTATATTTATTTGTCTGTTTGCTTATTTCCATTTTTTTTTTCTTTTAGGTTATATTCACGTCACCAGATTACAACAATATATTTGGATTGAAATCGTCGTGAAGATTTCTCTTTCCTTTTTGGTTTTTGTTCAGCTGCCAGAGAGTAGGTTCTTTTAGTGAGCCCCTCAGGAATGATTAACATCTCCCCACAGGCAGAGGCCTAAGCACATCATTGGCACATAGCCTGTTTACGGTCTCACATGACATTACTGGGCAAGGCTCTGTATCCATACAAGAGTCTTTTCACTGTGAACGTTCCTTACTAACACAAATGCCCATGTCATTTGACAAAGGTTTTGTGAGGCATAACGAGCAGTTTTGAAATAGTGATACAAACTCAAATCTTCCTTTCCCAGACCTAGTGCAGTGAGTGGATACCTACTTTGGTCATTTCTTTTCTCTATTTTTTTCTTACTGCATCCAAAAAGGTCTCACTATAGTGTTCTGAGGAAATAACACTGCCTCCCAAATGCCTCTCTTTGCCTAATTACTTTCTAATTGCACCCAGAGGTGATACCATTATCCGCCCTATAGGAAGCTCTAATTTGATCTGAATTTTCTCAGTAGCGTGTAAGATCTTTTCTCTGTTTGTTACTGGGAAATGTTGAGGTGAATGGTAAAAGATCAGCTTCTCACAAAGTTCAGTCTTGTGCCAGATGACCACCTATGTCTTTGCTAACTGCATGGTAACCAGAAAATCTCTGTTTTTGTTGCATTCATTTTCAGGTGTGACCTTCCACTGGACAAATCTAAAAGAAATTCCAGAAGCTTCCTTTCTCACCTCCCTTTCTTATTTATACAGCAGCTCCTAAATTTGTTGGCTAAGATTAAGCAATTGCAGTTCCCCTTGTACTATCTGTTATTTGTTGGAAACACTCAGCACAATTCCAGGGGTATATTTTGCTTCTGAGCATCAAGGAAGTTTGAAGCGAAAATTCCCCAGAAATTTTGGTCATAAAACTGAATCCTTTTTTTAAAAATTAAATTAAAAGATACTGCACCAGGTAACCACTCTCAGAATTTCTAGCCTGTCAAAGGAGAACATTTCCACTAGAAATCAATTGATTTCCCCAATGCACCCATAGCCTGAGTCTTCATGATTCTCTTCCTGAGACTATTTCAGAACTATTTATAGTGAAATCCTGACAAAACTGCTTCATGACTACTGTTGTTCAAATGCAGTTTTATCCTGAAATAAATATGAGCTAATATAAGGATGCTTATTTCATAACGGATGGAGCATAGATGACATCCCATTGACCACTGAGTAAGAGCAGCTAGATGTTGGGAGGCTGTACACTAGCTAATCCTACAGTAGGGTCCCGTGGGCATGCACCTGCTAGCGTATTTCTAAACCCATGGACAGACAGACATCTAGACGCACCTTCACAGGTTAGCAGTCCACACTGAAGTCAGGTGCAGGTAATCTATGTTACCCTTGCTTACCCATGCCCAGCATAAGTCTTTTGGAAGCTCCACAGGTTCTGGGTGGAGGTTGCTGTTGTTTCAGTATTCTAGAGCTAAACGGACTTCAGTCACTTCTTTCATAATTTCTTTAATAATTTCTTTAATAATTTATGAAGGGCAGTTGCTATACCTGCCAGTTTCAAAAGGACTTAACCCTGCCCAAACAATATTTTAATAATTTTTAAACAATTTTCACTTCCTCACTGTTGTAAATTATTACAGAGATTATTAGTATTTAATGTCACATTCCAATAGTGCCCAGAAAACGCACAATGAAAGTAGAAAAAGACATGTAAAGCTAGGTGGTTGTGAAGAACTAAGAAAGGTAATTTGAAATGCGGACAAGGAGAAGCTGGTCAGCAAAAACCTTCTGATCAGCAGAAACCTTCTGAGATCTGAGCTGTTCATATACTTCCTGATTCTTTCTTTCTTTCCAGAAAGGGAAAGTACAGTCAACACCTTTGAAAAGCCAGTATACTCTAAGCCTGAATTGTCCTTCCTTCCATGGACTGTATGTCTCCAATTCCTAAACTTTGGTTAATTAAAAATAATAATCTTTAGTTAAATTTTATACAGTACTATTTAAAAATTATTTGTTTTAAAAGCTCAAACTGGATTAATTTTCTAAGACAAAAAGCAGCTACATTATTCTTAAATTTTGTTACAAGTATGTGAAAGGTGATTCTGCATGGTTTGCTTAGCAGCAGGTTTTATGCTACACCTAAATTTCTTTTTGGTGTAGCTGCTGAAAGCAAAATTGAAACATAAAAATTCATAAAAATTCACTCCTGCTGCAGTGCACAAAGCAGAGTTTGAAGTCACTTTGCAAGGAATGGGACAGGCCCAGAAAGGTGTTTCTATGTCAATTCTTGCCTGTGTGTTGGTCAGAAAGGCAAGCATAAATGAAAATAAAATTGTGATTAGCTAGAGGACTTTTCTTCTGTCCTATCTCCAGCTGTAGTAATGGCATTGGATTGGTGCTTTGAGGAAAGACGATTTTCATTAATATTTTTAAATGAATTATGGGATATATGCTGTAATCATGTAACTTTATACATCGTGTTAAAATGGAAGTGCTGATCATGCCATGGATTCTACCTCTAATGGTGAGATTGCTGCAACTAACATGAATTTGTTAATCAGTGAGGAATATTACTCAGAAAGCTTGTTTATGAACATTTTAAACTGAAGCTCTAGGGCAGATTGTGTGGCTTTGTGGTCTTTCAAATAGCAGGGATAAGGAATTATTCAAAATGAAGGTCATGATTTGGCCACAGAACCACAATGCTAAAAATAAACCAGCAGACTTTAACTCTTTGCTTTGCTTTCCTTAGGTAAAAATGGATTTAGAAGCACTGATGTGGAAAAGACAGTAGTGATTCCAGGGAGCAGTAGCTTCCTAATCACAAGAATTCTGGACAGTAAAACTGCTATAGCAGAGCCCACCGTGCCTGACAAGGTGCCTTTCATCAGGAGCTTTGCATCCAAGCAATGGTTCTTGCATGACTTTGGTATTATAAATGGAAAAAAATGGGTCCTGGAATTAGAAGGGTGCAGATATTTGATGCAAGACTATAATAATATAGCAAAGAATAGTATTAAATACTTGGATCTGAACACAACCTACACTTTCAGGTTCAGAGCAGTCCCTCAATTCACAGGTAAGAGACCTAGCATTTAGTCCTTTTTTAAGCATACAGTTTGTGTGCAATACATGAAATGGCCATTAGCTAGTTTGTGTGACGTTGCACAGCTCAATAATCTCAGCAAATTTAAACTTTAGGTATGTCTACTAAAATATTTCTTCCTTATTTTCAAATGCTATTACCTGGGAAATTTATTCTAAATGCTTATATTCGGCCAAAAGTGAATCTTACCAGATTCTCTCTCTTGTCTTTTCTACTGAGAAATAAAAGCACTTCACTTCGGCTGTTACGAAATCTTTTAAGTCTCTTTCAATTTGGCAGTGTTCATACATGTGTTATCTTTTGTCAAATACCTTAGCACTGGCCTAATTTAAAGTCTTAAGCTAGCTATAACTGTAAAGTCTATAGGTTCATCTGTAATTTTGATTCAATGTCTCAAAGTTAATTTGAGAAGTGGGCACCATTCCATTGATTTAATTGGGCTATGCATATGACCCTTTGTTTTCTTCAAAGAAAAATGGCTTTTGATGATTTTCAAATGAAAACCATATAAATAAACATAAAGACATTTAAAGTAAAGCCGAATGATTTATTTTTTACAGTATTTATTCATTTTCTATTGCACATGGGCATAGTTACTGCCCCTGACTCACATACACAGCTTCTTAAATAGTTGGTCCTTAGCAGATCATTGAATAAGTCAAATTAATAGAATAGAAGCGAAGAGAATGTAAGTAACAGAGATCAGCGCTTAAATAGAATCTTAATCTAACAAAACAATGTGTGTGGTTTGACAATTATTTTAATTGTGTGAAAAATATTGTGGATTTTGGTGAGATTTGTCTTGTAAAGCAAGTTGTTTCTATTGGTAAAAGTTTGCATGGTAAAGTTGTTTAGGAGGAGATTATTGTAATCACTAAGATAAACATCTCTCACCCAGACTTGAGAAGGGTAATTCTGCAGTAACTGGTCTTGACTAGTTGAAGCTGGAGTTTACCCTGACCGGCCATTTGTTGAAAATATAAACATATGGTAGTGTTATTAGTGGTGCTCAAATCACTAAGGAAAACAGCATTTAGATAAGAATTTAACATTCTAAAACACTTCAAAGACATATTTCCTGAAGATTACAGCATTTCTGAATGCAGGTCCCTTCAGGAAATTAGAGAGATTTATGCTTTTAGATCCCCAAGGCACATCTGAAAATCCCAACTGTTACCTGTACAGAGGAGACCAAGTCCTATCCTGTGCATCTGATATGATGTGAGCTACACCTAACCTATCTGGGGAGGCAGGAAGGAATTCAAGGTATTTTTGACACCGCAGTACTTTATCCTATGCTGAGCAAGCACCCTGCTGATATCAGAGAGTAATATCAGGATTTATAGCTGATCGTGCTGGGAGTAGGGGACCTATCAAGATGCCTACATAGTTCCGTAAGGAAATTCTTTCATGGAAAAAGTATGCACAGCCTTCAGGAATGCTAAAATCTTGATAGTCATTTTATCAGTTTCAGGGCCAGTTATTAGTTTCAGTGGTACCTGTCTGACCTTTCTGCCTCTTAAAGGAAAAACAAGCAACTGTGCTGCTGCCACTGATGCTTGTGTACACTGCAAACGTACTGACAATCTTGCTCTGATTGCTGTGGCCTGAATTGTTCCCTCCCATAGCTACCAAATGAGTCCATCCTCTGCATATAAGCCCTTCATTCTGGGTTCTCATTCACTGCACAATGACTCTGCAGCTTAACAGTTGAACTCTGGTCTTGGATCTTCAGACTATTGTTATTAGTCACTGGAGTAAGAAATCAAAACCAGTTCCAGCCATCAGCCAGGAACTCAGGACTCCCTCTTCCCCCTGCAGTGCTATCAGGTTGAACCATCATGCTCCCCCATGCATGCGGTATTTCTGGCTTCATTTCCCTGTGTACATGGCTAACAGCAAGTATTTCAGCAATAGGGAAGGTGGAGACAGAAATGTGCTCACCCAGCTTTATAAGCTAACAGCCAGGATGCTCTCTTGAGAAAAGTTTGGACTTAGGCTGTGGAGGAAGTTGAACATAGGGCTTGTACTTTCTGGGTGAGTGCTCTGACTAGTAGACTGTACTGCCGATGATCAGCATGCCTAGCAACAGCTGGTTTTGGAAAACTAAAGTAGCTACACATACATTTTAAAACTGAAGAGGGACACTTAAGATTTGTTTTAACCTGACTCAATGTGCCAACCTGACAGATCTCCTTAGGAAATTGATGTGCCAGTCCACTTACATTTGGATCCCTATTAACTTGTGTGAGAGCTGGGCGGTTGCTCGCATAGGCCAGAGCAGCCTGGTAACGCTCAGAAGGAGTGTTGAAAGAACACAACGACAAAGGCAATGGTCACAAAAGGAACCACAGGAAATTCCATTTAAATATAAGAAATAACTATCTTACTGTGAGGGTGGTAAAACACCACTTGTGGACTCTCCATCCTTGGAGATATTCAAAACCTGACTAGAGCAGCCCTTTCTAGTGGATTCTGTTTCGTGTGGGGGATTTAGACTAGGCAGTCTCCAGAAGTCCCTTCCAGCCTCAACTATTCTGTGATTCTGTGAACACTGATAATTTGAAGGCCAAGCAGAAGGGCAAACTCTGGCTTCACACTCAGCTTTTGGTGCTTGAAACTCAGATATATCCTGTTTTAAGTACCCAAGTCCTCACTGAGATCAAAGCAAAGAAAACCAGCTGTGAAGAGAACTTCCTTTGCTCTTGCATGTATTTTCTTTCATGTACTAACATGGATAAACTTAAAAAGAAGTGTGTGTGTTAAAAAAGAAACAACAAAAAGAGGGAGGGAGCTGGCTTGTAAGAAAGAATTAAACCCAAGGGCTGGAGAGCTCAAAGCAGTGGAAGGCAGAAAGAAAAATTTTGAACGAACACTTTGTACAGACTTTAAAGTGTGAAATAAGTGGAGATGAAAAGGCTACGAGAAAAAAAGTTAAATATGCCTCCACAGTTAATTTCATTGCCCTTGGCCACAGTACAATAAAGGACTAGTTAGCCAGTCAGCCAAACTGGCAAAGAAGCAATTACTGGTACTGTGGAGGGAGCAGACATAGAGTTACGATGAAGAAATTTTCCCTATTCCATTCACATAGCTTCGAAAGGAAGTAAGTTCTAGAGCTTGAATTAATTTTTTTTTCTTTCCTTGGGATTTTCTTCAACTACAGAGAAGAGAGTACTGAATATGTATCTTCACTTTTTTGCTCAATTTCACAGCTTATCCAATGTTTCAAATGCAATTAATAAACCTTGTCGTTGGCAATCCATCACTACTGGAAGTGAATGCAAAAGAGGACTGGGATGAAATGGATAGTTACACACTGGAATTCTCTGTTTGCAGCAAAGATTACAAGCCAGTAAAGGAAGACAATTCATTCTGAACAATAGCCTTGCTTCCACCACTCTTTTATTCTGAATGGTTATTCAAATACGGCATTATTTTATTCTGAATAGTTTTGGTAAATGGGGGAGTTATCTTTAGATTGAGTCCGAAAAAGTAATGATTTATTTATGTAGTGTAAAAAATGATTATGTAAAATTTTACTGAAATTTCCTCATCATCTTTTCTCAGTGCTTGGATAGAACATTAATATATGTCAGCAAAGCATTCCTCTACATAATGAACATAATTGTTAAAAAAAACTTTATGATATATGAAACTGTGGGTAGGAGTATCCCTCTTCTGGTTTTGGTTCACTCTTGTTTATTATTACTTCTTGCAGTTCCTTCATATCATCCTCTAAACAGCCAGTTTCTTTCTGAACTTTCTCAATTTGAAGTCCTTTTCCTATTTGATTACATAGAGGCGTGCATTTAATTATAAATATCACATGAGAGAGTGTTCAGAAAGATTGAAGGAGATCAAACTATAGGCACTGGGTGAGATCGATCTTTGTAAGAATGTCTTCTGATGGAATGGAACTACCTTGACATAGCAGGGAAATCTTAGATGGATAATGGGAGATTTCAAGAACTGGAAAATAATCTGAGAACTCTCACACTGACATGTCGTTAGAAAAGGTTGTAGAACAAATTGGTTAAGGAAATAGTAAATAACTGCCAGGGCATAGAATGGTCATTCAAGAATTTTAAACATGAAATTCCTCACTTGAAAATTGTGGTGTGTAACCTATCATTTCAATCAGTCAGGAGAGCAGACGATGACAGACATGCCACCGGTTTTTAAAAACTACTTCAGGGGTGATCTGAGGAACTACAATACCCAAAGTCTGACTTTCACCGGTGGCAAACTGATTGAAATTATTGTAAAACAGAACTAGTAGAAATGTGAATAAATTAAAATATGAGGGAAGAATCAACATGGATTTTGAGAAAGGAAATTGTGTAGCAAATATAGCAATCATGAAGCTGAGCTAGTGATTCTTGCGTACTTGGATTTGTAAAATGCTTCTTTGAGGAAGGTACCTTACTAAAAGCTCTCGAAGAAGCTAAGCTGTCATGGCACGGGAGCAAAGATCATCCATTGGCTAGCAACCGGATGGGAGATCTAAATAAATGATAGTTTTTCACAAATAATAAAGAAAATACCCAGTGGGGTACCACTGGATCTACAGAGGTCCAGATCCTGCTGTACAAGCTATTCACAAATGACAACGAAAAGGTGTGTACTGAAGCAGGAAAGTTTGCAGAAGATAAAAAGTTGTGCAGCAAAGTCACAACTAAAGCAGACAGCAAGGAGTTGAACAAAGTTTTAACCAATGCTGAGCAGCCAGACAGTAAAACCTCTCATATAACGCATGCTTAAAAAATTCAAACAAATGCACTTGAAAGAAAAATACAAGACAGAGAGGTCTTAGCTGTTACTACTCATGAAAGGGATTGGGGAGTTATTTGGATAGGCAGCACCATGCTCTGTGGCAAGAAAAGACGAACTGAATATTACAATTATTTCCTTATGAATCGAATAGAGAACAAAACAGGAAAACATCACGATGTTATTGTACCGATCTTAAATCTCAAATACATGCCCTTCTGGTCATTCGTCTCAAAGACCAATGTAGTAGCACTAGATAAGACACAGAGAAGTTAAAAAGTAGTGATCAGAAATGATTAATAGGTTCTATACAAGGGAAACTGAATAGGACATTCCTTCATGGAAAAGAGATGATTAGAGGTTGATAGGGCATAAAATCAGTGGTATAAAGATGGTGATTCATTGTTTCTCAGAAGTGCAAAAGCTGTATAGTAATTTGAAACAAACAAAAGGAAACACTTTTTTTTACATGTTGCTTAATTGAATTGCTGAACTCATTGCTAGAGGATGCTTTGGAAATCAAAAGTATAGATAGGTTTAAAAAGGGATTAGACAAATATATGGAGGATATGTCCATTGTTTGCTGTTGAATTCAATAGTCCAAAACGCTTCAACAACTATTGTCAGAAATAAGGACCACTTTGTATTATCCTGTTTCTTACACTCTTTTTCTGAACAGTCACAACTGGTCACTGTACAGAATGCTGAAATAGATGGACCTTTGGTCTGACCAGTGTGGCAGTCCTTACAGTCTTGTGACAGACACTTTTTCTTTGACTGTGTTCAGTGTCATGCTGAGGCAACATCAGTTGAGCAATATGAGAAGTTCAGTATAAAAATAACATCCTTTTTAAAGTATTCTTTCCATTTGTATCTACCACCCCTCTCCACTGTGGCAGGCATTGCCAGTAGCTAAAAATACACAAGACCATAAATAACATCAGCGCCAATCATGTGTGGCAGTGATCTGCTTGTACCATACTTGTCCACGTAATTTCTGTTATTGGTTTTACCAATTCATAATTGGCAATTATGAATGCTTCCCCCAAGTACTCTCATAAAAGTATGGCATTGCCACATACACACATAAACTAACAAAATCAGGCTTTGTTACATTAGAAGTAGAACTATGGATTCTTCAGTCAAAGACACCTCACTAAGCACATTCTGCTATGAGGCCATTCCTAAGAAAAAGAGGGATCAATTAAATGGTCTTCTGATCATTACCATAGGAGCATTACAAAGGGAGAAAGCCAGCTGTGCAATGAGTGGCTCCAAGACAAACGAATTCAAACCAGTCCCTTTACACCCTCGCACTAGGTTAGTAGGCAGGAGGAGCAAACTTTGCAATGCAGATATGTCTGCCAGAGCAAACATGCTATTTACTACATTCTTTTAAATGGCCATCTTTGTTTTGGGAGTACTAATTTATTTTCACAACATAACTACCTATAGGGTAAATCTATGATAGCTGTGATCATCCCAGAAGCATCGTGTATTTGTGATACAGTAGCATATATTATTACACTGAAGTGTTGCAGCGTATGTGGAAAATAAATTCATTCCATTTCTCCAGTTCCAATGACTGCTGAACTGTGGCTACAGAAAGATCCAAAAGGTGAAAATGGTTTTCTGCTCCTAAAAGAACTGCTGGTAAGAAAGCTAAGCAGCCATTAGGTGGTGCCTAGGAATTGGCATAGAAAGGGAAGAACTTCCCACCTTGTGCATTCACTTTTGCAAAAGAGCCAGGAGCATGTGTATACTTATGTGCATGTTTATCTGAAGAAGTCGTCAACAACAGCTTACCAATTTCTATAGCAAGAATGCATTGTGCAGAAATAAATCAACATGCAAAATCAGACACTAGATTGAAAAAGTGCATAAAATGAGTCTATTTTTAATGTATGCTAAAATATGCCTTTTGCTATTTAGCTTGAATAAATTAAACTGCTACTTTCCATGTAACCCCATGACCTCCCAGGGCTTTTGTTTTCAGTACAGTGTTTTGAAAAAAAAAAGACATTTCCCTCAGGATCCCTAAGTTCTTCTGTTATGAAAGATCTGAACTGAGGTAGCTGGAGGCAAGAAACAGCACAGTTCCCAATTATAATACCATTCACTGTACTGCTATTAGAAAAGTACCATTTAATTGTCATTCTATAAACATCTGTTTAAATGGCTGAAGATTTCTTTTCCTAACAAGTTTTTGTTTCATTTTGTGAAATGCGTGGTCTTGAGTTTAAACTATTATAAAACTGCATATGTCCACTGTTTAAAATGCAACTGATTAACAGAACTTGTATCTCATATTAAACTCATATTTCTGATTTTGTTGCCTAAATAAGACATATACTCTGTTCACTTCTTTGTTTTAAACTTAAGACAATCCTGTAAAAGTAACATATATGCTAAAGACCTGGGTTCAGTCCACTGGGTTCAGTCACAGTGGACTGAAAGCATCTGATGTCTTCTGGACATGGTTTCTGGGCAGTGTCAGGTAGAGGTGAGAGATCACCTGAAAATCCTGAGTCCGAAGGACCCAGTCAAGAAATTATGGCCATATATTAAATCACATAATTTGCATGAGTAGTAAGCACCTGTTGGCTCAATTGTCACTGCTGAGGTGATGGCTAAGAATGAAAAAAAGATAGTTATTCTTCTCTGAAGGAATTCCTGGGAACTGAAATATTTGATGTAAATGAATGACTTGCTTTGTTTTGCATGCTTTGGAGTTTAATACCATACCATTTCTTCTGCTGTATTATCCTGAAATTAAGAATAACTTTTCATCATCCTTTCTGCACAATAAATGTATACTTAATCTACATCCCTCTGTCTTACGGTGCATTTATATGCAGGTAAACTACAGACCTGTATCTGAACAGAGAACAGGTATTCCACTTGGTGAAAACATTTATAATGAAGATCCCAGCAAACTAAGAACAAGAAATTGTCCTAAGGATTCAAAAGCAAGTCTTTTCTAATCATTTCATGGTTACTGAACATATCTTAAAATTAATTATTTTACCATCATTTATTTCCTACACAGTGTTCTTTGTTTTTCTACAACATACTTTAATAATCAGTATTCCAAAAAGCAGACTGTACAGACAGGACGGTTCAGTGGTGTGCCTACTGCAGCCCATTTTCTTTCATTTAAGACCTTTTGGTTACACACTATTGGAGGATACATATTCTTATATTAGGCTCTGAAGGATGTGATGGTGTAAAATTATGAATATTGGATAGACAGTGGGACAGAACAGGAATTGAAATATAAAATCAGATAACTTCAATGTAAATGTTTAAATCATAGTTATTAATGAGGAAAGCATCTGTGCCAGAGTTTCCACTTCAAATTTATTCTCATCACCGCTGGCAGAGGTACTGATAAGATGTCATGAGTTAAAATAGAAAGACAGGAGAGGGTATCTGTAAACCTAGCTCTTTCCCCAGAACACTGTTGATAAAACAACTGGCATAGTGTGCCAGCCATGGTAATTCTGAAATTTTAAGACATATGGGAAAAAAATAGCTTTGTTATCAAAATTTTCCAACTGAGACTTTTAAACAGATCTTTATTTTGTGTGTTAATAAACCTAAAAAGTTCATACAGACTTGACACTGTACAAAGAAGTAGTAGAAGTTTTGTGTTTCCTCTGTGCAAATGTCATGTGGAATGCGCTCACAGGGTTTTTTTTAACTCATACCTGCCTCGCTATGTTCCTGGCTTTTGCCTACACTACAAAAGGTTTCTAAACTTTAAAGATCTCCTCTTTACAGACACTTCCTAACAACTAAAGCACAGGTTCACTTTCTGCCTGTCGCAGGAAAGGCCCATTAGATGGCTTGTCATCATATTGTGAGTCTAAAGAAATAGAACCTTTGGCAATGAGATAAGCTGGGGCTGACTAAAGGAAATCTCAGGTGAGCAGCTGGGTCATTCAGGCAGGGCTGGCTTTAGGCATAAGTACAGACGGTAGCTGCTTAGGCCAGAAATTGACGGGGGCAGCAGAGGAGCTTCCCCAAGACCATCCTCCCCAAAGAGCTCTCCTAGTACCAGTTGGCTCTGGACCCACTGCTTATGCCCTTGGCCCCAGTATGCACCTGCCTTTACTCCTGGTTCCACGCTACTGAAGGTGAAGGCCCATGCAAGCAGAGGTATTCTCTCCAGCAATGAAAAGTAGGAAGATGGCGTAGAGGTTCGTCCTTCCCCTTGCCTTCCCTTCTCCTCCTTGCTTTGGGCAGGGGGAGCTGGATCCATCCAGTGCTGGTCTTTTTTTTTGGTTTCCAAAGAGTCTTTTAGGAATTTCAAACACAGTTCATTTTTCTTCCCCATGGAACAATTTTCTGCTGGAAAATCCTGTCTCATCAAAACAAAGAATACCGTCAACATTTTGATAGAAAATTACTGAAATTTTAAAAGGTCAGAATTTTTGGATGAGTAATATTAGTGGAAACAATAAGGTACAGATAATTTTTTTTAATCTTAACAAAAGCATTTTGTAAGTCTGAAACACTTTTTTTTAATATCAGATTCTTTGAAAAATCCTAAGACTTCAATATTTTTCCTGATTAGGAATAAAATAACCTGGTATCTGCTGGTATCTGACTTGTAACAAATATTATTTTGAAATCACCTACACCATATAGGGATAGTTGCATTGGTTTACTTATAACTTCTTCTGTAAAGTCTTGTATTCAGGATTTAGTCGAGAAACTGAGCTAGAATCAGTTTTTACGGCCTTTCCACAGATTCCTGAACTGTATATAAAGTGTGCTAACAAGTCATCTCGAGCTGAATGCAGCTGTACCTTGGCTGAGAAAATGCCTTCACTTTCAGCTTTCTCAGACTGTGCAGAGAAGGTAAGAAATAAAGCAGAAGTATCAAAATTATTGCCTCTAAGCTAAATTCTGGTACTTGGCCAGACACCCAACCAGTATTAGAGTAAGAACTCCTCAAAGAAAATTGTGCTCAAATTGGACTATAAAGGAGACATTCCAAACCACCACCAAGGCTTGAAAGGCTTAATGAATGCCTGAAATAACCAGAGCAGTTTTTCCTTTAAATGTAGCCATATAATAATATACAACTTAAATTTCAGGTTCCAAGAATGAAGTATCCAGTTACAATGCTTCCAATCCGTTTCAAACTTAAGCATTTCAGGCCCATTAGAAATCTGTCATTTCCTTATTTTGTCACAGTTACTGAAGTCAACCAAAGGACAGGCTGAGAAGTCAAAGGTAAGGATAATCTGAAATTTGAAATTATAGAACAACTTTGATCCCGATGAGTCCATGGCAAAACCTAGTAATTTCAGTGAAACCAGGAATCACGATCTTTAGAGGTTATTGCATGATAACAGAAGCCAGAAAACTTTGAGTATTACTCTAAGAAAAGCATCCCTTTTCCCCCATACTGTTACTCTTCTCGTGTCCATGCCTTCACCATAGTTTGTGGTTACAGTGGATTCTCTATACAGTTATTTTGCAGTATTATCAGGAATCTTTTTCCCCTTGCCACTCCTCATGCCTACAAAGAGGCTAAACTGAACT
>NW_008824356.1:13331302-13332813 GCF_000699105.1 Pygoscelis adeliae | reverse complement strand
AGGAATGCCCGAAAAGTCACTTCCTGGGAAAACTGAGAACAGTGTTTGCAATGTGAAGAAGAAAGGGCACTACCCATGGGGTAAACCACAGGCTGATACATGCTGATTAATAGGGGAAGGCTTTCAAGGCAGTATAAGACAGGAAGGAAAAGGATAGTAAAAAACACTGAGAATGTATTTGGCTTGAGGAGGGAACCAAGTTGTGTAGGACCTTGCAAGTGTAGAGATTAGTCCTATAGCAGGGGACATGGTAAAGCAGAGTTTTCAAACTAGTGATGGGTATGAGCAGAATGGCAGGTGAAAACATAACCTAAGCACAAATCATTTGGATGTGCTGAAAGGAGTCAGGAGAAATGCAGTAAAGAGAGAAAGAGGGCAGCTGCATGAGTGAAAGAGGGAGATGAGCATGATTGGATCCATGGTTTCCTAGGTAAGGTCAGGGAAGGAATTTAGTGCTGGTCCATGAGATATATAAAAGGTAACAGGAAAGCATAAATCATAATCCCAATGATTTGAGATTATGAGAAGTGAGAAGCACAGAGGAAAGCAGGAAGGGATCAAGGCTGCAGCTTTACTGGCTGGAATTAGTCTTGTTTTCCTTTATCTCTAGTTGCCCTAGAATTCTCTCATGCCTGCAAGGCGCTGTGAGATCTTTAGGTGATCAGTGCTCTAGGGTGGCAGTGTCAGGGGACCTCAACAAATGCCTATTGGCAGCTGGCAATTCTGTTGTCCCCATACATATGCATTAAATTGAATGGCTATGGTACCACATATTTGAAATACTAGAGAATGTCTTGAAATCAGTGAGCATCAAACACCTATGGAGGCTAATAAAAATCAGAAAACCCCAAAAGTCTAATAGGCAACAAATGGAAGTGAGGAAAAAAATCAGGCCCACAGTTTTTCCATGCACTGCTGCAAGAATGTGAAGAGTGCATCTGACACCTCCTGCTGCTGTTTATATACTACGTTCACCAAAAGAGTGGGGGGTTAGATTGTTTATCCAGCTTACTCTCCAGTACTGGACTCCCTAGAGCATGACCCCACACAGCTTTCATAGCATCCTGAGCCAGCTGCTGACCCAAAGATCCAAGTCCATGGCTACTGAAATGCCTCAGTCGGTATGAACATCACCTACAGCTGCTTGCAAGGAATTTGGGCTTGTTTTGTAATGGGTCTCAAGACTGTCCAGCACTGATGATGCTCGATCGGATTGAGCTGGAGCTTATGAATGATGACTGAGGTATGGACCCTGCATGACATTGCTGGGTTTTTATTCTCTTTCTCGTGAAGCTTCACTTTATACATTTGGACAACCTCTCACAGTCAGCAGCTTGCTCTACTGATCCTTGAGCTTTGTGTTAGAGACAGGATTCCAAACAATCCCAAATGCTTCTCTCAGTGGTGAATGTAATCTTGTCACCTAACGGGAGACAGTGCTCAGTGCCTCACAGGAGTCAGTTAGGGGAAAAGTTAGAACAAAAAAAAAGAAATTAACTAATTCTCTTTCC
>NW_008824356.1:13321212-13331285 GCF_000699105.1 Pygoscelis adeliae | reverse complement strand
CATTTAATACATCTGGGGAAAATAAAAAATTGAAAATATTTTTTGCGTTGGGTTTTTTTTAATTTTACAGGTATCGATGAACCACCAGGAATGTTAAAAATAAAAGACTATTCAGGAAAAATACTCCAGGCTACCATATATAATCCAGAGCCTATGTTCTTAAACATATCTGTAAGTTTTATAATTTCAAATTAAAATAAATATTGTGACCAGAAATGGGTATAAACCACAGTTCCAGAACTAAACACCATTTACCTTTGAGAAAGTTCTGGTATGAATCGAAATATCTTTTCAACAATACATTTATAATTTGGGCCCATATCTAGATGGGATAAATGGGGTTTATATTTTATGCATCATGTAATATTTTAAGGTGGCAGTCCCAGAGGCAATGAAGGAAACTTTTGATGAGTCTTTCGGGTATGAACCTTTGGAATAAGTTGCTTTAGACATCTTGTTAAAAATCCTGCCTTTTTTAACTAACCAGTTTATTCTGTACACTGTCACCTGGATTTTTTTCCTTAGAAAGATGACTTATTAATCTGTGTCATTATATTGACATATAGATTTTAGAAGAATAATTATGCCTTATTTGAATGAATTGAATGATACTAGTTGATTTCGAACCCCCTAAATGCCTCTATGGAAGCTGTCTTCTCCTAATGCACTGCCTTATGGGAATTATAGTCTGGGCCCATATCACCTATTTAGAGCTGGGCTGTGATGATGAGCCTACATCTGCAGCAGAATGTGGCCCTGCTGCCCAAACTAGGAAGCCGCACTTTTTTTTCGATCTGACTCATAAAGAAACCTTTCTTATAGATCAAGAAGAAACAAAACATGTAAAGAAAACAGTGGCCCAGCTTTTGGTCTCCTTGATAGCAGACCTTTTGTGAGCACCAAAATGCCCAAAATACCCACCACTAGACAAAATTGTTAGTCAACTGAAGGTTCTTATTTAAATTTTCCTTGATTGCTTCTAAGAGCAGCATAGGTTATGTTCCTTCCTAGCCTTACTTCTGCTTAATTTTCTATTCAAAGTTCAGCAATTCTTACGGAACTGATTGAAAATGGCATCAAATGTTTCTGCTCAGCAAAGCCTACATTTTGGGGGTTTTTTTTCCTGCAAAACAAGGAATCCATCAATGACAATGATGATTTCTTTTAAAAGGGGTCTGGGCTTTTCCATTTCAAAGTATCGATTATTCCTGGACTTTCCTTGTCACCTGTCCAATGAATTTCAGGTACCATAAATAGACTGTAATTTATGTTATTTATAGTCACTACATGTCATTGTGTCACTATAACTGAGTGTTATTTAAAAATAACAATCATACCATTTCATATGAAAAACAAATTAGCTACATCAAAAGCTTCACTTCTGCAAGTCCAACCTCAGCTCTTTGGTTGAACAGTGTCCTGATCACATATTTGGCCATTTGCCGAATCAGTTTCCCTCGAATATTGTGTTATAGTTTTCTAAACTTGGTAAGCTGAGTCCATTTTGGTCAAATTCAAACTCCATCTAGACTGTGCCTGCCAGTTACACAGAGATCTAGAACCCCTGCAGCTCCAGTCTCGTCCCTGGGGCCTGTCATGGCTCTTGACCTACCTACTCTTAGTGCACATCTCTAGCGGGAGACAATCAGCACCAGGATTGTACATTAACTCCCACTCAGTCTCCAGCCCTCTGCCTACCTGCAGAGAAGTTTCCAATAAAAGGTACTGCTGGCCTGCGACCCTTGTGACCCCACAGAGGTTTGCACGCAGAGGACCTTCATCAGTATATATTATTTGTTAAGATTATGTTTATTGATAGTTAGAACACAGCCAGAAAGTGCTTTGAAAAGGCCATTATCATTATCTTCATTTTTCAGTTGGAAAATGATAACACACAAAGATCCATACTGGGGTTTGGGGCTTCATGATTCAATGTTTTATAAAAACTAGCTGTAGATACAGCCCTTAGCCCAAAACACCTGTAGTCAAAGAAAACACAAAAAAGGTAGAATAAGAAACTAATGAAATGCACGTAATTCTAGTTCAGCTTTTTATTTACAAAATACCATGTTGCCATAACATGATTGATACCTACTGTGTAAAAACATCTTTTTTGATATTCCATCACTGAAATTGCTTTCCTGTGGTGACCATCCACCTTCCACCTTGCAACCTAGAGATTTTGTTCTGAAATACTGAAGCAGGACAAAATTTCTGCTGAGCTCCCAGATTGTTTGCATCTAAAAGAAAAAGACCATACTATTCTACCTCTGTGCTGAGAACAATTTAGTTTTTGTATTAGAAATTATAAATTCAATACATTAAAATGTTGATATAGAATTTTAGTAATAATTGAATAACAGATATTTCAAATGTTTTCTGTTTCAGATTTCTGTTGATGATGCTGTGAACTTTTCTGAAAAACATTTTATTTGGATATTAGCAATTATGTTATTAGTGGGCATTATCTTTGCAGCATCTCCAAGACAAAATTATGATGGAATCATAAAGAACAAAGAACATAAATTCAGGGGGAACAACAAAGGATCACCATTACAAACTTCAAATACTGCAACTGCTACTTCTGCCTAGGTGGAGGAGCAGTGCTCTAAAATTACGTACAAGAAGATACCCAAAAGATAAACTATTTCTTCCCCTGCATGTTTATTGAACCTCTTACAGATGCTTTACGTTAAAAGTAGCTCCTGATTTGATAATATATTACTAATCTTCTGTAATTTTTATTTTTACATATGTAACTTCTCCATTAGAATTTGAGTTATCATTTCCAAATTGTTTTTGACATCTCCAGAAAGTATATGTTTACAAGATTTTTTATGCATAGGATTTCAGAAATTGTAAAGAATTCTCTTCTCACCGTACTGTTTTAGTCAGTATTAAGCATGAATAAACAGGTAGAACTGAGATATATTCTTACAGATTCTCTCATGATTATTTTCTCAGCTTCCATCACCAATAAAAACTGTAAAGCTCATAAATAAATCCTGCATGTTAATTAGTTTAGGCAATTGTGAGTTAATATTTAATAACTATTAAGTAATTTCCACATAATGACAAGCTGTAGTGATGATTAATGAAATGGCGTGCACTTACACTGTCTTTGGTAGCAATGTCCAAGTGTGCTTTTAGTTGTATTTATTTAGGACTATCGATGAGTCCGGTTTATTTAGGACTATTCCTAGTCCTATTGGCATGCATCAGACAGCCGCACAGTAGAGGCCTTAGGGCCCTGCAGCACGTGTAACTGCATTCACACTATGCTTCAACGCACTGGGGCGTGAAAGCTGCCATACCCCCTTTGCACCTCACTGCTCCAGACCTTACTAGCACACACACCATTCCCAACCTTCTTCCTCCTGCACATCCGCTGATAATCCCCGCATGCCACTAACGCCTTTGCCCATCAGTCACAGAAAGTCTCTGACTTAAGAGCTCTGCTTTGAGACTATCCATACGCTCTGCAAGAGAGCCTGGTAGTAGGTTAGTACGTTGGACTAGTACGTTGGACTTCCGCATCCATGTCACCCTGCAGCAGAGCATTCCGTCACTTTCTTCAATGAGGTATGAAGAAAGACCTCTTTTTCTTGTTTTGATCATGCCACCCACTAGCTGGACTTCTTGCTCCTCAGTTCTTGTATTAGAGAAGACATTAAACAACGGACCCTTGCTTCATGTCTTTCAAGATGTTACAGACGTCTGCCACGTCCTGCCTTTGGCATGAGCCAGAAAGGAGCCAACATGTATGGAAAAATCAGGGGATTAGGCTGGGAATGTACAATCAGGAGAATTTCAATATGACTATTGAGGCACACCCATTCCAAAACAATTTAGGTTGTTATTTCTAGGTGACAATAAGAGCAAAATCTCCAACTTTGCATTTGGTCTACTAAGCTTCACTTTTGGCTAGAGAAGAGATGCGATGTGAGGACAGTGCACGTTTCCCTCCCTAAATGCCTAGCCTCTGTTACTGCAGAGCTCATCCACAGATTGCAGAGCCTGTGTGTCAGGCTCTCACCTCTGCTTCGTTAGCTCCATATGCAAAATGGAAGACACTAGAGCTGACAGATAATTAGTAAAGTAATTTCTCAAGTAGTTGGATATGCTCCCAGTCTGCCTGCTATTCATATTACCTAGTTGCAACTTGTACCACAATCGTTCCTGCTCTGTGAGAGTCTCGAATTATTTGCATTTTTAAGGCCATCATTGTCACGAACACTGAAGTGACTCATAACTTTTAAAACTGAAAAAGTAAGCCTATATTTGAGTTGCTGTCAGTACAATGGCTGATTCTAAAACACTTTCTTCAAAAAACTCGTCTTCCTCCTTTTTTTCCAGAACATTTTTTCAGGTTTCTGACTTTTTTTTACATTTGTTACATTTTATTACATACAAAGGTATTGTTAGCTTTACCAGCTTCTGTCCAGGAACCTGATCCTAAATTTACACAGGTCCAGTCCAGTCATCCCAGATGACTGCTCTAATTAAAGTATCAACCTACTGAGACTCTGTGTGTGAGTGTGTATGGATGAGTGTCTGCCTGTCTGCGTCCATGTGCTGCTGTCTTGCTCTGGCTCTGACAATGTTGTTTCTCCTCCCCTTTTGGTCTTTCTCCCTTTTCGCTCCAAATCCACCTGTGTAGTTCTCATCTACACAAACTGGAAACAGCTTTAACGGTTCCCACACTCAACCCAGGATGCATCTAAGGTAATGAGAAATTTATTTTAATGAGAACATTGCATCGGTTAGTAATTTTTTAGGTGATTAGGTAGACACACAATAGGAAAATGTGCTAGTTTTTTCTCTTCTAGATTTTTGGTGGACTTTCAAAGCTTCTTGGAAACAAGGTTATGACATGGATCTCATACTTCCTGCCTCTCTAGCCATCATTTTCTCAAAAGACCACCAACCGTATGGGCCTAAGAGAAGCCTGTTGCAGTCTGAGTTACAGATAAAGTACTGGAAATTCTGGGGAAAAAATAAAATAGGATACATGGGAGAAAAAGTTAGCAATAGGAAGTCTGCCAGAAAAAAAGGAGAAAAAGTACCCAATAACATCTTACTAAAAAGGTTTACAAATATAGTCAACAGGCACAATAATAAATGTAAAAACAGAAATATGCATTGCATAGGGACAGCTAGCATAATTCAGCTGTCTCAGAGTTCCCTTCTCAGAAAAAGGGGAATTTTCACTATCGGATGAATAAATGACCCAGACATGTTCTCTGCATCCAATAGTTTCAGCAGTGCTTTGAAATTCTTCAGTCTTTGATGACGAGGCCTACATATTTAGATATAGTGTAGCATTTCCAGAGAGGCATGCAGGAATTCAAACAGATACAGCCTTTGCACAACTACGCAGTTGCCCAGAATTCTTAAAAGGAAGCTCTGCTTGGAAGACTAGGGTCTTTTCAGCACTGTGAAGTTTAAGATGATGATATGGGTTGAAAGAAAAAAGAAGACATTTCTGTTGAGGGGATTCATATGCACATTATGTAGGAGGAAGAGTCACAGAATTTTAGCTGCTGACCTACACAGGGTCAGGTTTGTGGTTCAGGTACAAGAACAGGGCTACTGCTTCTAGTGGATCTGTGGCAGGATATGAAAACTGAGCAGCAGCATCTGAGACATGATTCATGGGGTATGCTGCAAAACAGTGCATGCTGCAGGAATCCAAGATGTTGAAGTGCAACAAATGGATCTGCAAACAAATATTCTTCAGAGCAGTCCTTTCTGACCCTTTTCAATTTCTTAAAATCTTTTAACGAGGACAACAGAATTATAGAACGTGACATTAAAGCTACTTTTAGACCTGATTTTACATTGTTCCACAGCTTGCTAGCTTACAATATACCCGAAAGGTATTAGGTCTTATAGATACAGCGTGATATAAGAAGTTTGTGTTGGGTTGCTTGTTTACTATGCAGCCTAGCTTCTTTCAGAGCTGCCTTACTACTTATTCCCATAGGTGTGACCTTGTATTTGGCTGTTTCAGAACGGTTCCATTTAGGAGGTGTAAGTCAGAGCACAACCAGGCCATCCCTAGCTGACCATGGTGCTCCCCAGCCCGGCTGCCTGGGCTGCTCATCTATCAGCTCTTGAATCAACACTGTTTACAGCTCAGAATTTTAAGTTAAAGTGTCATTGTTTGCCTTAAAAATGCAGTGATGACTGGGAGGTGCTTATGAGCTCACAGACATTTGTAAAGCTGCAATAAAAGAGAAGCAGCTGACAGTAACCTTGCCAGCTGTCCCAGGCTAAGCCATTTCTTCTCCTCCATCAGAGCCTTCAGTAGGTGAACCTGTCTGTTTCTGACCACTCTGTCCTCAGCCATATGTATAACTCTTCCAGGCTCTCGGAGTCATACGCCGTTTTTATTCACAGAGCTTTTATATTGACTTTATAATCATTACTACAAATCCTAAATAGCATCAGTCCTACTCTTGATTTCTGCACAATCATCTAGAATCATCTCCACTGATCGATAACTCCTTTTGAGCTACTGTCCTGGTTTCAGTTGCCCCATATCTGACCCATGCAGAGTGAGCTTTCTTCATAGCATACAATGTTGACTTTCCAGAAAAATACCTGAGAACTATCCAAGTGTCTGTACCGTTACCCTTACAAGCAACTTTGTAATTAACAAGAAATTAAACAATTTTTTCCATAAAGCCACATCAGCTGCTACTGCTATCTTCTCATCTTGGAATTCCTTATTGCATCCTGTACCAGCATTTATTGTCTGTGATTGATGTCAGATAAATCAGTCTATTATTGTCTGTGTTCTCACTTGTCCGATTTGAATACTTATAGAATAGAATAGAATCATTAAGGTTGGAAAAGACCTCTAAGATCATCGAGTCCAACCATCAACCCAACACCACCATGCCCACTGAACCATGTCCCTAAGTGCCACATCTACACATCTTTTAAATACTTCCAGGGGTGGTGACTCAACCACTTCCCTGGGCAGCCTGTTCCAATGTTTAACCACTCTTTCAGTAAAGACATTTTTCCTCACATCCAATCTAAACCTCCCCTGGTGCAACTTGAGGCCGTTTCCTCTCGTCCTATCGCTTGTTACTTGGGAGAAGAGACCGACACCCACCTCGCTACAACCTCCTTTCAGGTAGTTGTAGAGAGCGATGAGGTCTCCCCTCAGCCTCCTTTGCTCCAGGCTAAACAACCCCAGTTCCCTCAGCCGCTCCTCATAAGACTTGTTCTCCAGACCCCTCACCAGCCTCGTTGCCCTTCTCTGGACACACTCCAACATCTCAACGTCCTTCTTGTAGTGAGGGGCCCAAAACTGAACACAGTATTCGAGGTGCGGCCTCACCAGTGCCGAGTACAGGGGGACGATCACTTCCCTGCTCCTGCTGGCCACACTATTTCTGATACAGGCCAGGATGCCATTGGCCTTCTTTGCCACCTGGGCACACTGCTGGCTCATGTTCAGCCGGCTGTCGACCAACACTCCCAGGTCCTTTTCTGCCAGGCAGCTTTCCAGCCACTCTTCCCCAAGCCTGTAGCGCTGCATGGGGTTGTTGTGGCCGAAGTGCAGGACCCGGCACTTGGCCTTGTTGAATCTCATACAGTTGGCCTCGGCCCATCGATCCAGCCTGTCCAGGTCCCTCTGCAGAGCCTTCCTACCCTCGAGCAGATCAACACTGCCGCCCAACTTGGTGTCGTCTGCAAACTTACTGAGGGTGCACTCGATCCCCTCATCCAGATCATTGATAAAGATACTGAACAAGACCGGCCCCAAAACTGAGCTCTGGGGAACACCGCTCGTGACCGGCCGCCAACTGGATTTAAATCCATTCACCACAACTCTCTGGGCCCGGCCGTCCAGCCAGTTTTTGACCCAGCGCAGAGTACACCTGTCTAAGCCGTGAGCCGCCAGCTTCTCCAGGAGAATGCTGTGGGAGACTGTGTCAAAGGCCTTACTGAAGTCCAGGTAAACCACATCCACAGCCTTTCCCTCATCCACTAAAATAAAAAATTTTCTAAACATAATTTGCAATTTCTTCCCACAGAACCAGTCATCCAAAAGCCCAAAATATTTTTTTCCATGGTAGAAGAGCAGGACAAGTCTTCAACCCAGGGGTCACCAGTGCTCCTGCAACTCTCAGCTCCTTCAATGTCGAGCACAGCCTTCCCGGATTTTTTGCTAATGTCACACAGACAAGAAACTTGACCTTTACCGAGTATTACAGGTATCGGGCTCGAAACTCCTGCTGAGACCAGCCACTAGCCCCTTTCTTCGCCATCCCTGTCCCGGGCTGCCACTGCTTCCTGCCTAGCAGGGCCTGGAGCATGTGCGGCAGGTGGCCATCTTGGCAGCCTCACACCTGTGGCGGGCGAGGGACGGAGCAGCCGTACTGGCGCTCCTCTGTGGGTGTTCTGTAATTGATTTTCTTAATTAGCCATTTGGTTATAGTCAGTCTTCATGTCTTGCAGAATTTCTGCAATAATTTAAGCTTTATTAAAAATTAATATGGTTTCACGCTTCCTGAGACCACACATGCAAACTCCTTTAGGACTCTCAAATTCAAGTTCTTTAGGACCTGTGTACTTCAAAATGTTTCTCTCTAATAAAAGTTGTTCAATATCCTTCTTAATAATGACCAGGAAGGTACTTAGTCATCATCATATGATATAAATACATCACACATTCTTTCAAGTATAGAACATGTTTATTTATTAAACAGTCCTACTTTTTTGTAAACCAATCAGAATTTTTTTAAAATATAACTATAACAGGCCTATAATAGTGTTTAGATTTAGAAAACTTGAGCTGTTCCTAAAACTACCAACCGTGCATATTCCTTGACATTCTCATCCATTCCTCTATGCTTTATAACTTGTAATGATTGCTAGGCTTGCCTTTTTTCTACTTCTTGTATGTATTTATTTCAAACTGCTGTGTTCACTTCCCCACTAAACTAGAAATGTATTTTTCTGACTCTCCCCTCTTTCTTGATCACAATATCCTGACTTCTTTATAGATGTCATCTTCTTTATAGGCTCCCCCTACTTTATACCATTTTTCTATGTAATTTTTCTTTTCGCTCAGTCATTCATTTCCACAGCTTTTTTGGGAACAAGTCAAAATATATGTCTTGGGAACAAGAACACATAGCTGGTGTCCATGTGTGTGCATATAGTATGGATTGTAACCTTGCTTGCACATACTGAATGTAGCCATATCTAAATACTCAGGCAACCACTGACTTTCATTTTAGCAATTATCTTTACCATAATAAAGCCTGAAGTTGTTAGTTTCCCTAATATGATGGGTTTTTGTCAGCACAGGTAGTTTTTTCATTGATCCTGCCGGTCAAAGGGAAGGGGTTTGAAAGGGCCAGTCGAATCTGGCGAGTCAACAAATGGTTACGGGACTGGTGCCACAGCCAGGGGTTCGGCTACTTAGACCATGGGACTCACTTTGAGAAACCTGGTCTACTGGGGGCTGACGGGGTCTATCTGTCAGAGAAGGGGAAGAGCATCTTCAGTCATAGGCTTGCCAAGCTGGTGAAGAGGGCTTTAAACTAGAGATGCCGGGGGAGGGGAACATCAATCCATCCCACTCCTACCAGTTTGAGGGCAGGGCCAGCAATAGGTGCCCAGAGCCTGGAGAAGGAACACAGGTCAGCAGGAGAGCGCCTGAAGAGCAGCACAAAGGAACTCCAGACAGTGAGACAGCTTCATCGGGGGCCCAGCTTAGATGGCTCTATGCAAACGCACGTAGCATGGGGAATAAACAAGAGGAGTTAGAGACGTGCGCACGCCTGCAGGGCTACGACCTTATTGGCATCACAGAGACGTGGTGGGATGGCTCCTATGACTGGAGTGTTGGGATGGAGGGATACAGGCTCTTTAGGAAGGACAGGCAGGGGAGATGACGAGGGGGTGTCACTCTCTATGTCAATGACCAGCTGGAGTGCATGGAGCTCCACCTGGGGATGGATGAGGAGATGACCGAGAGCATGTGGGTCAGAATGAAAGGGAGGGCAGGGACAGGTGACATTACGGTGGGGGTCTGCTACAGGCTA
>NW_008824356.1:13317575-13319812 GCF_000699105.1 Pygoscelis adeliae | reverse complement strand
CCCCAAGTATCAATACAGGCTGGGGAATGAAGGGATTGAGAGCAGCCCTGCCGAGAAGGACATGGGGGTACTGGTGGATGAAAAGCTGCACATGAGCCAGCAATGTGCGCTCGCAGCCCAGAAGGCCAATTGTATCCTGGGCTGCATCAGAAGAAGCGTGGCCAGCAGGTTGAGGGAGGGGATTCTGCCCCTCTGCTCTGCTCTGGCGAGACCCCCCCTGGAGTACTGCGTCCAGCTCTGGAGCCCTCAGCTTAAGAAAGACACGGACCTGTTGGAGTGGGTCCAGAGGAGGGTCACAAAAATGATCAGGGGGATGGAACACCTCTCCTATGAAGAAAGGCTGGGAGAGTTGGGGTTGTTCAGCCTGGAGAAGAGAAGGCTTTGGGGAGACCTTCTTGCAGCCTATCAGTACTTAAAGGGGGTTTATAATAAAGAAAGCAGCAAAC
Organism: Pygoscelis adeliae; assembly: GCF_000699105.1. Taxonomy (NCBI): domain Eukaryota; kingdom Metazoa; phylum Chordata; class Aves; order Sphenisciformes; family Spheniscidae; genus Pygoscelis; species Pygoscelis adeliae. The sequence continues at coordinate 13,319,366 of NW_008824356.1, read as the reverse complement.
GTTTTAGCAGGGCCTGTTGCGACAGGACAAGGGGGAATGGCTTTATACTAAAGGGGGGTAGATTTAGACTAGATATAAGGAAGACATGTGACCTGACACACTTTAGCCTATCAGTACTTAAAGGGGGTTTATAATAAAGAAAGCAGCAAACGTTTTAGCAGGGCCTGTTGCGACAGGACAAGGGGGAATGGCTTTATACTAAAGGGGGGTAGATTTAGACTAGATATAAGGAAGACATGTGACCTGACACACTTTTGCCTTCTAACTCATGACTCTAAGAAAAAGAAACTGGGTGGTTTTTTTCTTTCACATCTGCTTTCCAGCATGAGAAGTTGCCCTCAGTGCCCACCCTTTGTTCTGGAATCACTGGGGTGGAAACGTTTTAAAATATAAAAGCCCTTGGCAAATATAATGAGAATTGGGATACAACCTGACGAGTAGGCACTATTGTCGGGCTGAGGATTGTTCAGACTGATATCAAAATAACACAAGGCCAATGAAAAGAAGCTAAACCCAAACTTTTCATAAAGCAAACTATGCAAACTGAAATCTGATTGAACTTCTTGTTTTCAATTCACAAAAAACCCTGAAAGAATCAAAACTGTAGTGAATGATTGTCTATACTTAATCTGATGGCCACAAGAGGGTACAATTTGTAAACTGTAAATGAGTATAATCGTCCCACGGAGGTTTCCCTAAGTGACATCAATCTTTTTTGAAGTCGCAAAAATCCATCTCCAGAACTGCGTAAGAGAAATTCTGGCACAGCACCTCCCCAGGCACATCCCCTCGGGGGCTGCACAGGTCGCCAAATGAAGGCGGTGAGTGTCTGTCTGCGCACATGCTGCGTGACAGTTTCCCTTCATCAGGGGCCATAATCTGCAGTTCTCAAGACAACTGAATCTTTCCAAACCTTTCACTGCATTAGCCAAGAACACCATACTGAGAACAACTGAGCGCAACATGCCTTCAGCTACATTATGGATGCCCAAACGATACTCGAGGGACATTTGTATTCTTAACCAGTCCTTGGGCATCAGAGCCAGGCCTGAAGGCACTGGCCAAATGGCTTCATCTGAGCACGTCAGGAAACTGAGGATCAATTGTGGAGCTGGAGACTGTCTTTCTCATGGGGCAAGCAAAATAGAAGACAGAGAAAGGAAAGCAGTGCTTGACTGGAGGCTTCCTTGTGACACGTAATTAATTCTGGGGTGAAAGCTCATAATCTGTGGTTTTGGCTCAAACCAGCCCCATATACCAGTGAGTATAACTCACTTGGACAAACAAATGTCAATACTTATTTGAAAGTATAAAATAAAAATAGATCGATCTAATTGAGTATATAAATTGCAACGAGTTCCCATCTACATAGCATTGTCTAGAGTATACTCTGAAATGGACTCCCTCATGCAGTGGTGTGTCTGTGGGGTCCCAAATGCACAAGCGTTTTTGCATATTTTAGGGAAATCTGTCAAACATACATTCAGATGTCGGCAGCAGTGCAAAAGCTGAGACTTGACAGCTTCTGTTTGTTATTGCAATTGTTAGATCCTATCTCCGTCTATGGAGATCCAACAGCCGCTCACCCAGAAACCGCTTAACTTTTGGATCACTCCGCAATGTGTGACAGGAAAAAAAGAAAGAAAAAAATCCTTTTGCGAGAGGACCGGCCCAGCCGTGCACAACAAACGAAAGACACCCCGAAACAAGGTCTCAGGTGCAACCCAGGGAGGTGAGGGGCGGAGCAGCTCCCCGAGGGCTCCTCTGCGCCGGGACCCGGGCCGCGCCTTT
>NW_008824356.1:13311676-13316646 GCF_000699105.1 Pygoscelis adeliae | reverse complement strand
GCCCCGGCGGGAAGGAGGGCGGCTTCTCGAAGCCCCGCGCTGACGGACGGCGAGAGAGGGGCTTCGGGCCTGGGCAGCTGCTGCACAATAGAGCCGAGCTCCAGGCCGGGGCGAGCGGCCCCTCTCCCACCTGCCTCCCACCGCCTGTTTCGCCCCGGCCTCGCCAGCCTCCCGCCTGGTTCCTTCGCCAGGGCCCCGGCCTCCGGGGTCGCCTGCTCCTGTCACCCCGGGCCGGCTGCCCGTTGCCGCCTGTGCCATCTGCTGTCCACCGCTGCTTCCACTCCTGTGGATCCACTTCTCCTCCAGGATCCCTTCTTCACCGCCTCTCCTGCCTGCCCTTCACCCTGCAAAGAGCCTTTCTCTTCTCTGCAGCTGTCCCCTGCGTAGGCTTTTGTGCAGCGCCTGACTGCCTGGAGCAGCTCCCCTTTCACATCTTCGCCTCTTTTCTTGTTCCCCCTCTTCTCCTGCGCCCCCAATCCTCTGTTACCCTCGATAATGAGGATCCTATTGGAGCACTGAAGAGGAGTAAGAAGAGCTTGCTTGGCGTGCCCGTGTGGGGCTGCTACCTTCTTTCCCGCTCCCCTCCTTTGAGGGGGGCCTAGCCCCCGACCAGCCTCCTGCTCCTCCAGCAATTGCAAGCCAGAGTGGTGGCTGTGGTGTGGCAGGCGGCAGGATGACTGACACCCGGCGGAGGGTGAAGGTTTACACGCTAAATGAGGACCGCCAGTGGGATGATCGAGGCACAGGGCATGTGTCCTCTTGCTATGTGGAGAGGCTGAAGGGCATGTCCCTGCTAGTCAGGGCAGAGAGTGATGGTAAGTGTGTGTGTCTGAAGGTACAATCTTTCCTTATCCTACCCAGAAAAGGAACTGGGCTTAGCTTTGTGTCTGTTGCCTTAATGTTTTGCTGCATAATTCAAACGTGATTCCTAAAAGCAATTAGGCACCAACCATAGTTAATTCGTGTTAGCCCAAGTGAAAGAAATGGAAGATTGCCATCAAGTGCAAGCATAGGAGTTACTTGGGTCATAGTGAATACACAGCGTTGCATACAAAATACGTTCAGGTCTTGTAAATCTTGTATGGGTTTGGATATCTAGTGATCTATCACTAGATGCCCAATGTATTCCAGTTTCAAAACTAATCAGTGTGATGCATCCTTCTTTAGATGCTTCTGGAAATTCCCTTGTGAAAGGAGGTGTTCAAAACTTAGATCATGTTTTTTAGTATAAATTTTTAAAAGGTCATTGGATGGCTAACACCCTCCTTTTTTCTCCTCCCCCACCCCCCCCTTCTCTTTGGTAGCAAGAATTATGCAAGACATTCTAAAAGCTATCAACAGTTATCAAAGTACAGTTGATATAGTAGTAAAGACAATACAATGGACAGAACAGCATTTTCAGAGAGGTTTTTTTTTAATGGAATAGTAGTTTTTCAGTCCTTCAGCAGTTGTAGATCTTCCTGTAAATAAACTAAAACAATGCATTATCAACTTCCTTCACATTTTCTGACAATGTATGACAGTAGTATAGGTTGAGTAATACTGTCTACCCCTGTAGCTACATGTTTGGGCTAGTCTTGATTATTGGTTAAGTGAGTTCATGACTGCTATGATCAGAGTAGATTTTAAAATGTATACTTTGCAATATCTAGCATGTTCCATTTTGCTAGTAAAGTCTGTCAGTGCATGACTTACTGCTTCATTAGATATATAGCTACTATATCTAGTGACTTGTAGATCTAGTTGTAGCTTGTGACTGTCAACAGACCTTGCAATTTTCTTTATTTGGCTTTTTCATTGTAGGAACTAGGATGAAAAGCAACTTGAGATTCATTAATTCTTACTGCTTGAGAAAGTTCTGACAAACTACAATAATTTCTACAGCAAAGATCAGAAACTGATACGGAGGAATCAAACTTTCATCTAAGCAGGATTTTTATAATTGAGCTTTTGATAAACATTAATGTCAGGGTTTTGTAGTTTCTTGATTATACTTAAATAAAATCAAGTACCAATTTAACTTTTTAATTTTACACTGAAGAAGGTGCATTAATAGTTTGGCCAACTTCATAATGTAAGAGAAAACATTCAAAATGGAAATAGACTTCGTTTAATTTCAAATGAGGGAGGGAGGTAAAAAGGTTAGCACTAAATTTTTAGGCTAATCTTTACAGTATATTTTGTTGTAGATACAGTCCTTTCTGTCTACATGGCTGCTGTGCTCATGTTTAAAAACTCTCATGTTTTCTATACATTAAACAATTTCCTGTTTTTTTTTTTCTTTGTAGAAAAGAAAGCAAAAGAACTGCAGTTCATAACCTGCTTGTGAAGAAATAGCCCATTCAAACTAAAATCCCTTTATTGACTTTCAGTGGGATATGTATGCTTAAGACTGATTAGAACCTGAATTGGACTGTTGTTGCCAGCTTATTTGTTGTAAATGAACATTTGTAAGAAGGAAAATACAAATTCGTATAAATGATCCCAAAACAAAGATGAAGTCATTACTTTGTGTTGCATAGCTAAGATACTCTAATGAAAGCACAACTGGCTCAAACTTACTAGTTGCACCTAATACACAGAAGTATATTTAATAGGATACACACATTAGACCTCTCTCAAACAGCATATGTATACTTCAAGAGTATTGAATAATATGTGGAGCTTAAGTTCTTAATTTAGTAGGTAGTATCAGTCCTGGGTAAATGTGCATTCTATTAATAGGCTAGTCTTTCTAACTTGCTTGTATAAACACCTCATAAAATTTGATTTATATTTTGTTTACTCCCAGCGTCAATTGTTTGTGGGCTGATTTTGAAGGCAAATGCAGTCATTTTTGCATGTGAGCAAATGGTTTGGAAAAAGGTAATGCCAGACTTTTGTTTTAGGTACTATGTAATTTGCGTGTTCCTTCACGTGCCTTTTTTACCTACATGAGGTAGTTGACTGATTTATTTTTTTCTAGTTATCAAAAACATACAAATACTAGGAACCTGACCTATACACCATTTGCCTCCGTGTTTCCATTGCGGTCTTGTCTTTCTTTGTCAGCTCCTCCTCTTTCCACAATAAAACTTCTTCCTTCCTCCTTTTCTAAACCAGCTTTTCCTAGGGTTTGAGCTGAGATTCATCCTGTGCGTGCTGGCATGTTCTTACTGACTTACTCCAGGAAGCTGACTGAAAACCTCGGGATCTGCGTGAAGTTGAGGGCTCCATTTCCTGAGTGGGGGAGGCTGTGGGGGATCTTAGCAGTAGTTCCTGCTGTGTATGGGAAATTCCCGCTCCTGTTAAAGGGCCAGTTCATCTGTGCACAGAGCACAGCAGAATTACTCGAGGTTCATTTGGCTGACCATGTGGGTTAGCACATAGTTCAGTCTTTTGATTGTGCAGCTGTGACTTGGTGTAGCTCCATAGTCACTTTACAAGCGGTTGAGATTTTATGGCAGGATCAGGGTGTTCAGAGAAGGGAGCTACAATCAGTATGCCAAGTCCAAGGTAAGCTATTACCTGGAACTAGAACAATAAGAAATGAATGAGTGCAATTTTTTTATCTATAGGAATGTTTTTTTTCTTGCGTTGGTGCTTTTTTAACACCACCTTAAAAGAATTTAGAGCACGTGAGTGATTTGTGTTGCTATTTGAGACATCTAATGCTCCCAGGCACTAAACTTTGAGTCATTGCAGGCAATTTGGAGTAATCTTTTATAGTGCAGAAATATCATAAACTGCTTTCAGATCAGATATATTATGGTTTTTTATACTTAAACAACTGTTGACTTTTTTATTAAAACCCTGAAAAATTTCTCTGTGTGATTTAGTTGCAGTTATTCTACTTGAATTGCAGTAGAGCAATAGCAAACTCTTTTCTTACAAATGACCACCTTCCATGTGAGTTTCTGTGTATAATCAGAAGCCTTTGATTTCTTAACCTGTTTCTCACATGGTATTTTAGGCTGCTGTGGCCTGCTTCATTCTTAAAATGTCTGTGTGCTAGGTTTTCACTGCATGGTTTCAGATTGCTTTTTTGTTCTGAGCCCGGATGACTGAAGTGACCTCTAAAATGAACTTTTCTGTTCAACTATCTTGGGTTAATTTGAAGGCTTAAACTTTAATTAAAAGCTTACTAGTCCTGTAACTAAACTTTTTGACAAGCCAAAGTGAATTCCCCCATTGGAGGCTGTATTTGCCAGCTTTCTTTTAGGAACTATCTAATCACTTCTATTCAGAAGTTGTAGTTTGCCACTTCTGAATTCTCTATGTTAATGACTTTTGCCACAGGGTAGGCATCTGCACCCTAGCTGTTTCTTTAGACTACGTATCAGTAACCCTGTAATACTGACAGAAGGCTTAGCCAAAATTTGGCTTAAGTTTGCTTTACTTTGCTCAAACTCAAGGGATGAATTTTATTTTTTAGGAAAGCAACACAGAAAATTTTGTGGTTATGTACTTACCTTAGGTTAAAATGAAAAAAATACGGGAGGGATTTTTTTTGTTTGTTTCTTCTTTTCTCCTGGTTCTCCCCTCTCCTTAATGTTTGGGTTTGACCGTTCAGAATGTGTTAGACTGAGGAATAGTCTCTTGCGAATGCAGAGTGCATTCTTGGACCTCGGTTTAAGCTGTTTCCTAAGTTTCTGTGGATTGGTTTCTGTCATTCAGTAGCAGCAGATCTGATTGCAGAACTTAAACCTCTGTGTGCATCTTGCAAAAAACAGCTCTTGAATTGAAATTTTCATTTAAACATAAAAATGTTTATACTGGTGAGGAGCAATGATTGACACTGTACCTTTTCTCCTTTTGAGGAAGGGTCCATGTAACAGTTTGATGGGAGAGGAGCAGTATTCCATATAAGCAGGTCTCCGCCATATGCATATATGTAAACAAGTCTGCAGATTTCTTGTTTAAGACTGCTGGATTGGGATATTTGATGTTCTCTGAATATCTTTGAAAATAGCATTGTATAGCTGTATGTA
>NW_008824356.1:13285384-13311629 GCF_000699105.1 Pygoscelis adeliae | reverse complement strand
TGATGTTGTAACAAAAAACCCCAGCTGTGCTATATTGCATTACAGTGGCAAATAACAGAATTCTGCAAATGAATGTTTTCTTCTTTATAGGTGGTTTCAGATGCTACTTTCTGGCACCAATGTTTTGCAGTTACCTTTACAAATTCATTCAAGGCTATAATTCAGAAAATAACTAGATCTGCATAATTTTGGGGGGTTTATTAAAACCATAGTTTGTATTCAGGTCTTACCTAACTTTGAATAGAGTCTTTGGGTCAATGAAGATGAAATTTTGTTGGTGTATTTTTATGAAGTAGACTGGATAGTCTTAACATATTCTAGGATAGTGCCAAGAGAAAAATACCTACAGTACCACAGTGTATTGGATTCATCAGTAAAGCTCATCTTAGATGTTTTCTTTCTCTGTCCTGCTCTATAGTATGTGATTTTTACTTTTTTCTTTAAAGAAAAAAGTAAAAATCATAACTGAAGAAAAAAGTAAAAATCATAACTAGTTTATGGCAAATGCAAGAGTAAGCATCTTGAACTGTATTTAGGAATCAATACTGATACTGACTTTGAATGGAGAACAACATTATTTGCTGTATGTTAAATTTCTGTAACCTTTTTCTAGATAATATATTTCTGTTACAGACATCTGTTAGTGTTGCCTGGTTCCCAGAAGCAAGTAACAGAGACCTAAGACTGCCTCATACCAGGAAGGGGCCTGTTCCCGTAAAACTTACTGTATGAAAATAAACTCACTGAACTAACTAGTAGAACAGTCACTGATTTTTGAGTCGTTGAACCCCTTTTGGAGAACAAATTGCACAAATGGAGCATCAGATTTTCCAGGAGGATGGATTTGGGGCAGTTATAGGTTATAGAGCACAGTTTACACTTTGGTATGTTTCTATCTTCATATTTTTCTAGTTATTGTCTGGAACGGTGAGGAATACGTTGAATCACGTGGTAATGAGAAGCAAGTCAAGCCTTTTAAGGCTTGATTTGTCTTGCCTGCAAGTGTCAGGTTTAGTAGAGAAGAAGAAATGCTCTTTTGTGGTAAGTCTAGTAAAGAGGTCATTCTCTAGTGTCTGCTTCTAGCCTGGAAGATGAAATGTCTGCATTCAATTGTCTTCAAGATTTTTTTTGATAGTATTTTGTCAAACATGGTGTTCAAGTTATATATGATATTCTGCTAATTTCAGGATTTCCAGGTCTGTAGATCTGTGTTCAGCAGTTAAAATATAATGTTGAAATTATCAATTGCTTTTAATTCTTACAAGATTCTAATTCATATTTGCTGCTATTAAATATTTCTAGACAGTAAAGGCTTTCTAGAAGGTAGTCAACCAAGTCAATAGCACAAAATAATATTCTAAAACTTCATGTAGTTGAAGCCGGGGCTTTGAAACTGAAAGTAAGATTGAAGTGAAATACTGCCTATAACTGATGATCGTAATAGAAAAGGGAATGCCGTTTTTAGATGTTCACTAGGCAAACCCAAAATTCAAAGCTTGAGACTATGGCCTAAGTACCACAGTGTATTGGATTCATCAGTAAAGCTCATCTTAGATGTTTTCTTTCTCTGTCCTGCTCTATAGTACGTGATTTTTACTTTTTTCTTTAGTTATGCTGTCACACTTAAGCAGATAACCTGCTTTGTTAACAGAGCTGATGTGGGTTAGAAAACTGGAAAAACTCTTTAAAAAGAAAAAAAAAAGGGTAGTTAGTATATGTGGTTTTGGGGGGAGATTGCTTTTTTTTGTGTCTTGTTTTCCCTTGAGGGCTGAGTTTTGTTGTTGGATTGTACCTTAGTTTGTAAACAGCTCTTACTGCAAGAGCAGTTGAGACAGGGTGATAGCTTCTCAAGCCAACTTCATTAGTGAAGGCTGCTTCTTTTAGAACAACAGACTTACAAATTAGGAAGAAGCAGCCATCACAAGTAAGTTACTTTGTTAATTACAATTCTTTTTTTTTTTAATCTGATTATCACATATATAGTAAGCTAGTGAATATAAAAATCCTTGGTAAAGCTTAAATTCATGAAGTAATAACCTTTCTTACCCCACCTGAAGTACTGTGTCCAGCTCTGGAGTCCTCAGTACAGTAAAGACATGGACCTGTTGGAGCAGGTCCAAAGGAGGGCCACAAAAATGAACACCTCTCCTATGAAGAAAGGCTGAGAGAGGTGGGGTTCTTCAGCCTAGAGAAGAGAAGGCTTTGGGGAGACCCTCTTGCAGCCTATCAGTACTTAAAGGGGGCTTATTAAAAAGATGGGGACAGACTTTTTAGCAGGGCCTGTTGCGACAGGACAAGGGGGAATGGCTTTAAACTAAAGGGGGGTAGATTTAGACTAGATATAAGGAAGAAATTTTTGACGTTGAGGGTGGTGAAGCACTGGAAGAGGTTGCCCAGAGAGGTGGTGGATGCCCCATCCCTGGAAACATTCGAGGTCAGGTTGGACGGGGCTCTGAGCAACCTGATCTAGTTGAAGCTGTCCCTGCCCACTGCAGGGGGATTAAACTAGATGACCTTTAGAGGTCCCTTCCAACCCAAACTTTTCTATGATTCTGTAATCTTCTATTAGTCAGTAGCAATTCTTCAGGAAAGCAGTGTGGATTTTTTTGTAAATGTAACCTGTAAGATTGAGGATGGTGATACTTAGTAAACAACCATTGGTTTGGGATGTTTTTTGCTGTGGATTTTATAATTGGTGTACTCTTCAGATAGTGAAAACCAGCTAGTTGTTGTTGATTCTGCTGTGAGATTTGGAAGTACAATTTTCAGTTCCAAGTATGTTTTTCGAATCCAAGTGATTTGTTTCCTTGTCCTGTCTTCAGGTTCTCTAGCTTCCATATTTAAGGTGGTTGAAGCATTTCAGTTTTTCTGTAGTGTAGATTTTGTGAAGATATTCGGCAAATATTCCAGTAATATAAATATAAGACTGCCTTAGAACTGCCTGTGAAACTGAGAGGTTGATACTTTTCTTAAAGAAAGTTTGGACACAAGAATAAATTAAGCAGGTAAATGAATGGAGAAGTGCCTCTATAAAGCGGTGATTGCAGCCTTATGTTTTAATTACAAGACTGACTATGAAAGTTAATTTATCAGTACTTCATGTACGTTGAGTGAAGCTCTGCAGATACGTAAGTTGAAGTCATGGCTGTAAAGAGTCCCTCATGCTCTGGCATTGGTGCAGCTGAACAGCAAGGTGGATGAGGGAAGTGATTGGACCAAAAATAAAAGCAGTTTTAAGGGTTGTTTTCACCTAGATCAACACTCTGAACCATTTAAATGTGACAAGTATTAACACTAACGCTTATGCAAAAGGAAGGGCAAGAAAACAGACATGAGAATGGAACTGCTGTTCTGTATCTTAAATCAGTATAAGCTGCTGTGAAACCATTGTTCCTAAGCGTATCACATCTGAAGTTTTTTGGTATTGGCAGTCACAATGATTGCCACTCTAAGCATTGGTTTCTAGATATGCTTTCCAGCAAACTAATAGTATTTTAGCTAAACTTTAAGAACAAATACCACATGATTAGCAAATTTCGTACAAAACAACTGTAGGTGATCTACGGAATGCAGCTGTGATGCTTCTTGTGTGCTGATTTTTTTGCAGACTTTATCATATCTAAAAAATTTTCTGTGGAAAAGTCATTACTCTAGAATAAGAAAGAGGTTAAAAATCCAGTCCTTAAAATACTCTTGAATGTTCTGTACTATGTGAACGATGTCTTTGAGGGAAAAATGAAATATAAAGCTGTAGAGTATGGGTTTAACAGGCTTATTGTTGGGAGGAAAGGTGTTAATACCTACTTGAGGAACAAGTGATCAGAAAATTCATGTTGAGATTGAAATTTTAGTACCCTCAGAAATAAGTGGAACTTTTTTTTTCCTAGGCTCTCTTCTTTTGGAGTCCAAAATTAACCCGAACACTGCGTACCAGAAGCAACAGGTAAACATACTTTTTTTTCCCTCACGTTTAAAGACAAGTTCTTTAACTTCAGCAATACAGTCCTTTTTTTGCCTCTATTGCAAATTATTTTGTATGTTCTTGTACCAAAAATAGGAGGCAAAGTAGTTCTCAACATTTTTGTGCATTTCATGATACGTGTGTTATTTCTCTGCATTTTTTGTGAAGTTATCTGTGTAACTTGCACTCTGTTTTACACCAAAAAATGCTTTGGGAGAGACGGGCAAAGTATAGTTGTGAAAATAGCAAAGTAGCTGAGGTTCCTGAGGGTTATGGTATCTGAAACTTAATATCATCTGCCTTTTTTCTTTATATTTCAGATACTACAACTTTCAGTGTATTTTATTTAAGAGAAGACTAGAAGGCTTTAAAGCTATTTGCATGTTTACCTTTGTTTGGCTTTTACTTGGAAGATAGATACGGGTTACTACTGCTTCAAAGCATTCTGTATACATAAAAGCAGCTTCTCACCTCTAGTTTGCACCTTGCTTCAATTATTTAAGCCATACGTTGTGAGCCCCTAAAGAATGCTACTGAGATGGATGAGAAGTGAACTGTAGGTCTTGCACTTTGTTTGTTGTTCTTATGTCATGGATGATGAGAATTACCCTTAGAGGTTTAGAAATACTGAACCAGATTGTATTTAGTTGCCAGTCTGGTCAGCTCAGACTTGCTAAAATCCCATCAGGTACAGTTAATGTATTAAAACACGCTTCAGTCTTCAGCTTTAATAGTTTATTGTAAGCATAGACATACTGTAGTTTTGCTTACAGGCAGTCCCAGTGGTTGTGCGGCTGCAGCTGTTTGTAGGATTGTATGTTGAACTGAATGGGGAGAACCAGTTTGGGTTTAAAATATCCTTCCTTGGAAAATTTAACCTGTATCTGCCCCTTGATATAATTCATTATGCACTATATAAACAGTCTGTACTGAACTACTGGTAAGGCCAATGTGGGGTGCAGAATCAATTGCAGGGAGTAAGAAAGGACAAGACCAGCAAAAATGCTAAGCAAGCTAAGTCTTAGTTGTAATCCTGACTAGCTTGAGGTCATGGTTCTATGATACAGTAACTTGAGCTTTAGGACTCCTAAAATGACATTGAGTATTTCACAGCTCTATGGCATAAAGTGCTGATCTAGCGTTAACTTGCTTTGCTGGTTCAAATCTGTTCAAAGAGCATTGAGGGGCAAGCTTTATATCAGTAGGCTTTATGCCAGATCAAACATGAAGCCTACTTAAAGTAGGCATAAAATTGTAAGATCAGTGGCAAACTAGCACACATGCCTGTCAGTGCAACAGCATTTCATATCTGTGCTCATTGCTGCGTTGGGTCAGACATGTATTGTAATCTAGCACTGCACAAATCAATACTGGTGATTGTGAAAACATGGTTAGAAAAATAAAAAAAATAAACATGAATCTATCCTGTTAGAACAGCACTGTATGTTTTCTGTGCTGGAGAAGGAAAAGTGCTGTTCTTAAAGCTTTCAAATGCTGCACAGACAGAAATTTATATTTGCAGATGGATTGTTCATATTATTTAAGCAAAGCAGTATCTAATACAGATTGAATGTAAGGCTCCTCTCTGAGTCTTGGAAATACCAAATCTTTCTTGGTGTGTGTATTAATCCTACTTTGTAGCACAGTCTTTCAGGTGAGGCCTACTTATCCTTTCCCTTAGTAAAAGGCAAGTTCAGAGTTTAAACCTGATTCCATATGAGCTAAGCTTGGAGCTTAGCAGCTGAAAGGAAGAGTTGCTTATTTCCAGCTCTGCTCATAGAACTCTGAACTGCCTAAACTCGCTAAACCACAAGAAAATCAACTTGGTACTCCAAATCCCTCTTCAAAAACTGGTAACTCTCTATGTCAGCAGAAGTTTCAAGCCACCTCACACAAGATCCATTTGTGGAACTGTGCGATGGAAGAGCGAGCAAGATCTTTCCTTTTTGGCTGCAGAATGCCACTTAGGTCATCTCAGTTACTAGTGAAATTGCAGCCTGAGATAGAAGACTTACTTTTGAGTTTGCCTGCAGTTGTCAGTTGCACTCATAAAATTTCAAGAAAAATCTCCTAGAAATGTAAGACTTAAAACTTCAAAGTAACTTTCCAGTGTTACAGTTTTACCAGCCTTTTATCTCAAAATTTTGTTGTGAGGGTGAATGTCCATTCCCTTTTAAAGGGGTACATAGCAGTACATCAGAGCTGTTTTTACTGTGACATACTTAGCGTGTGGCTTGTGGGCACTTCAGATATCTAATGGAGTAAGTGGATGAGTTCTGACTTTTGTCTAGGCTAACATGAGGCTTGTAAGAAGAAACAATCTTTCATTGGACCAACTACCATAATTTGTGGTTGGAAGGAAGGAGAGATGTGTGTTAGTTAAACTCTTGGGGAAACTTGCTGTGCCAGTTGCTTTGGGTTCTTCAACAAGCCTATAGATACCTTTGTGATAAACAATGAAGTTCTTCCATTGGTGAAAGAACCTTCTACCTATGCTGCACTATTGGTGCCAGTGTGAAATGGATTGTCTCAGTAATTGTTGATATCACAAATTATGCAATCTCAGCATACACATATGTATATTTTAATGATAACTGTCACATTAGATCATTATTTGTCAAAATAGTAGTGTAAAGACCTCAGTACAAGTTTGCCTTGCTGCCTCTGTTCTGTTGGTGTGTAAAATATCCATGGAAACCACAAAACCAAAACAAACCAAAAAACAACAAAACCAAAGCCATACCCTGTGAACCTGACCTTCAAGTAAAATTTTGACAAACTGTCTGCTTTAGATTTCTTAGGGTTTAGGATTGAAAGCAATGACTGCCTTTTATTATGGATTAGTCAGGTCTCTGTGTGCACATAAATGTTGATCTAATTGGTGGTAGATAACAACTGTCTGCTTTTCCTTTTGGAGAGGAAGAATACTTGGCAGATCTTGAGACCTGCTTGGGGACTCATTTTTCATACATCAACACGGTCCCGAGATACTTCAGTTTGCACAATCTAGTCCCTGGTCTTCCCAGACTTACCTGACATCTAGAAGTTTGAAATAATTCCTTAAAGCATGAAACACATAGGCAGTCTTTTAACTACCTTTTCACTAGTCAGATAAATTAGATTAGTCTTTCTGTCACAATGAAGAGTCATTTTCTGCTGTGCGTTGAAAAAGAAAGATATGTCTACATATCTGATTCTGTAACTATATAGGGTTGCTACCAGTGGAAGTTTTTGCATGCTCTGAACCGTGTACTTCCTGGCAAACTCATCATTACTTACACTAGAACTAGAAGAAAGGAATCTGTATGAGGAAAACAAGCTAGAAAGAAAACAACTTGAGAAACTAATGTCCTGTGGCTCAGAAAAAGGACTAATATTTCTTATGTTAAGGTATGATTTGTAGGCAGAAGATTTCTTGGCCTCCTGACTTGTGTTCTTGTTTAGGGCTATGTGTTAAGTTTTATTGGTATTCTTACTTTAAAATGTTACAATAATGATCCTATAACTGGTATGGAATATACTGGATTTAATTATGGGTAAGTAGCACACAGCTTAAAAGCAAATATTGTTTAGTAAGTGGAATTTAATTATACTGTGGGTTGCTGGACCACACATAGAATACTTAGTTTTCCTCTTCTGTTGTTGGTTGTTTTCTTAATATACTAGTAAAGGTAGAAGATATTTTAATTGTAATGTCCTGGTGAAGTCAGTTTACACACTTCAATCCATGCTCTGTTTTTACAGTTTGTTTTAAAGGCATTAAAATGACACAATTCCAGAATGGTAGTGACAGAGGTGCTGTTCTTAAACAAGTGATCCTTATTCAGAAAATGAATAATTGCACTGGTATTTTAGGACAACATACCTCTTCCTATGCAACCTTAAAGGAGGAATAAACTGTATACTAGCATTTATCTAGGGAGAAAGCTGATATGGGTGTGGACTGGGGTATATACTTTTCAATATACTTTCAATATGCTTTGGCAATTGTTTAGCAATAGAACAGTAAAGACTTATATCCTCAACTTTATTTTAGATAGATCCATGTACATCCTGTAACCCAGTGATGAAGAATGTATTGCATCCCTTTTTGTGCCTGAAACAAGGAAGACTTGAGTTGCTTACAGCTTACAGCTACAAAGTCTTGCCTCTGCACTAGAAACTTCAGTGTCTTGTGTCCTCTGCTTTTGCAGTCCCTTTTTCAGTTCCTCACAAGAATACAAAGCTTAAATTCATCCAGAATACCATCTACTAGCTGTGTAGCTTGAAGGTGGCTATCCTTGAATGACGGAGAGCAGATTTACTACAAAGCTAAATTTTGAAAAGATCCAAAAAGGCACTGTCAGAATGCCCAGAGAAGATGAACTTCCTACCCTTGCTGTCAGAACAAGCGAGCCAACAGTGAAACTATTTCAATAAAACTTGTTCCTATTGTAGCTAAGATAGTAAGGACAAGTGTTTGGTTTTGTGGGGTGAGGGGAGAAACAAGGGGAGTGACTGCTCCTGGTTTTGGGATGTGTTGGTTCATCCATTTTAAATGAACACATGTTCCTTTATCTTCATAATTTTCCTGTGAAATCTAATTCTTCTGCTGTTTCTGGGTGTGGTCACTAGGCCAGTGGGTTGAAGTTCTGTTATAGAACTAATAAACTGATTTTATTCTATGTGGTTTCATGGGAATGCAGCTATGCAGTCGCTAACTGAAAAATCATGTATGATTGTTGAGCTTTCATAGAAGCTAATAGAATACATTCTGCCAAAAGACCGAGTGTGCTTTTGATATGTTACTCCAGTTTTGGGGATAACTTGTTAGCATGTCCAGATATCCAGGTACTAGGTGAACAAATGCACAAAACCAAATGCAGAATTGAAACTTTATATTACATTACTGGGGTGAGTTTTTTTTAGCCTGAAGATTCTGCTGCAGCCTACCACGATAACTATATATATTTTTTTTTAACTTAAACCTGAGTAGTGCCAGTAGTTTATTTCAGAAGCAGAAAGCTGCTTATGAAACTGTACTTTTGACTGTAAATAATTAGCTAGCAAGATGCTGAAAGGTGGCATGTCCAGGGAAGTGTCTGTGACTATAAACAATGTAAGGGCATAGATAAGGAAGACTAGTAATCAGGCAGTCCAAGACGGGGAGGAACAGCCTTCCTCTGTTGAACTTCCAGTGGGGGCCAGGAAAGTGTCATAGGCCTAAATCATTTGAGGGCTAGTAGGAAGAGATTAATTTGCTTTTTAAGACAGAAGGCAAGAATTTATGAAAAGCCTATCTAATTTGGGGGATGGCTACTTCTTGAGAGTAGCCTAAATCTCATAGGGATGCCAAGAGAATATTTTGGAGCTGCAGAGAAGACTTGTATTCTCCCTGGACATGAACACCAGTGAGAGGGCATTGTCAAACAATAACAGTTTTCTTAATTTTATCACATTAGGAAAGAAATCTTAAATCAATTATACAGCAGAATCAAATCCTGAGTACTAGTTGCTCTGAAATGCTTCATTATGAAATCCCAGGGCTTGCTTTGGGGATTGTATGAATGCTGTACAACACACCTGCTAATCAGCTTCCTAATAGTTAAATAAAACTAATTTAATATCTAATAAAAGCGTGATTTCTGGTGAGTGTTAACGGCGAGAACTTGAGACTGATACTGTGTATTCAACAACCTGTCTATTAAGGAAAGTAAGCCTTTTGGAAATCACTGCAAAAAGTGAGGAGAAATCATGTCGTAGATACTAGGCCCTGTCCATCTAAGTACAATTGCCACTGCTTGCTGGCTTGAACTATTGCAGTAGTATTTTTGAAGGTTAGCTTCTTAGGAATGACGTCTCAAATAAAGCTGTAGCACACAGTAGTGCTTCCTTGAAAACGTCTAACTAACCAGAACTTGCTCCGTGTGGGCTTTATGCAGCCAACAATGAGACAAGCAGCAGAGAAATGCCCCATTGTATTCTGAAGAAGTTTTGCCTCAGGCTGTATCTTTATAAGGATAAGGGTGCAAAAAGTTAACTTCCATTGGTAGAAATGATAAATACCTCTTTATGGGAATGTTAAATACACAGGTCTTCTAAAAAGAGGCCATGCTCAGAATTTTTGCTTAAAATTAAGAATTCCTGATTATATCTGCACAGTCATAATGAACAGTAATATGAAAGAAGACAAATTTATATAAATGGTCTTAGGGAGACAGCAAATTTTGTATGGGCTAAGGTAGTGATGCCACATCCAACTGGCACTGTTGTCAAAATATTTTTTTGCGAAGCAGCAAATGACTTTTCAAACTTGAAATAAGATTGTGAACTCTACATAAGTAGTTTCCTGATTATCATCCTACTTAAAGAAGATCTTGCCAAGAACTCTTAATGCATCTTGAAAAATGTGAGGAGCTAGAATGCTAGCATTCTTGCAGAGCACTCAGTATAAAAGCCTTCAATAATAAAACATTTGTCCGTGTTTATGACTCAGTTCACACAATCTAGCTATGATTTAATACAGCAGTTTCACATTTTAATTGTGTATAACTACAAGCTAGATAAGAACAAATTTTAGATATTTGTTTTAGTCATCCCATCCAGTTCCTTGTCTAGAGGCTAACATTTTGTATGTAATGCAAAAAAAGGATATGTTTTTGATCAAACAGAGCCAGAACTGCTTTTATGAATCATAAAAGATTAAAGATTTTATGCTCATAGAGTGGTAATGTGCAAGAGTCATCTCCTTACCTTTCTAACCAATAGCTACTATTACTAGGTATATTTATCCACACTCCTGTTTCCTCTTGGAATGGAGGAGGCAGTCTTAAGAAATTTCATTTGCTTTTTGGAGTTGCAAGAAGTAATATTTGGCATTTGGAAGCAACAGATAGTCCTATTCCATAGCTGAGAGATCCAGAGTAGTTAGTGGATTCAGATTACACTGAGGAGATTTCAGATTAAACACATAGAAAGATTCCTTTAAATAAAACAAGCAGAAACTAGACTTATATTCATGTTTTTTTATCTTTAACTACATCTAGAATTTCCTTCAGTCACTTCTTCCTACATGTGTAAGTCTTGTACTGCTCTTCTTTTTGATGATTATAAGCTTTGTAGGATTAAGATAATGGAATTACATTACTAACTGTCTGTGTTTAACAGTGAATTTAAACTTTGACTGAACTGTGTATTATGCAACAGAGTGAAGTGCTTTTCTCACTTTGTTTCATGTTTGCTTTTTAAAAGCCCTCTGAGGCAAGAAAGGATGTACAAGCAAATACTCTCTTACTAAAGATCCGGAGAATAGCAATTGATAGATTTCTGTTAAGATGCTGATACTAATCTATAATATGAAATCCGTGTGTGATAAGGCAACAGATAACTAACCGTTTGAAATTGTTAATATTGGCAATTGGAAAATACTTTTCTAATATTAATAAACCAAACTTGTTTCTGCTGCTCAAATAATTTCTTTCAGCAGTTTTTAGTTTTGCTTTCCAAAGAAGAAACAATAAAAAAAAAATCAGAATGTGTAGAGGTGAAAAATACTGTCTGAACTTCCATGTATGATAGCAGATGATCTTGTTTAACAAGAACGATTGCTATACTATGGCCAAATACACTTCTGTACATCTGTGACTATAGTTTTCAAAAGCAGCTTTACCTTTGTGTCTTCCCTTTCGTTTTTCCTGTGCCTGCTTTCTTCCTGCCATCCCTCCTCTCCCCAGAGGAAAAAGACAGACGACCTGTCTTGGACCAGTGCTGGGTTTTATTCAGAGATTTAGAGCTTTTGTTTATTCAACTTACCTCAGTTACTGTAAATAACACTGTCCTTATTTGTGTTCTTTTAGTCATTTCCCTATTTGTTAGTCATGTTATTTATAGAGAAGAAAATACGTTTTGATCTTCTTTTGGAAATGGCTTGCTTAGAAATCTAACCGCTTTCACTTAAATGGAAATGTAATTAGATAGGAATGTTGCAAGTTCTGCTAGGGTCTACTTAAGATTTAGTGTTAGGGATTTTTTTGTTTTTTTTAAATTAAACAAGCGCTATTCAGTGGGATGCTGATGAGAGTGGCCTTGAAAGTTACTGCAGTATAAATACTAATTGCAGTGATTAATGTATTAGATTTTGAACCTGATATATACAATAAATGCTGCAGTAAGGTACCTACTGTTTTTAAAAGATGGTTAAAAAAAAAAAATCTTTTTTTTCCTTCTGGACCTTCCCTTTCTAAATTTTTGAGAACTGCTATTTTTCTTACTCTATAGGAGTCAGCGGTACTAGGTGCTGTCAATCTGTTATTACCAGAGTATTTGCACCATGACCTGTCTTGTAGAGAATAAACTATTAATTGTGACTTTCTTCTTCCTTTTGTATTTTGGAGGTGGTCTTCCTAAAACCCTTTCTTCTGTGTACCACCTCTTCCTCAACCCTTTGGAAAAGGAAAAGGTAAACTATTTGCCATTTGCAAGGTAAAGCCATTAGTACCTCTGAAGCAGTATAGCTGCTCTGGTAATGGCAAATTGATTATATTGTGTTGCTTGACTGAATCCTAACAGAGCTAGCTGATCGTGCTATTTAGATGATAGTTTAGTTTAAGGAGTTTAGTAAGTGCATATTGAAATCTAAATGCAAGATTTCTCTTTATCTTCAGTGTTCATTTTAATATTTGAAATAAATTAAGCCTAATTAATAAACTGTCTTAAACTTTATAAATGTCTGGCAACTTACAGTGCTTTTACAAATATTTAAAATTAATTCCTTTAGGAACAATCACTATAAGCAAAATCTATACTTAATGAAGCAAAAATAATCTCTTTTATGGTTCTCATTGAAATATAAGTAGAAAAATTCTCATGTCTGTTGTCCTAGTGAGTAAATGCATGTTTTAGCACTTAACTGAAATAATGCAGTTTCATGGGGCTGTATATATTTAATGTGGCTATATTTCAGCTAGCTGTTATAGCAAGACAAAAGACTTTCAAAAAATTTGATTCAATATGTAAATAATGCAGGTTATATTTTTTTCTTTGGGGTTTTTTTTTATTCTAACAGTTATTTAGCAGACTGTCTATGAACTACTGCATCAAATATCTTATCAGTGTGCGATATTGGTGTTTGCAGCATCAGCTTCCACTTCCATATATTGTTTTTGCATGCAATATGAGGGCTCTGATAAACTCTTGAACTGTTCTAGTAAGTAGATGAGAGCTAAAGTGTCTGGGTAGTAAACATAGCTAAGCACTGTTTCAACTAACTTCTAGAAATCTAGGGCAAAACATCCTTTCAGAATTGTAGTTTGGAATGAGTAAAAGTGATGTGCGTGGTTCAGTGTAATAGGTATGCATACTCTTAGGCAGTTAACTGTGTGCATATTCAAGTTTCTGTTCTTGTTTAAAGTTTGTAGGTATCTTGGGGCTGCTTTTTAAGTAGCTCTTCTGTGCATTAGCACAGTGTCTTCTGGGACCTATAAAAATGAGAAAAATGATTGTAACTTTGATCCTACAAAAGTTGTGCAGTTTTATTTGGTCCAGTTGAAACAGATTTAAAAAAAAAAACAAAACCAAACCTGTTGCTTTTGTTACCATATTTTATCAGAGGATGCATTGAGGTAGAATTACATATTCTAGATCAACCTTTTTGAGACTTACAATATTATGGTCACGTGAATTAAGAACTAAAACTTTCAGTATCTTTCTGGAACTTCCTTATTCTGATTTATGCAAAAATGTTTTTAAACCTAAGAATCTGAGGACATATAAAAAACCTAAAAAGTATGATGATTACATTTGTATTGTAATACTGTCCTGTCATAATTTGGTATCAAGCTGTTTTTATTTTAAAATGTTACTCTTTAAACACTATTCAGGTTTGTAAACTCTGAAATACATTGCCTGAAAATACTCTTCCTCTCTTTAAAGGATACCTTGATTGTGTGGTCTGAAGCTGAAAATTATGATTTGGCACTTAGCTTTCAAGAAAAAGCAGGATGTGATGAAATATGGGAAAAAATATGTCAGGTAAGTTTGATATAAGTTTGATAAATGTAAGATTGAGACAACCTAAATCGTTAATGTTTGTGTTCAGAATTTTTGGACAGTTCTAAGAGGTGAATCTGAACACAGTAGATAGAAAGTAAAAACTATTGTCTTAGCCACCTCCCCCAAATTTTGCATTTTTTAGTTTGAAAACTTTCTCCTTCCTCCAGAAATTTGATATGAACTTAAACTATGTGTGGAGGGGTTTTTGTTAGAGCATTTTCAGGTCTTTTTACTTAACGTAACTGTATTATCACCCAAGGAAGTTTAGCTCAAAATGAGTGCTTAAAAAGTTTCATAACAATTAATTTCATCATTAACTTTTTCCAGGTTAGCCAGAAGGGAAAAGGTTACCTGTCCAAAGTTTTATTGTAGAGAGAAGAATGTATGTGAGCTCTTAGTGAATTTTATAATGTTGTTGTGGTTTAACCCCAGCCAGCAACTAAGCACCACACAGCCGCTCGCTCACTCCCCCCCCTTGGTGGGATGAGGGAGAGAATTGGAAGAGTAAAAGTGAGAAAACTCATGCATTGAGGTAAAGACAGTTTAATAGGTAAAGCAAAAGCCGCGTGTGCAAGCAAAGCAAAACAAGGAATTAGTTCACCATGTCCCATCGGCAGGCAGGGGTTCAGCCATCTCCAGGAAAGGGGCTCCCTCCCTCAGCTTTTTATTGCTGAGCATGACATCATATGGTATGGAATATCCCTTTGGTCAGTTGGGGTCAGCTGTCCCGACTGTGTCCCCTCCCAACTTCTTGTGCACCCGCAGACTACTCGCTGGTGGGGTGGTGTGAGAAGCAGAAAAGGCCTTGACTCTGTGTAAGCACTGCTCAGCAGTAACGAAAACATCCTTGTGTTATCAATATTAGTCTTCATCCTAAATCCAAACCACAGCACTATACCAGCTACTAGGAAGAAAATTAACTCTATCCCAGCCGAAACAAGGACAAATGTATTTCTCACTGATTTAACCGTATCTTATTCATATTTATCTTTCTGCATTTCTCATTATTCTTTCTCGTATCTCATTCTTCTGTTTCAGGTGAGGGGAATAGTAGTTTCTCAACAGAACTTTTTTCCATGTAAATGTGACAATATGCTTCTGTTGACTGTCAGGGTATGAAAGGTTGATCTGATAGTTGAAGTAGGAGATAGCTCTGTCCCTGTATTGTCATCTCACAGGTATAACTCTTACAGTTTAAAGAAACCAAACAATTTATATGTAGCATGTATGTATTTTAATATGTGCTAATTAACTCATCATGTTTTACCACTATGACCAGATGACTGTATAGTTACTGAGTCAGTATTGTTTCTGGATAACATTTGGTCAGGTATTAACTATTGACCAATTCCCAAAAGAGTTCAGTCAATATATTAACTGATGTTAGTTCAATTTGTCGGTTCCTGTTTGGGTTTTTTCTTCCATTCGAAGCATTACACCTTTTTTTAATTTTTGTGCTACGTTAGGTGGGATTTCTCTAAATTTGTCTAATTCTCTATGTGCTCTCTCTTTCTGTTCTTAACAGACGACTGGCTCTCTCCATTCTGTCTTTTGAAGTTTGTTCTCACTGATTTCAGAAATAAAGCAAAAGAAATCTGGTTTCATAATTGCATGTGTATAGATCATTCCTTTTTTTAGAAATGAGTCTTTTCAGCAGTTTACCACTTACGTAAATAAGTACAGAAACTTATGTAAATAAGTACAGAAACATTTCCAGGAACCATAGCAGTCAACGGACCAAAAGTTGGGGACAGAAACAAAATGGGGGAAAGGGGAAATTGTGTTCTTGGGAAACACCCAGATAAGAAGCCCAGCTTCCTCAGCCTCATGTAAAGATCTAATATTTGTAAGAAACCAGTGTCTTTACATCCTGTTTTGAGGCCATGCTATTGTATTTGTGCCTGGTGTACTTTAAAGATCTTAAGCTTCCTCAGTCATTAAAGCTTCTTCCAAAAGGAAAACTTTGATACCACTTATACTGGAAGTGGTTGCTGATGTATAAACAGAACAGTATGTGGGTTTTAACAGCATTCTGGATTTTAGTCTAAGTAGAGGCTTGCTGTTATCCATGAAGAATTATTTCTCCCAGATTTTTCTTGCTGATTTTCAAGATTAAAAAGAACAGTACCTTCTACCGTTCTATACAGCAGTGCTTTTCTGGATTTGATGCATCAGACTCCAAGCAGATACTACAATTAAGATGCCATTAAAGCTGAAACGCTCTGGTGCCCAAGCATCTGCCTCTTTTTTTTTTTTTTTTTTTTCCCACTAAGTCGTACTTTCTGCAGTTTCCTCGTTGTATCTCTAGAGACATCTCTGCAGATCCTGTGCCTTGTTTTTCTGACAGCTCCAGATTTCCACAACTGTTTTGTTAATGTTGGTTTGGGGTTTTCTGTTCTTAAGAGGGGATTCCGTGCTTCTGTTGAGTATTTAGAAAGTGCACGGTAACAGATTTTGACTTGCAGCTCTCCAGGACTGAAAACAACAATTAAATCAACAAGACTGGCCCCTCTCCTCTGTTTGAGGTAGCAGAAGCTTTGAAAAGCATCAAGAGCAGTTAAATAGCCTATAGATAAATGTTTAAAGCTATCACTGCAATATTACAATACTGGTTTGCATTTGAAAATCTGTCTGCAGAGAATAAAGACTGGAAACAAATAGCTTAGTTCAGTAGTCTATTAAAAAGTTGTTGTCCATATTAGTAATTATGAATTTCCTTTTTTATTTGAAGTACTCAGAAAATGTAGCTTTTTTCTTTATTCTTCCTCCTTTTTATAAAAAATAAATAGAATTAAATAGAATTAAATAACTAATGTAGAAATAATTTTGTAACGCCTTCTGTTTGAAGAAATCGTTTCATTATCTCTTATTTTCCAAACCAGCTGTACTCAATGTCAAACTTCCATTTGCACTTCTGTTTTGGCCATACAAAGAAAAAGTGTGTGTGACATTTGAAATGGTATTTTTAAAACAGCGTTCAAGTAGCATTAAACATTAAACTCCACTTTTCTGAACACATCTTATTTTGTAGGTTCAAGGCAAAGACCCTTCTGTCGATATTACTCAGGACCTTGTCGATGAATCTGAGGAAGAACGTTTTGATGATATGTCATCACCAGGTCTAGAATTGCCATCTTGTGAATTAAGTCGGCTAGAAGAAATTGCAGAACTTGTGGCATCTTCACTGCCTTCACCATTACGTCGTGAAAAACTCGCGCTAGCACTGGAAAATGAGGGCTATATTAAGAAGCTCTTAGAAATTTTTCATGTGTGCGAAGACTTGGAGAACATTGAAGGACTACACCACTTATATGAAATTATCAAGGGAATTTTCCTTTTGAACAGAACTGCACTTTTTGAAGTCATGTTTTCTGAGGAATGTATAATGGATGTAATTGGATGCCTAGAATATGATCCATCTTTATCACAGTCACGGAAACACAGGGAATTTCTGACTAAAACGGCAAAATTTAAAGAGGTGATTCCTATATCTGATCCAGAGCTGAAGCAAAAAATACATCAGACATACAGAGTACAGTATATTCAAGATATGGTCCTACCCACTCCCTCAGTTTTTGAGGAAAACATGCTATCAACACTTCATTCTTTCATCTTTTTTAATAAAGTGGAAATAGTTGGTATGTTACAGGTAAGTTTAAGAATTTCACAGTCTCTTTATTTGCACTTGAGCAGAGAAAGTTGGATAATTTTTCATGGAAAAATTGAGGTGCTTCGGTGGAACTTTCACTTCTGTGATTCTGAAAGTCATTTTGAAGTATGACATATAAAAGGCATGGATTTGAGTACTGAGCTGTTAAATATATGTTCTAAAATTTCAGATTTTGGACTGGATTTTCTGTAACTGATTTAAATGGAGCAAACATATGTAGAATCCTGAATGAGGTTGTTAGGAATGAATAGTACTGTTTGCGTTTTGAAGGGTTGATTTTTGTTAGGGTGGTTTTTTTCTGTATTTTGGGACTTTTTAGGCACTACAATTAAGGATAATTTTTGTCATGTTACCATGACAAAAAAAAAAATTACTTCACCTAAATTTCACAAATACAATCTCATACCAGGATATAACTGTTTCTAATTTTGAAGTAAATTAAATTAGTTGTTTGGAAAGTACAGGTTCAGAACATAACATTGCCTTAAGTGCTTGAATGTTTTCTTAGTTTGTCTTAAAAGTCCCTAAATAATACTGCTTGGAATTACCAGTTTTTCATGACATATGTATTACTGCAAATGTAAAGAGATTATATGATGCTTTAGATATCTTACGTACGTGTGTCTTAAGTATTCTGCAACAACCCATGAACTTCCTGAACTGTGTAGAAATAGGTGGCACATCTCTGTAATGGGAGCTTCCTAAAGCTTTCAACTATCTCAGCAAAGTGTTACAGCACATGTATTTTGGTTTGTAGAAGTTAATTATCATTATCTTAATGCTCCTAACGTTTAATAAATGAATAGCCACTGTCTTTGTAGGGGCTGGCTGATCTGGAGGAATGGACAAAGTGCTAGATGCTACTGATTAACTTAATCACATTTATCTTCAGTTGAATCTCAGAATGCACCCTGTTTAATTTAATGGAAAATGGAGCAAAGAAGAGTGAAAATTCCTTTTGCAAGCTTATATGGCAAATCATTGTCAAAACTAGGCCTCCTGACTTTTCATCCACCACACTCAGTTGATCAGAATACTGATATTATTTAATCCACTCTCTCAAAGCTTTAGTCTGTCATGTCTACACATGGAGTATTTGATAAGCAGCCAGATGTGCAAGACGTCACCCAGGTCTGGCAGCTGAGTCATGTGCCTCACTTATTGGAGACAGACCATCACTTACTGGAGCAGTCACTGTAGGCCTGGTGGAACACCTGGGGCACCTTCAGTAGTACTAGACCCCAGCTTATGCCCAACTGAACCAAACTCTTCATGTCTGTATGTGTGTCCTTGATAAACAAAGTCACAAATGTGTATCTGAAAGAGTCAAAAGGCCTTAATCATTTCGGAGTGGCCAGTTTGAGAAAGCTTACAAGCCTGACTTTGAGAGAGTGCTGAAAAAGATTCAGTTAAGGGGTCTCAACTTGAGTATCCGGTATGACTAGTGTCTCAAATATCTTGACCTCTTTGCAAGGGTTGCTAAAAGTGAGCCTGAGGATGATGCATTTTGCGTGGAGGAGGAGGAAGGGAAGAATTATTCAGGAGTCTTGGTGTCAGTGGCTGACTCCGAGAGGGATCTTGAACTTTGAAAAGGAAACTGGGCAAGGAGAAAGGGGACCAGATCCTGCAAAATCATTAAGGGCATGTTTCCCAGAAATCCCGAGGTAACTTGATTGAGGACTAGTGGCTGTCTCTTACAACCTGTGCT
This sequence comes from Pygoscelis adeliae, assembly GCF_000699105.1. Taxonomy (NCBI): domain Eukaryota; kingdom Metazoa; phylum Chordata; class Aves; order Sphenisciformes; family Spheniscidae; genus Pygoscelis; species Pygoscelis adeliae. The sequence continues at coordinate 13,292,261 of NW_008824356.1, read as the reverse complement.
AGGTTAATAGATGTAGGGTAAGCTTGGGGTAGAATATCAAGGTTTAGTGTGGTTGCAAAACTTGTTAGTTGCAGTTTACGGTTGAAATAGAGGCTCAGATCTCATTTTGATTTGTTGTGTGACTGCAGGTTTCTGAACCTTATCTTCACTTCTGTTGCTGTTGTCTATGGTTGAGAATAAAGTATGCTCCCTGTGCAGTGGAGCCAGAAGAATTAGGATTGCATAACTTTCAAAGTTCAATAAATATTTCAAATTGTTCAAGTGCTTTCTACAGCTTTGAGGAGCCAAGAGTGGTAGCACACAAGGATGAAAATATATCCTGTGCTATGTTGCATTTCCTAGTCCTTTCACGGTACAGCTCTATAGCATCGAGGGGGAGCTCCCTGAGTTTATAAATAAGATGTTGGGAATTATTTTACATTGATAATCAATTCTTGATTTTGAGGGAATTAAAAGAGGCTATCACAAATTATATGCCCATTGCATTTCAAAGAGATTAAAAGACTTGCTTGCTTGATTGATTGATTTTTCAAGTTCTCGCAGTGTAGCTCTAAGCCAAGGTTTAAACCTACTTACCTGGCATTAATTTATTCATTTATTTATAGAGCAATATGTCAGGTTGCACTTTTCTGTAATCTCTGCCCCCTAGCATTTCATTCTCCCCTTTCATTTCTCCACTGTGCCCATTCTCACAGTCCATGTATAAAATGTGTGATACTGTTCCTTCTCATTTCTTTAAGCAGAATAAATAATGTTCTGAGAACAAAATTAAAGATAGCTTTTGTTGATTTCACTTCTATAACTAATTCTTAAGGTCTTTCTTCCATTAGTGTATGGTTTAACATGCATTTCTGTAGCTGGTTGTATCGCAGTCCTTTGGTGGGGGTGTGTGTGTTATTTAATGAAAGATTTGAAGTTTTCTGTAATTGGAGTTCCTGGCATTCATTATTTCAGATCTTTAGAGATCCTGGTGCTTGCTAACCTTACGTGTGTACTTAAGAAGCTGTTTCTTCTATAAGTCATTATTAATTGAAGAGTTTCTGGGATGCTTCGTGGTAGTTTATTGGGAGCCACAGATGAGTCTCAAGTTCTTAGTTGATGCGTAATACAGGTTGTTACGCTTCTGCTGTTGATTTTAGGTTGTCTCTCCTGAAGCATTGAGGGTGTGACGAAAGAGCTATCTTTTTAGGAAACTTCTCAGATTAAAAGTGAACTCCCTGAGCAGCTGGTATCCTGTGACATACTGCAACTATTGCGTGTACAACTGAGTTGTTTTATATTCTGTCCTTTTCTCTCACTGGCTGTGAAGGACAGGAGAAGGAAAACTGTTACCTCCACCATGGAAAAAAGATGGGCTCTAAAGAGCCCTTTTCATGTCAGGCGGTGTATTAACTAAAGTGGCACTTTGCAATACCCTCATCTCAAATTAACTCAGCCATACCTTAGTTACAGAAAAGTGACTAGAAACTTGTACAAGACTCTGCAGATTGTACCTTATGCTTTTTGACAGGCCAGGTGACTTTACTCAAAATTACCACCGTGTCTTATTTAAGGTATTTCGTGTCAAGGTAGGACATTTAAGGTGATTAAAGGTCACTGAGATTTAAGGTCAGTTTTTCAATTATAACTAGTGAATTCTGTAAATAAGAATATGCTGATTCTTAAGAATTCTCACTTTATTAGGAGAGATTTTGGACATCTTTTTAAAAAAAAAAGGAAAAAAATATATAAATTCTGTAGTCATGGAAGATACCTGCTTCCATGATTTTGCTTTCTTTGATAGGTAAATAAATTTTGCCCATTCTGTGGTAAAACCAAAAAGAGAGAATGGGTCACATCTGTCACTTAGGGTTATGAACTGTATTACTCCCTCCATCTTCATTAAGGTTAGCTTTCCCATAATCTTTATAAAAATGCTTACACTGATGGGCTTTTCTGAGAAATGGAGTTTATTTGTGATTTAATTGTCTAAGATCTGTCATTTTAAGTAACTACGTCAAGATCTCACTAAACTAGATACTGTTGATCATGATGGATAGTAAATCCATGATACCAGTATTTCCAGTCTACAGAATTAACTGCTGTGGAAACCTACTCAGTTATAGATTTTATGATTCGCTGTGCGTTAGATACGAAAGAGGTATATAACTTTTTTTTCCAATTTCAGCCCCTCCTAATATGCTCTTACTGCTTGGGCTCCAGCCTGTTCTAGTCTTGAGATGTCATAGCCACCAAGAAACCTTGCTGAAACATGGAGTTCGCCAAGTTTTGAGAGTGGGGGTGGGACAGGTAAGTGGTGTTTCTTACTTTATATGACGCTCTTTTGCAATTTTAAAAATCTATACTAATGTTCACACTGGAGGCCACCAGTTCTTTCCCTTTGTATTATTAACCAGTTCTTAAAAACCAAAAACTTGCAAAACTGCGCCATAGAGTGAGCAAACACTGTTTCCTCCCGTTCTCTCCCCCCTTTCTCATTGGCGTGTTCTTTTTGCCAGCAAGATCCTGTGGTGTTTTTATCTTCCAGAATACAGAATATTGTTAGGGTTACTTTCAAGTATGTGTATTTAGCCTTCAGAGTCTTTTAGTTTCAGGAAAGTGGAGAGGGGAAGGGGAAAATTGGATATATGTTAAAATAATTTATGTGCCTAGTAGAGCAGTGATCACATGGCATTAATGTTCTGGTAAATCAGCTTTTTTAAATACAGAAATCATATTACTCATAGTCCCTATCCCCCTTTTCAATAACTAAAAAATTGTAGGCATTTAGGTACATCTGTATATCTTACTGGATTTATATATAACAATAGGCTGGTTTTAATTTTGAAAGTGGTTTTACAGATAGTTACTTATTCTAAACAGAACTCCGTGGATGTAAATGTGATTATCTGTAGTTGTTTTAGAGGAACAATTGTGTCAGTGCATGTTGGTAGTTTTGCCCAAACGTATTAGGATTGGAACGTCTCCTGTGGTCTGCTGTTTTGCAGTAGCTGGCTCAGGAATAACTCTGGAGTTTTGCTTTCAGCAGAATTTACCTTGCAATAAAGTGTAAAAGGATGCCATTTTCTGGGGGCAATGACTTAGTGAAAGAAGTTTACAAGTGGTGCATGCTAATGATTTCTGAGATTAACTTTTTCATTGTAGAAAATGATTTTCGATGTGTACAGCAACTCCAAATGTGATCAGGTGGATCCCGCTGCTGTTTCAGTGTGTTGTCTCCAGTGGAAGTAGTTTATTGGTAGCAAATGAAGGCATGTGTGGGAAGGCAGTCTGAGATAAAGGAGATTGAAACATTTTTAAACTATGAAGTCTTCTGGTGTGGTAGCAGGAAGGAATGTATGTTTGAAGCTGTAATTCTCTGTTTGTTGGTAACATTTTATGAAACTTTCACTTTCTGGGCTGAAATATTATTTCTGCCTAAAATGAACATGGAGGTGGAAAATAGGATGGAAAGTATACTCTTTTTCCAGCTCAGGTGTCATTGAGTTTCTTGGAATTTTTTTTTGAGAAAGGGATGTTTTTCGTCATTTATCTGTAATCACAGACATGAAGTATCTGATAACGGAAAGTTAATTATATTTGAGAGGCCTGCTTTTGAAGAATGCTTTTTTTTTTTTGAAGTGCCTTTTGGGAGGAGGAGGGCTGCTTTGCAAGTTGAATCACAAATGTAAATAGTGTCTTTTTTTGTGATCCTACTTTGTCTGTGGGTTTTCTTGTTTTTAAAGTCATAAATGATTGAGTGAGTAGATGGCCTGGCTTAATTTTAACTTCATGAACTTTGAACAGTATTAAATCCTAGGAGCATCTACTTAGATCTTGCAAAAGCATAAATGAATATACTTAGTGTTTGGTATATGCATAGTTACGTATTGCACATTTAATAATTTCTGTGCATGGAGAAAATAGCTAGATTCTACAATTGGCCCATAAACTATCATTTGCAGTTTTGTTTTCCTGGAAAACAGTTGTGACCTTCACAGCTTCTAAGGTACGTCCAAATGAGTTTTGATACTTGTCTGCGTGAAGAGGTGAGATACTGTAAAGAATTACACATTTGCACTGTGTTCACTTCACAGACATATTTTGGGGGACTTTTGCAAGTTGGAAAAAGGAAACATTTAAGCTGTGTAATTCTACATTTGGTGTTGGTGCTTTGTGACTTCTAAGATACGTGAACTCTGCTCTGACTGTGCATTTCCATAGATACTGGTAGTGTTGTTCAGGAATGTATCTTTAGATATGCTGCCCTTGTCAGTAATTTTACAGCTTGAGAGAGGGAATCTCTTATTTAGAATGTTCACTGCAATCCAAATTTTTCTATAAATGTGAGAGGGTTGGGTTTTTTCCCATCAGTAACAACCTGTCTACCTTTCATTAAGTCTCTGGAATGAGACAGCGCCTAAATGCATTTCAGGGCTAAGACATAACTGCGAAGTTAGTAATAAGTTGTTTTTATTTTCTTGTAATAACTGCCACTTACTGCGTATTATCCGTGTAAGTGTGGGATGTTTCAAATCACTCAGATCCATCTTAATTAGTCTGATTTTAAATAGATCACAGTTGTTCTGAGGTCCAGAGGTTTCAGATAATCCTATTAATTTAAAAATACAATGTATTTAATGGAGTTTGGGAGAGGAGATGGTGTGGGAAATGCTTCAATATTATATTTAATACAGAATTGTAAAATACTGTATTATAGTATATATGTGGAGGGTTGAAAAATGGTTACATACCGAACTTCTGCAAATTCTTCCTGAAACATTAAGTGTAAGCACTGAAGTCTTCATTGCTTCCCAATGTTAGGAAGTCCCCTCTACAAGCCCCAAATGTTTGCAAGCCCAGTAACAGGGTGAGTGGGTTGGCCTCCGCTGCGAATGGCCACATCTTGAACGGGGCAGGGGTGTGGCGGGATCTGATCAGAGAGCTGAGCTGGGGTCCTGCCCAGCAAGGCCCTGCCTGCCGAGCTCTGCCATGTAGTGCTGGAAGTGCAGCTTCCCCAGCCACCTCTATCTCTGGGGCTCTGCAGTGGGTCATAAACGAGACCCACGTATCACCAGCAGTGCAAGGTCTGCTCCTCTCCTTCCACATTTTCACTTAGAAAAATAATTTCATACTTCGGGTAATATTGTGTACCTTTTTTATGCAGAAGCACACTAATCATGGCTCTGACATATCTAAATGCTGAAATTTCCATTACTTTTTCCCAGTGATCGTTCTGAGATATTTCTGTGGTATTGACTTGCACTTATTGTCTGGTATTATGAAAGGAGGTGCAAAGTTCATTTCACAGTAAGAATGGAAATAGGGGATATAGTTTCCAGTTGGGGATAAGCATGCATCTTCTCAAAAGTTTTGATAGATGAGATTAGTTTTACATCTTGATCAAAATAGCAAGAAAATAAATGAAAGCAAACTACTTAGCCTTTTCTTAAATGCGCTGCTAATCATGGAGGATAACTTGCATGTTCTTCAAAAGAACTGCATTTTTGTTCTTGGTTTTTTTCTTTTTATTTCAGTAAACAAGTATGTCAGTATCTCCACTGTGGGTTAGTTATGTTACCTGTAATGTCTAATGAGTTAAATATTAGAATAGAAAACTTATCAAGCCATGTAACAGCTGGATAGCAGGTAGACAAACATCCTTGTATTCTTTCATCACAGATTAAGTTATGTTTCTTGAAATCAAAGACCTTAATAGTTGTTTTGAACATGTTTGACTGTTGAAATCTGAAAGTCAAACTTTACATATCCAGTGCTTGATCCTCCACAGTGAATTTCAGTAAACTTCAAATGAGGTCTCTCCTATCTCTTTTTGTTTTGATTTTGAAGCAGTCACAGAAATAGCACCTGAAATTGTGTCCAGAAATCATTCTTTGTTCATTATCACTAGACTGTTGGGTCAGGTTAGAAGCACAGCACAGCATCAAACAAGAGGAAAGGTGTGGCATATCCTAAATACAGGGTTTACCTTGTAGCGTGGTGAAATGCCTTGTAGGGTAGTAGCTCATGCCAGCCTATTTGGATTTATCTATGTTGTGCAGCGCCACGTAGAGATCCTGGATTGGGTTGTGACAGCTTTATAGCTGCATTAGCATGGTATGCTATCGGAACTGAGGTACTCATTTTCTCGGCAAGGCTGCAAGGTGAGCCTGGATGAGGTACCTAGATAATTTGCAATATAAGAAAGTTTATGTGGATGTATCTGAAGTGGTTCTGCTTTATGCTGTGTAAACATAAGCAAGGCAACCTGGGTTTCGAGCACTGTGGTTTTGGGATGGAGGGGTATTGCCCATGGTGTTACTGACTTCACAAGAAACAACACTGGCAGCTTTTTGAAGAAATCTATTCGTATCTGATGTACAGGTATCTTTTTCAAGCAAGTGCTGTCTTATTACTGTATAATATTGGGGGAAGGTTTATTTCTGTTTTAATAATCATCTGGTTGTTAGGACTGTAAAGGTTATGGGCAGCTAAGTATTGCTGCTTCTTTCAGTCTAAATACACATTTGTAATGTGTTGGCTGCTGTTTGTAGTTTTGCTAAGGTACAGCAGCATGAAAAATAATGGGTTTTGGTTGCTGCCAGCCAGAATGCCCAATAAATGCTGTACATAATAGGAACAGTTCTTTTCATAGAATCATAGAATCATTAAGGTTGGAAGAGACCTCCAAGATCATCGAGTCCAACCGTCAACCCAACAACACCATGCCCACTAAACCATGTCCCTAAGCGCCTCATCTACCTGTCTTTTAAATACGTCCAGGGATGGGGACTCAACCACTTTCCTGGGCAGCCTGTTCCAATGTTTAACTACTCTTTCAGTAAAGACATTTTTCCTTACATCCAATCTAAACCTCCCCTGGCGCAACTTGAGGCCA